>NC_071579.1:11779075-12093520 GCF_024509145.1 Vidua macroura
TCATCTGTGGCCCTTTAAGCTCCATTCAGCCACGGTTCTGCAAAGGGAACACAAGATGCTTGGCTTGAAGTCTCATGGTTAATAACTCATCAGCATTTGCAGCTGATGTAAAAGCATAACACTGCTCCTACAAAGCAGGAAACGTCATTCAAGAACTTAAAGGCAGAGCCAAAGCCTTCTACACAGACATGGCAATTCCTGTAGGCAAGTGAGAAAGCCAAAGAGGTTTAACAAAAACCAACACTCTCTTCTCTTGGAGACTTTGAAAAGTTTACCCTTGTTAGTATTTTCTGGCCTCATGAAGTTTCAGGCAAAAACCTTAAAGGATGAAAACTACAGAATGAAAGGCATAATACAGAACAGATCACAAAGTGCTTTACATGTAAACACTGCTGCTGAAAGCCTGATCATCAGCTGAAGGCCCACAGCAGTCAGACTGTGGGCACAATCCCATCTGCAGATCATCCACTCTGGAGACTGTCCCACCTGGAATACTGTAAGCACAGCAGCCAGCAAAGGTTTAAGCTCTACATTCGCTTTTCTTTTCTCTGCTCCCAAAAGAAAAGGGGGGAGTGTGGGAGTTTGGAGGGCAACTGGTCTTAACACTGGCTTCCTATTCAAAAATTCCACAGCGCTGCAATATGAGCTCCAAACTCTGCTTCAAAGGGACTGCAGAAGCCAGCACACAAATATTGGACATGTTTGGGCTGGCTGGGAAAAATTAACAGAAAAGAAACCCTGTAATCAAAAGTTTACCCACTTTTAAAGATATTTTTAGTAGAGACAGTGACATATTTATGCCTCAGTACTAATATTACCTTCCTTTTTAAGTAAATATAGAGTTATGTAATTCACAAATGCATATTTCATCAAGAGACTGCAGAGGTGTCAGAAAGACAGGAACAGAGCTCAGACTCAAAGCTGTCATCAGAAGAATATGTAAACCTGTATATTTAATTGTTGATATAGCCCATGCCTTTTCCTCTCATTAGTTTTATCAAGTCCCAGCTGTGAAGATTCATACTTCCCATCCTACTCTACCTTGACAGCAACCCTCAAACAGACTATCCACATTCTTCCAATTAAACAAGTATTTTGCCCTTCCATGCTCATCACTAGAATTATTTGGCATCAACAAGAGGGTGTGGGTGTATTTTTGCAATTATGAAGCGTGACACCCACAGGTTAGAATAGCACTGCAGCCCACACACTGGGCAGGCTGTGCTCCAGGTATTCACTCTGCGGAAGTCTGTCCAGCCTCAGCTCAGGTAACTCATTCAGGAAGATGGCCCTAAGCCACCCAGTCTATAGCAACCCTCCAGCACTCCTGCTGCTCAGCAAATCCAAGGGATTTGGAAGTTCTCTTCCACAGAGGAACGCACCGCTAAGTAAAAAGTGTGTACTCTGGCAACCTCCACAGATCACAAAATGATGACTGTGGTAATTTCTTTGTATATTTGTACTGTAATGGTAATTAACTGAATAATTTTTAAAGCTTTTTTTTTTAAATAAAAAGCCAACTTTAATTTACAAAAAAGTTATGCTTAAAAGTACATCAGAACATCTCTGTTTGTTTAAAATTTCAGTTATTTTTAGCAGTTCATTTTACATCAGGTGTTTATAGCTTCACTATATTTGAGCTACACATCTGTCCTCATCGTCTGACTGATGCCACCAAGAGCTGGAACCATTACTCCTGTTTTTTCCCCTCCCTACTGGCCATACAGCACATTCCTAGTCTTGGGAGGGTGATACAGACACACCTACATTGGCCAACACATCATCACCACAGATCCAACCAAAATTACTGGGTCTGCTCTTCATACCTGGCTTCTTCAGGCATAAGTCATTAGGATGTCAATTACGCCTTCAGCCATGCCAACGTGTCATCAGTAACCAAACCTAAATCACATTAATTAGAGTGGGGAATGCAAAACGCAGGAGATGGAAGTCAAACACTTCAAGTGGTATATACAACCTTTAAATGCACAATTTTACTAAATACAGGAAGTCCTAAGGGTTTCTGTTATTTCGAAGTAGCAGCAAAAAGCCCACAGAGAAAAGACTGGGTCTCCTTCAGAAGAGGGAAATTAAACTGGTGTTACATTAATTAAACTGGTGTTACTGATTACACAGTTGTTTGATACCGAAACAGAAATAAACATCAGCCTTACCACCTCCAAATCAAATGAAGCAAGGGAGAGGTTGGGCAATCAAATGTAGCAGCCCTTCATAGCCCACAATAGGCAAAACATGCACTGTATCAATTCTTTATTAGCAGATAATGGTTAGGGATTACTCACCCTGGCTATAAACAGCTAAAGCATATTCAATTAAACCATTGATAAAAGGCCAATTTGCCTCGATTAAATGCTCTATCTAAAAAAATGTGCTTATTGCATGCAGAAAGTCACTTTTTTTCCCTATTAAATCACAGATTTATATAGAAGCTATATGAATATAGATGGGGTTTGCATGATGAAAGTATGTCTCAACCTTCCATTAACATCCCTGCAAGGAATCAGTGATACAAATGCTAAGACTGGAATAAGGCTCACTCTCTCTCAAGAAAAATTACAGAAGAAACCAAGCCCCCCCTGTTTTTAATTCTTATCAGTATGTTTCAAGTTCCTGACAGTGATAAAACAAAAGTTGCTATTTCTTTCTCCAAAGCCTGTATGCAAGCTAGTAGTTCTAGTTATCACAGCTTCCAGACAGGTGTTTCACCTTTTAAGGCATTTTCGATTTCAGCAATTATTTGATTACATACTATAAATTTTATCTCAGTGGTGGACAATGAGTTTAATCAATTTGCAATTCTTAGTCACACTGAATGTCTACAATAGATTTTCTCATTTCGTTTTGCCAGAAAACTGTATTTCTGCACAGGTGAAAATTCATCAGCAAGCAACAGAAAGCCAGTGTTGAGATTTATTTGCAGTACACAGAACTAATAATCACAAAACAGTTGGAGAAGATGGTTTTTTTCTCCTTCATCACCTCAAAATGGTACACTTCAAGCAGCTTCATTTGCTCCTTTCCTCAACCCACACCTTCCTTTTTGGAGCTTGTCAGATGGTCAAAAGTTGGATTTGCTTTGCTGATGCAGTCACAGGGCTGGACAGCTGACAGACCGGTCACTTGGGGGCTGGTGGATTATCCAACAGTTCCGTTCCTTCTGCCTTTCCCTAAAGGAGACGATCAAGTGATGCCTTCTCTCCCCATCTGCTATTCCTTACAAATCTGTGGGAAAGGAGCATCTGCCAAATGAAGTCATCACCGACAGAGAGATTCAAAAGCTACTAAAGGAAAGTACAGATAAAGGCAGATCTACTGCACAAATTGCATTTCCTGAGAAAAACTAGTGACAAAGACTTCTTCTTTCAAGATTAAGACAAATTTTCCCAGTAGGGAACTAAGTTTGAATTTCCTTTCAGAAAGATGCTACAGAACGGGTATGAGAAAAAAAAAAAGAAAAAAATTAAAAGCTTGAACTGGATCATCTAAAAACAAAACAGAGCTTTGCATACCCTGTGAATGAAGAACCAGACTACACAACAATAAAAATATACCAAGAGTCTGATTACTGAAATACAGAGATCAGCTTGGCTTCAGACCTTCAAAATATAAAAGAGCATATAAATACAAATAGCACAAGGAACACTCAGAAGTAAAGCATTCTCTATTTTAGTCTTCAATGCTGTTCAAGGATATTTAAAAATTTACCTGAATTAATAAATAAGCCTAAAATAAGCCACCAAAAAGCCTTAAAATTTCACATCAAATGTAATATTGTAGTTACTACTAACATAGTAAACAGCATCATCAGTAGCATTTCTACATATATATATATTATATATAAATATCATATATATTCCCCTGTGAATGAGCCTTTAAGTAAATGTGTGCCATGCTGGGGAAAAGCTAATTTTTCCAAACGTTGAGCACAATACAAGTGACTGTCATGAGAGTGGATCCTGCAAATACAAGAAACAACTGTACTAAGACCACTGTGGTTATTCTTGGCAACTTAAACTCCTCTCTGCACCACTTCTGACAGCTGTTCAACAGCTGATTAGCTGAGTGCACATAGAAACCACCTTCACCGATGAGGTGAATTTGAGGTTTTATTCAGGATCATGATGATGTGGAGCAATACCTGCTCTGAAATACTGCCTTTGTCTCCTGATGGATTTCTCTGTCAGCAGAAAACCCCAGAATAAACCACAGGGATTCTTTTATAGGACTGGCTTAGCAGCATGCAAGCCACTTTGCAGCTCACATCACACGTTAATGGACAGAAGAGGAAAGCTGAAGTTCATAAACAGCTCCTGAGCTGCTCCTCCCAGGTGTGAGAGACAGAGCTCGTGCTGCAGAGCCTGTACCACTACAGAGCATGGCAAATACCCCACCTAAACATCCTATGCCACCAGGCTCATCAGGCAAGCTGCAAATAAATTAAACCACTATCTCATGTTCTTGGTTCAGATGCTTCCTCCTCCACCCCACCTATATTTACCATGCTGATTTATAAATATGGGCCCACACAAATCTTAGACACATTGCTGAATATTGCAAACAGCCCTGAAATGGCTGGAAGAGGTGGGTATTGCACTGGCTTTGGCCCAGAGGTGATGTTGACTTGTGACCCTATCAATCCACTGCTCCACAAGCCTGGAATTTCACTTATTCCAATAGAAAATGGAATATGAGGGCTACTCTCCTTTGCCCAAATGACATTCACAGAGCTATCTTTTATATAGGAAACCATCATTTCCTTGGCAGAAAGAGAATCACCAAATTGTAACTGAGAGCATAAGGCTAGACAGGCATTTTGTAACCAGAACTGACAGATGCAGAGCTAACTGCCTTCTGCGAATCGAAAGAAAAGAATTACTAGAGTGAGGGAGGGAAACTTGACTCTGTTAGCTCTGAAATTATTCCATCTCCCTTTTTAGTCACTTAATGCCCAAGACCTAAAGCCTTCAGTAACCAGCAGTCTTTCCAGATGGTCAACAGAAGCACAAAAGGTTATAAAAGACCAGAAAAATACCAATAATAAAAGTTCGGATACTCACAACTCTCCTCAAAAACTTAAAATAATTGCAAAATGAGTAGTTACAGAAATGCTATCATTGTCTGTCACAAACTCCTGAGTCTTTTCTTCATTCCTCTCCCTAATTTCTTTCTAGCATTGTACTTAAACCCAAATCAAAAAAGGGTTTCTGTCCAATTATTTAAATTTACTCATCAATTAACTCTAATTTAGTCATAATTAGGACTACAGGAAGAGAAACCCCTTACTGACAAAGGAGAACAAGTATCCCCAGAACAGTCCCAAAGAATCCCAAGTAGGTACACAAAATAGTTTTATTGCAAATATTAATAACTGTATGAAACAAGGTAAGGAAAATATTGCATAAAACCCCAAAACTACTTTACAGGATATAAATCACACTAGCTCTATTGGTATTAAAAAAAAAAAAAAGCCCTTTAAAACCGTCCTAGCAATGAGACACTCATCTCCATTTTAAAATTAATTTTAAAAAGACAAACAAACCCCCCACAACAATGACAGGCATCAAGAATTTCTGAGACAAATTTTGCTCAAATGAGCAAAATGCTCAAACATCCACAGCTGGGAATGAAATTATGGATTTGACAACTAGAGGAACACAGCTCCAGAGCAGAGTCCAACATCCATCACCTAATTGCTAATGTGGCCCTGCATTATGACAGACACGATAACAATAGAGATATTTATCACTCTGTTTGTACAAATTTTTGTTTGGGGTTTTCTTTATTTTACTGGTTGCCTAAACCCAACAGACCCTGCTCGTGGTAGGTTCTAAACACAGGTAAGAGAAGGTTCAGCTCCTTCATTTCACAGGTTAACTCCTCTTGGCTGCCCCTGCACTCCCACCTCTGGCATAGCTGCAGGATGCCCCGGCTCACACCGCACTCACTCTGTTAAAGGCAAACACAAGCCTTTAATGCAGGAGCACTTCCACCTGCCCTCTGGCATTTCCTGTATGTACTTTCCACCTATTCTGTGGATTAGGAGGAGGATTTTTCCTCTGTTTGTCGAGTACCTAGCTGAATGGAGTGTTTGGGGCTTTAAGTAATGCTAAAGGTCTGCAACATGCCAAGCCTTTCAAACTCTGTATATCCTGCTTATTCCTTTTTCCCTTCTTTTTCTAAGAGAACCAGTATTTAACTGGCAAACAGCTTGCTACCGAATGTACATAATTACTGTCCAGTGTGCAGGCTAAAGAACCCAGTGCAGTTAACATAAGAAATCACAAGTATTTTTATTATACAAACACTCTTGCAGATAGTTAATGTAAGCCATCTATTTAAATCCTGAATTAGGGGAATCCCACACTACAATAAAATAAGAAAGGAGAACAAGAAGTGCCAGCAAAATGTAACTAATATGCCCATCATAAAACTAAGCAGGCAACTGAAAACTACATGCAGCAAAATTAAGATTTCAGATACAAGAACAATGCAGAATAAGGTCACAGTCAAAACAGGTCAGAATTTTTCCACATATTTGCTACATCAAGGTATTAGTATTCCTTATCTTTTTTTCTTTTCTTATTTTTTTATCAGAACCAGATCCAAGTTTATTTACAAATTGTCATTCACAGACTGAAAACAAATATTGTGCTGCCTTCTTTCCAACATCTCCCACAACTGGGGATAAGATTTGCATTCCAGCACTTTAAGTGCACAAAAGCCACAACAGATTGCAATTACAGTTCACAACAAAGCAGTATGTGATCCTTTTATTCACAGCATAAGTTGAAATCATTCCCAATAAATCAGTAACAGTTTTGTTACCAAGTTCTGAAGGTAGATTTGAACCCTGCTCCTTTGGGACAATCTCATCATGCAAATGAACATATACAGGCCTCTCCCAGGCAACGAGACACTCGGCTACCTTCAGTTTGGGAACTGGAGCATGTTATCCAGTGTGAAAGAACTCCACACAGGAAGGGTTCAGCACAAAAGGCTGGCTATTTGCACTTAAGCTGATAGAGCAAGTTGATCGCAAATCTCTCCAATAAAATGTTCCGCCTAGCTTAGCTCCTTCTTAGCCTATGAAATCTCTTAAAAAGAGATCCTGGTATGTAAAAGAAAGAAGACAAACACTGGACAAGCATCTTACAAAGAAATTGAAGAAGTTACCTTAAGATTCTATAAATTAAATTAAAAAAAAAAAAAAAAAACCAATAATCCTTAGAATCGCTGGCAGTAAGACACAGTAACAATTTCAGTGAAGCAATATAGCTGCTGTTTCAAAATTCCTAGTTGGCACTGTGGTGCTCATTCAGAGCCAAAGCAGACATTCAGCATAAGGAAGGAATCCTTACCACTCCAGCAAGGTTTTACGTTGCAGGGAGCAGATGCAGCTCTTGTAGAACCTCTGTTACACAGCTGCAATGATCCATGACAGGTTAATGCCAGCAGCACTGCTTGGTGCATCACCTGTGCCCCTCAATTCCCAAGTACTAACAGCAGCCATTAATATCCTCTCTAGTGAGTCTACAGCTACAACCTGCAGAAGCTGTGGTGCAGGATGAACACTCACAGCAGTGAGAAGACAATGTGTTGCTTTTTCGTACTGTTTGCTTCTTACAGATAGGTACAGTGTATTTATAGCACATCACCTATGGAGATTTAAGGAAAACAGTATTTGTTGAGGTGCCAAGTTGTAAATTGCTTTGCATATTCATTCTAACACTTGGGAAGCAGCTGCAAATCTATTCAGAATCTCCTCAATGCAGTTTCTTCCATCAGTGTGATGGCTACTGGACTGCAGCCCATTTTGCCCCCACTGCCAGTTTATCCACTCTGTACAGGCATTATTACACTGATAGAATTGGTCACAGTAGCACAACCTGTTCTCTAACAAACCAATTAAAGTCCAGGCTCCAAAGTGCTACAGGCAAGAAACAAAACTCCTAAGAGTATACTAACACGGCAATGGGAGGAAAAGTAGTGTAGCAACAGAAATAATGAAGAAATAATAGATTTAGAGAGCCTTCTTTATAAATCACATGTGGTTAATATTCCCTGTAACCCAGCTGAATGAAAACTTTCCTTCCTATTAGTAAAAGGCTTATAATACAAAGAAGTTTTATTATATGAACAAGTAACATATTCCTCAAACACTGCCAAATTTGAGTCTCAAGAGGCAACTTGACATTAATCATCTGTTCAACACTGTATGTGCTTCAGACGATCTCTAGACAGTCCTTCCACTTCTGCTTTTCCTGTATTTTGCATTCCTAATACTGTGGTCTTCCACAAAATAATACCTTCTTTTCCTTTTTGATTATTATCACTTGTATAGCTGACTTACTACTAAATGGCTAAAGAAAAGTTTAAGGTTTTTTTCTGGTACCTGGTATTTCTCTCTGCTTTTATTTGCAGAAGCAGTGCTAACAATAACAGGTTGATCCCTCCGAAAGTCTTAAAATGATTGCTCACTCCTCAAACAAAACCAACTTCATTAAGACGTTAACCTTAAAAGCTACTGAAACCAGGACTATAGTTACAGATCTGGGCAGGACTAAGTTGTGGAAAGTGAAACTGACTACACAAAGGCTACAATAAACCTGGAGGACAAAAAGTAGAAATATGTTGGCTATTAAATTTTAAAAGTGGAAGATAAGGAGAAACTAAAAAATTATAAATGTTAAAAAAAAAGAATCTCTTTATGTTCAGTAGTTAAAGCCGTGGACAAAGAACACTTATTTTTAGAAAAAAGCTTTTCAAAGCTTTGACATTCGAACCATCACTTTGTGAAGCAATTCTTCAGCAAGAGTAGCAGCAATGTACAATCCTAAGTAGTTTTAAGATGCTTGAAAGAGTTACAAGAGCATTTAAACAAAAGCATGCTAAATAAAGCAACTGATAAGACTCACACAGGTTTCCTCTAGTCCAGTGAAGCTGTCTTAGATTTCAGGTAAGTTTTGTCCCAGCTTTATAAGGAAGTAACTGGAAGTACAAAGTCCTTCCTACCGAAGAAGGATGCACAGTCCAGAAGACTTGCTAACCATTAATTAAACTAGTAAGAAGGAACGCTTGGACAGGCCTACAAATTAGTTTGAACACTCTATAAATATATATAAGTGACAAATTTAGAAGGACTGTATTATGAGGAGGTCTTTTTGCTAGCATTTTCAGGTCTAATAGAATTATCACTTAAAAAAGAGGCATAAAGTTTCCAGACAAAATTTAAGCAGGGACTGGAATCTCTTAACTCATCTTTTTGAGATGCAAGACTCAGCATGTTCTTCCAAATTCTGAGATGGTTGCACAGCTCTCCATGGCAACCCAGGATAAATGAGCCCTGCAGTCACTGGCAAGAATTTAACAGGAACAGCACATTAGGCTGAAAAAGCTTCTAAAGCAGAAGAAAGGCCACAGCTTCAGGGTGGGGTAAAATGTGTGTTTTGGCAATCAGATCAATAAAGGGATAGAAAGCAATTTCTGATTTACTATGCTCCTCCATTTAAAAAGTGAAAAAGCAATAGAAGGGCAGGAGCTACACTAGCAAAACATACAGATAAATGAGACTAGGTTTGGTATAATCAGAGTTTAGATATGCCACAACACAATGCCTAACAAACTCTCGAAGAGGAGTTCAGAGCTTGCTCTGTGTATACCTCACTCCTCGCGTTGTGCTTGCATGTGCTTTGGTTCCGGTTCTATCTACCAGCCTGTTTCGCTCCTGCCCTTATGCTTTTATTTATCTGTCTCGTTAGCACAAGCGCCCAAAGCCGCCCGATGCACAGCCCTGCTGGTACCGGCCCCCAGGGCGACCGTGGCGCGAGCCCACCCGCGCCGGGCACGGGCACCTCCTGCCTTTGTTCGCCAAGGGCGCTCGGCGGCTGCCGGCACACGGCACCGGGCTCGCACAGCGCTGCCCGCAGGGGGCCGCTCCGCCGCTTCATTCGCCCACACACCGCCCCGCTCGGGGCCGCAGCAGCTGCCGGGGCCGCGTTCGGAGCCCCCGTTCTGGAACCCAGCGCTCCCCGCCGCACCGCTCACCTGTGTGCCGGGCCGGCGGGGCTGCGGGAGGCCAGCTGGGCTGCGAGGGGCCGGCGGGACTGCGAGGGGCCGGCGGCGCTGCGAGGGGCCGGCGGCGCTGCGTGCGCCGGACCGGCGGGGCCGAGCGGGGCTGTGAGGGGCGGCGAGCCCCGCCCGCCCACGCGCAGCCGCTCCTCGAACCCGCCAATCGCCGCCGCGCGCGCCCGGCCCCAGGGGCGCGGCCGCCAACGGCCGGCGCGGCCGCATCATCCGCACGGGCCAATGGCGAGCGGCGGGCGGCGCGGCCCGAGCCGCGGGGCGGGGCGGAGTGCTCGGGGCACCGCCCGGCGCGCCGTCCCCCCGGACGGGAATGGCACGGCCGCGCTGCTGCGCTGGTGCCCATAGGAAAGCGAGGCTGCAAGTTCGCCTCTGCCACCTCGAGAGACTGCAGATAAGGTGAAACAATGCATTTTATGATGCTGGGCTGCTATAATTAATTACATTTTATTTGATGCACAGGGACGAGAAGTAAACTGGGAAAAAAGTTTGTGATCTTTCTCTACAGTATAAGCTATAGAAACGCTTTAGAGTGGGGGGGAAAGGGGTTGGGGGATTTGTTTGGGTTTTTTCAGCCTGAGACTGAACTCCAGTACCACTCGTGGCTCTTTTACCAAGTTTTTTTGTCTTTACGACTACAGCCGGATAAATGAGCAAGGACAGGTAGTGGGCAGCAGCTGCTGTTCCCTATGCTTTTGTCATTTATGTCTTATTTCCTCCAGCAGACTTACACTATTAAAAATAGGGAAGCATCCATACCAGTAGGAATGTTCTAAAACAGCTACAGTAGGGAGATCATTAAATATTAAGTATATAGATAACTAGGTATTATTGTCATGTATATTGGAGTATAAAGTAACTATTAATCATATATTCCAGATTTTGATCCATGCAATAATAAAAGCTCTGTCCACAACTGGCAAAGCAATGGCATTGATAAACTAATAATAAATAATAAATGAAGACTACAAAAAAGTGCAAACTGTCAGACTGGATGAAAGCCCAAATGAATAATTCATTTTTGGATGCATTAGACTGTAGCAGAGATGCAACTGAAGAGGAAGATGATTACTTAGTTTATGATGGAGATATAGGAATAAGCTGTAAATACAACAATAATTCAGATAATTTGAATGCCTGTAGCTGTACAAAAGATATTTCTGGTATTTTAAACTTAGCCTGTTCTGAAAAGAACAAAAACATAAAAGCAGCAGCCAATTATGAAACTCCTCTACAGCCTGAAGAATTCTCCAGTCATCACAGAGGCACCAGAGGAACAACTGGAGTTCCAACTGAAATGCCTGGAAATGAAGCTCCCTTTCAGAAGGAATTACCTGTTGGTAGTTCCAGTAAACCAGATAGCAAAGAACACCTAAGTACCTCCAAGATGTCCAAGGTCCTCCTGCGTCATTTTCCTAGGGAAGAATTACTAAGCACATGCCACTTAATTGAATGTGAGACAATACCAGAGGTGTCCTTTACTGAAAGTATCGATGACACTGGGAGCAAACCTGAGCCTTCAGAACATAGCAAAGGCTCTTTCGTGTATGAACAATGGGCAACGAGCTCCGAGGAGTATCCCTTAGAAAAGCATGAAGAAGTAAAGGCTTGTGACAAAAATGGAAACTTGTTAAATGGAAATAAACCTGTTTCAAAGAAACCTGGTTTTTCTTCTGGTCAGTGTGGGTGCAGACAAGAATATTCACAACTGATTAATGAGACTGGAGATACACACGCCTTTCAAAACATGAAAGATGAGAGAGCCCTGTTTAAGAGAACAGTTTCACCTTGTGAGCTCAAATACGACCAAGGGCAAGCTCACTATTGCCTTCCTGACTTCTCTGAAGTTGCTTCAGAAGTACCAAAAAAACCTGACAATATTACCTCATCAACTGAGAGAGCAAAACCCGTTCCTATTTTGCAAAGTAAATCAGTAACTGTGAACAACATTTTGGAAAATAAGAATTACTTCAATTCTGCTGAAGTAGAGAATCAAGAAGAAGGGAGCATTTCAGAACTGCTGCAACAGCTACAGGTAATTAGGATGCTTGAAGAAATTCCTCATACTGGGTAAGAGTGGTTTATTGTAAGAAGATATTATGCCATAAAATCTAACATGACTAACTCTATAGGCACTCTGTATCAGTGAGTACATCATCTGACTCAAAAACTGCTTTAACAAATAAAATTCCGTGAAACTGACTTTATACAGAACTGACATTACCAATTATTTAAAGGCTGAGTATTATTTAATACTCCAGTATTTCACTCTGGAGCATTGTTTGTGACTATAAAGCATCTTATCAAATC
Organism: Vidua macroura; assembly: GCF_024509145.1. NCBI lineage: Eukaryota > Metazoa > Chordata > Aves > Passeriformes > Viduidae > Vidua > Vidua macroura. The sequence goes on from NC_071579.1 coordinate 11,791,487, forward strand.
ATTAGGAAATCCACTATAAAGCGTTATTTCTAGCGTTAAATGTTTAAATTCATAAAAAATACTTCAAATACATTTTTAAGAACAACATTCTATTTTTTACTGTGCAATGTTAAGACATCTTTGCCTTTTTTCACATCTAACACTCTTCAGCTATGAGACTGGTATTTATTGACAAGTCAATTCTTTCTAAAGGATTTTTTCGACAGCAGTATTTCTCTTACTGTTGTGAATTTATTTTAAAGCTTGTTAGTAATTAGATAACCACTGCTCAATTTCAGCCTGACATGGAGCTCACTCACTGGGTTTTACACGGTCTTAATTCTGTTTCTAGATTTACATCTTAGTAAATTGCCTGAGATACAACAAGTTTTAATAGTTTTCCCTATTATTTCCTGGCTGCAAATGAGATGCTGACACAGCATGCTGACATCCAGAATCATACTGACCATCTGAGATTTAATCCTAAGGTAAAGCTCTCAAAATACTTTTTTTTTTAAAGTCATTCTTCTTTACCTCTAGGACTATGACTATCCCCTAAAACTATTTTGTCACCTTCATATTGTATTTCCCATTTATACAAATCTTCTATATTTTCACAACACAGAAAAGTATTTTAAGTATTTATACAATGAGACACTTTATACATCCGTCAACTCAGAAAATTAAATGGCACTGTTATAAAAAACATTTCATTAATATTTTGTATTTTGAGTTAAAGTTTTTTGTCAAGATCCATAAGTGTTCTAAACATTGTATCTATAATGAAGGTTCTCATTTTAACAGATACTTCCTCAGTCAGACTTTGCAAATGCCAACACTGCCATTTCCTCAGGACACACTGGGACACCACCTGACGTCATCACATTACGTGCTCCTGTCCCTCTACAGCCTACACATGGTTTGCTTAAAGCAAGTAAATAAAATTACAGTAGCTATGCAAATGACTATTTAATGTAATTTGATTACATTTTTGGGCCAAAACTGCAATTGATCAATCTTACCTTGTATGCTATAGGACTGCAGCCTGGAACAGCAGCATCAGCACTACCAGCAGCTGGGACAGTAAAAGCACAGTGTCTAAATCCTTCTGATTCATCACCAGAACTAACACTAGGAGAAAAGATGTCTCAAATACTAAAGGATCAGACAGAGAAACTGACTAAGAAAGTAAGAACTCTGTTTCAATATATACTTTGCACTGATGCTCAAATTCCATACTCTCTTGGCAAATTTGTTTAAATATAATAATTAAGTCTATTATTTGGTCTTGAAGGTGGAAGACTTCTCTAAGCATATGAGCCATGAAACACTCTTTCTACAAGACAAATATCTGGTAAATTAATTTATGTATTTTGAGCTATCTGAAATGCATTTGAAATGGCTGTAGACTTACAATTTTCTGGCAAGATTCTTGATGCTTACCTGAAATGGATATTTACTCTTTTCAATTCAGACTGAAGGTACGAGATTAGGAAGCAAAAATGAAGGTGTTCAGGAGGTGGACAAATTCTTAAATCTTTTAAGGATTCTGACTTAAAACTATTAATAAAAGGCCTGAAGTTGCCATATAAGTTAGGAATTTTGATATGTAGGGCATTAGTTCAGAAATAATTTTTATTATTTTATTTGGACATAATAGAGCAGCACAGAGTATTAGGTGAATATACAATATGCAGTCCTGTTTCAATTCAGAGAACTAGCAAAATTCTTACCAACAGCACTGCAAATAACATCTGGCTTACAGAGCAAGACATAGTGATAGCTACTTCTGCTAAGTTATGACATTTTGTATTGAATTATTTCTTATTGATGAAGGTTTTAAATCAACTGAAAAGATACCTTGATGCCTTGGAAAGAAATTATTTAAAAGCTAGAGAAGAGCACCACAACTTACAGCTGCAGAACTACAAGAACAAGCCTATCAACCTTGGAGAGTTTGATCCTGAGAGGTTAGAAGATAAGTGCTAAGTAGTACATCAGTATATTTTCTTTTACTGTCTTACAGATTTTGCTTCATTTATCCATTAGAGTTTTCCTGAAGTGAAAATATTATCTTAATGTGATAAACTGTAAGTTGTTTGGCCAAAATTCACCTTGGGCTTTATATATCCTACTTGTAATTGGGATATCTATTTGATTAATTCAAATACTTAAAAGAGACTCTGACAACTCCATACATTTTATTTTTTTATTTTATGGGAAATACACTGCGATGTCAACTATGGTTATCATGGTAAGAAATTAAAGATCTTTAGAGAGTTTTAAGTAATTGTGAGTTGTGATTGGATTTAGAAGGGTGGAAGGAGGAATATTCAGACTTGGCATGCTGCTTGAAGACATTCAGGAACAAATTGATGGCAGCAAAGGCAGCCTGTCATCGTTACTGACTTCCTATGAATCTGCTCAGTCTTTCTGTGAGGTAACTGACTTTTATTAAACACTACAATTATTCTATTTTATTGATGCAAGTCTTGAGAATCTAAGTGCAGTTGTGTGATTGTGTGTTCTCCTCTAGTAAGAGCATGATGCTTTTAGATAGCATGTTACTTCAAAAGAAAAATTAAATATTAACTTCATAATATGTAATTAACTGTAACAGAAACCTAAGTATAAAAACAAAACTATACTGAATGTTCTTAGTTCCAGTTTCAAAAGTATTTCACAGTAAGAAAATATGAGTAGCTAATTTAACTTCTGCAAAGCTGTTTTGGGGAATTCATCACTATCATTTAAAGGGAGGAAAAATTACTTTGTCCAAGATCTTAAGCTGCAGAATTACTAGAAGACCAAACAGTATTGTGCCAGAGAAAATTGAGTTTGCTCCTAAGAAAACTGAGTTTCTCCCAGATCATAAATACACATACACACTCCCTCCCAAAAAAAATCTTACTGTCTTCTACAAATCTACAGGTAGGTCTCAACAAATGCTTTCATAACCAATGTTTTAAGTAACTTGGGCTTCAGAGAAAAAATGGTAAGAGAGTCTGAGGAGATGCTGTTTGGTAGGAGTCGTTCCTTGCAATGCAAGGCCCATGCACACCTGTGTTTATGCTTTGTTACTTTGTACAGAGCTTGGCAGTTTCAAGCACTGCTGATCTTCCACAAACAAGAGGTACTGAAACTCCATTTTTTCACAAGAAGCATAACAGAGAAAGAAGCCAGACAACTGATGTAATCCCACCAGCAAATCAACTTTCTTTAGACAGCAAAAAGTGCAATCTTTGTCTGCACATGTAAGTGAAAACTTGGAAACAGCTGTTGAAGTTTTTATAAAAACATACGTAAAATTATTTGCTGAGTAAGAAAATTAGGATGACTGAAATCTGAAATGCAACATGAATATTTCCAGAATAAAAATTGTACAGAATTACATAACTGCATATCTAAGAATTCCTCCTAGCTTGGTCTTCCTACCTTTCTCAATATGAAAGTATTTCCTGAAGCCAGGACACCACCATCACTTTCACCTAGGAATTAAATCATACTTGTGTATAAAATTCATGTTAGTCACACAAATTCAAGATGTGAATAACTAGTCAGAGTACAGTTCCAGTAAAAGATAATTTGCCAATATTTGTGTGGTATTCTCAATTAAACAAGAAAAGGGAGGGATGCAGGGCCTACGTAATTAATGATCAAAACCTTACGAAAACTCTAAAATAGCATCTCCACCCTCCTGGGAAGAATTTTATAGGTGTTAAACATCTCAATGAGATTAGAAAAATAAAATAAGTGGTCCCCCCCTTAATCAATGTAAGGTTAAAAAAAGAGAACCAAACTAAGTTCCAGTAGAGAAGCAGAGCTTCCAGGAAAAGAATGCATGCAGTATAGAGCACAATCATGTTAACCTAATTCTGCCAGATTATTTTACAGACAGGTGTTAATAATTGCCTAGTAAAACTCACCTAGCTTCCACTTTTTTCTCTGTCATTGAAAGAATATTAGTTCAATCTTCTGATTATTATGTTCATGAACAGGCAGAAAATTCTCCAAATAAATTGGTGATCCTGTACACCCAGAGTTAAAAATACACATCAAATGACTCAAACAAGGAACTTTGTTCTTTTTCTCTCAGAAGGTACATCTCAAAATATTATTCTAATTATCTAAAGTCATTAAATTAAAGCATTAATAACAGCTCAAAGTTACTAAGACACCAGATCATATTTCATGTATGTTGTATCAAAACACTATCAGTGGTAACAGATGGATGCATCTAAGATTTCATACTACTTTACTATTCCAATACAGGATTATCAAGATCTCTACTTTTAAGCATTTTTAACAGTTGTGCTTTTTTAACATTTTTAACAGTCAGGGTGCTTTTGTCAGAATGTATCCTTTAACTAAAGGGTTCATTATTTTTCAACCGGTTAATCATTAAACTTCTTCTTACCACTTTTTCAGATAACTGATACAAGTAAAGGTCTTCCTGTGAATAAATCTGATTTCTTCTCAACTAAGAAGTAATTAATCATTAGTATAAGATGTTTATAAGTCTCATCATAGAAATACTAAGATATAATAAAAATATTCTGTTTTCATGCTTAAAGAAATACAAACATCCAGGAAGGAAAAACTGGAACATTGCCACTCTTCGTGCAGAGAAGACCAACTGATTTATCAGATACCAACCTGAGTAAGTCATGAGGGCATACAAAGGTCAGAACTGTGTTTAAACCTGCTAGGGAATCCTGTGAAGAAATACATTCCTTTTATGTCTCAACATGAAAATTGTAGTTTTAACAGATGTTGCTGCTTAGCAGAGCGCAAAGCACTAAGAATAAAAAGGAAACTAAAAAAGTAACAGCAGGTCAAATTCAGTGTGGAACTCTCAGTGACAGATGAAGAGGCAACAGACATGTTGCAATGCAATTTTCAGTTAGGCATGAATGAAAGATTTCTAACTTGGTCAAACACTGAAACAGTTTGCTCTAGGGAGACTGTGGCATCTCCATTCTCAGAGATATTCAGAACTCAACTGGACAGGGTTCTAAGCAACTTCAATTAAGTTGGTTGGGCCTGCTTTGAGAGGGGACAGAATCAGATGACCTCCAGAAGTCCTGTCCAACCTGAATTACTCTATAAATCTAATTTAGCTTTCTAGATAAGTTTCCAAATATTGCCACTGCTAACATTTTCAAGAGCTTGACAGGAATGTGCACACAATGCTTTGGTTTTGCTTTTTCTTCTGACCTGCATTTTTTTCATGTTCTAGAAGATAATTCAAAGCTTGACAACTAAGACACTTCATATCACTACTTCCACTTTCAGTTTTTGGATTCAACGTCATTATTCTGTTTAAAAACAAATTTACCTTTCCACTGCAGAATATTCTGAAGCTTTTAGTAACGAGCAACTAAAGGAGAATAGCATGAGCTGTCCTACTTTCAGTTTTAAGTCTGAATATACAGGTTTTCTTACCTTTTGTCTATCAGTTGTCCTTGACTTTTCTGTGATATCCTTTTAATTTAATATAATACAGTGGGATTATGGTTTGTACTGGTTGGTGCAATGGTTAAAGCAGTGCCATACTAGAACTGCTCAAATTCTCATCCCACTCCTATTATACTGCACTGTTCCCATAACACTGTGGACAGGGATATGGAGAACTTCATTAAAGAAAAAAAAAAAAAAAAACCACAACAAGTCTTGGTCTGAAAATAAGCACCACCAGAAAATTCCATTCAAAGCTTGCAGACAGGGCTGAAAGCTAATCTTTAACTCAATCCCCACTCTCCTGGGGGTGAAAAGTACTTCCTCAAATTGCAGTAGCATGGATGGCAGCAAAAGGTTCTGAAATTACAGTGCTGAAAGCCAAATCATTACCTGAGTATATGAGCCAAAGCTTTTTATATTTCAGACCCTTTAAACTTATTTTTTAAATTTTAGGCAGTGATACAGAAGACTTCTCAGCCTGTGATTCTTATAATTCACAAAGCAAGGACCTTCTCAACTGTGACAGTCTAAGTTACAAATCATTAAATATGAGATTATGTGGAGAGAGACAAGGTACAGTGATTACAAAAATATGAACATCTACAAGGAAACATTTCTTATATTTTTGTTTTTCTAAACTACATGTCTGTGTTTCCAGGACTTAGATGCAGATGCCCCAGAGGAAGCAGAGATCAAGTAAAACTCAGGAATTACAAAGAGTCTGTTCAGTCTTGTACCCTATGTAGAAAAAGAAGCTGTGGTTCATCCTGTAAGTATGATGTGTCATTACCAAACACAGGCCAGCTCCTAAAGGGCAGAACGCCACACTGCACCTACCAGGCCACATTTAATTTATTATAAGCAGTCATTAGCACTGTAAATCCAACTTTTACACATCTGGTCAAGTTTAATCTCCATGCATGACAGATTTACCTCTCCCTGGTTATTTATGAGAGGAATCCTTTTCATATTTCGTTTACGGCAGGAATATCTCCTTTTGCAGAGCCACAAGAAAGGATATGACAATTAGACATTACTGTGCCAACTTTTATAGTGCCACCCATTACCTAACGTAGTATAAACAAGTACTAATGAAGATTCCAGCTTTACCTTCATATTGTCTGGCATGCAGCAAAGGGGAGCCTAATTAAAAACAAAAAAATTAAATCATCTAAACATGAACCTTTTAAAGTCACTTAGAGTCTCTCTCTAGCATAAGAAAAAATTGCTTAAAGAAAAAAGAAGAAAGCATAAATTAGCTATTTGTCTCTAGCAAGCCTGTGAAACTACAAATCAAAGTAGCATTCATTATTAGGATTATGACACTGATTATTCTACACATCCCCACTACAGTCTTTCACTGGATGAAACTGAATATAAATCTGCATTCCATTTGCCAACTAAACTCAAGAGCAAACACAAAAAGGTTAATCTGTCCTCATTTACAAAAAACTTTAAACATATTGAAGTTTTATTCAGCAGTGATAGTTACTTGATCTTTAATTTATGCTAAAGAGAAAAAAAAGTTAAAATACACAGAAAATAACTTTTCTTTTGCTTTACACATGGCCTCAACAACTCCAGCTTATTCACAGAAGAGAATCTCCACTCAAAAGGCTCAAAAACCCAAACAGCCAGGTGAAGTTGTAACCAGACTTAGTGAAAGGTAAGCTGTAGCAATAGCTGTGTAGTACAACAGAAAACCCCACTGTTGAAGATTGAGCATGGGAAAAACGCACCAGGAATTATAAGCAGGAATAATATTTTATCTTTTACAGTGCATGTTGCATATTAGAATTTCACTCTTTAGTGAAATTATTTACTTGAACATGTGTAAACAATTCTTAGATTAGTTCTTCACTCCTAATGTAATGAAGAGTAAAAAAGTAACTTCTTTAGCTGACACATTTAGTAATGAAAAAAAAATTCACTTTAAGATGTTCCCATTCAAAGATTCAAAAGCAGGCCTCTTAATACAGGATGCAGTTCTGTTTGCTACTAACTACTTCTCTGTAAGTAATAATCCTTATAGAGGATTGTTTTAATAACTTAATTGTTGTTAACATTAAATTACACCATGAGACAAAAACAAAATGGATTCCTAACAGTAGCACAGACTAGACTGAAATGCAAACAAGTTTTGTCACAGTATTTTTTGACAGCTTTACTCAATAGCAGTAATTGCCTGGAAGTACAGCAGCTGCACTTGAGAATCAGTGGCATACAACACTGAAAGTTACAGCAGCAGCAGAGTGCTACTATTATGAGAAATTTTCTTACTCGGCATCCTAGAACATTTTCTGTCTTATTGCAATGCAGATAGAACACAAATAATGATGGACTGTGCTTTACAATTCAATGGAAAATTCTACTCACCGTAAAATTAACTTGTGACCGAGTGCTATCAAGGTGTATGTATGTGATTCATAGTTTAGAAGTTCTTTTCTCATTTAAATTGTATTTTATTCTATATATTTTATCTTTAGGAAACCCTTTGTGGCTGCCAAAACCTGCTGTTCAAGCACATATGGTAAAATTATCCTTTCACATCAATACATATCCAGTAAGAAATCTGCCCAAAGAAAATCTGCAATTAACATCAGAGACACAAATGCCAACAATCCCTATGCAAATGTAAGACTTTTGTGAAAATTAAAAGCCACACATCCTTCTTGAAAGGATTACCTCCATACATCATGGCACTGTAGAACATCCCATTCTTAGCAAGCTGATTACAATCTAAGCATGTGTAGTGCATTTGAGGGTAAGACAAGAGGGAGTTCAAACCCCAGGCATTTTGGCTTATATGTTACTATATTTCTTCATATAGGTATGTACAGGCTTGTTGTGCAACTCAGTCCCTGTATAAATGGTGAAATAGACCAAAAAATTGTGCTGGATCTTATCTCCAGAATTGTCTTTCATATACTGAAACAAAGCCTAGCCTAGAAACAACCTAGCTAGAGGTTTTGAGAGCTACCCACTATCAAAATCTCAAGAAAGCCTTATCAGTACCAAAAACATGCACCACACTGGAGCAGATACAATAGAAAAGTATAAATATCCCTCAGTTCAAATAAATACATGATCAAAGAGAAAAATAATTAACAGGTACTTCCAACTTGAATCCTATAGCAGTCTATCACATGACACAATTTTTACTTCTCAACACATATTGAGAGTGAAAATCACGAACAAAACATTAAACATCACCTTTTTCCAGTACCTATGTATATACACTTGCCTTCACTAAGGCTCCATTTTATTATTTCCAACAGGTTTTAAGTTCTACTCTGGATCATGCCATAGAGACAGCAAACAGTTTGAAGAAAGCTACAGAGCGAATGGTACAAGCAGTTTCAGAAGATCTAGCTGAAGTTAAAAGAAAACAGTTTTAATTATCTAGTTCAAATGCTGTTTTGTTCTGCTGGTTGATACTGAAGTGTTAGTATCTCTGCAAAAATCAAATTATGAAGACACATGAAAAAGTCAGCTAGCTTACTTTGTCAGTTGTTCTGTACCTATTGGTACTAAACCAAACCAGAGCACATAGGTATTCCACGTTTACACTCAGTCTTAGAGCTGTAAAACAATTTAATAATTCTACTGAAAGTCTTTAGTAGGTTGGCTAATCCCCATTACTGTCTACAGATGCCTTCTCTAAGTATTCACTTAAGACAGCTTAATAAAAATTGGCTTAAACAAGCAAAATTAACTTTCTGACTTGGATTTCCCCCCACTCCCAAGTGTGAGAATAAATCTCAGTCATTACTACATATCATTTCTTCTCACACTTCAACAGCAGCTGCTTCATTACACCAAGAGAAAATAACCTCTATACCTGAGACATCTAGAAGTAAACATATTAGCATACCAAGTCATAGTCAACATTTGGAATTATTTTGGTTTTAGAGTGCCCTACATTGAGAGTTGTTTGTTTTTAAGAAACATCCTTGAATGTTGCAATGACTGAATTACACCATTAGTTGTTTATGTATTTGTAACAATTAAATTGGTTCCTTCAATTTGATTTCCTTAATTTGTCAGATATATCTGGCTTTGACATTTTAGCTGATGGTAAGTAGGCTGGAAATTTTTAAAATACTGTATAAATTCAGTGAGCCAAGAAAAGTCATCTATTATTTTCCTTCTCACACCCATTTAACTGCAGTGATTAAAGGCAAGCAGTTAACATCCTTGTTTTATCAGGGATGCTACTCGCTGAAGCCAAAGTACATAAGGAGTGATGAAAACCAAATTAGAAATGCCAGTGCATTCCTTAAAAAGGACAGTCATTTTCTGTGCAATTTCATCAGTGGAGGACACAGAAATAATCCAGACTGTCCACACAAGCAGTGATTGCTAAACTCACTGCCATGTGCCACTTACTCACTAGCCTGAGTCAATGGCTTTTTTCAGGGCTTCTTCCAGCCCTTGTTCTTCACAGCCAACAGTATCATTCAACTTTTTTCCTCCTTAGCCTCTTACTGTATATCCTTATAACTTCATTTGCCTCTCCTTATTATCCCTGGTTTTGCTTTATTTAGTTTAATGTTTGGAATGTCGCCATTATTTGCAAATGAACTTATTAAATGAAGTAATTGCTGCAGCTTCCTAGATGCAATTAAAAAAAAGATTCATCTCTTTCACAGAAATCTCTCCACATCACAAGAACAGCTTGTTCTGAACCTTTTGTTTATCCTGGATCCGTGCACCTGCTGTCCTGTGTCTGACAGCAACTGCCTAAGAAAGATCAGATTGAATAAGACAATCACGAAGTGAAATTCCTCAGAACATCCTCTAGCAAACTGAAAGCCCAGAATCCTTTCACATCAGCAGTAACATTTATACTTATCAGCCCTATAAATACATGTCTTACATTGAGGATTTTTTTCCCCATATAACAATTTAGAGCATGTCATTACTGCATGGCATCTCAGATGCTAAAGGTCCTTTTGTTCTGCTTTGACAGCTGCAGATCTCACCTGTCACTTCACACACTGAACAGGAAGACAACCCTGCAGTCTCAACACTAACAGGGTTTTTGAGACTTCCACCACACACTCCACCATCATCTTTTTTCACCCTTGATCAAGGATGCTGGTCTAGCCATTCCTGGAATGAAGATTGTTCCATACCTTTGATTTTCCTTAGTAATTTCTGAATCTTGTCCAGATTTCCAGATTCAACTTTAAAAACCAATTGCTGGGCCCACATGTAGCATTCGGTAAGTATTTTAATATGCATCACATGAAAATATGAACTTTCAAAGTTATAATATACCTTGTACATGTACTCTGAAATACTAAGTTTTTATTTATCCTGATAGAACTCTTTCTCATTCATGATATGATTCTTGATCTAGAAAAAATGTAGCAGAGAAGATCCTTAGGGAAAAAACCCCAAATATCTTGAATAAAACTTCCACTTACCCTGTTCATAAGCTGTTTTGAGCTACATATTGGTGCCAGATTTCCTATCATAAAGCATCTTTATTATTCCACCTTCACCATAACATTTGGCTTTGCTTTGCCTGATGGAAAAAGTGGATAAGGGATACAAAAAAAAACAGACTAAGACTTTTGAGTTATCAGCTGCCAGGCTGAGCTAGTGATAACACTTAGGCCTGAAGCAGAGACATGGAAAAAGATTTAAGTGCTGAATATACAGAAGTAATCCAGAATTGTGAGCTGGTATTTCTTCAACTCTATGCAATTTAAAAAAAATATCAACACAATGAATTTTATATACTACTGAAGTCAATTATTTCAGTCCTTAAGGGTAACACTGATAACAGCCATTTTCTTCTGTACTTAACTACATTCCAGCTTTAGGAATAGGAAAAAAATTTGCACCTACATATAGCTGTTAAACAAACTTGGGTTCCTCTTGCCAAAGGTGTAAGACATATATATAATTTTAGTGTAATTTTTCAGTACCAATTCCAAAGTGTACATCTTTAGTAAGAAAACATTGAACATAGCATTTCTTAGATAAGTACTTTTACTCTGGATTTTTACTGTGATAGAGTTATAAACTAGAATTCACAAAAACAAGACAGATATTTCTGCTGCATTTTTAAAGTGCGTGATGTACATGGTATTTGATGAACCAATCAATTTAAAAGTGTTGATCCTGTAGTCCAACTGAAAAAAAAAGTCAGTGTAGATTCAATTCCAAACTCATTTAGGTGCATTTGAAAGCTACAGCCACTTACTCTCATCACATCCCATGTCCTGCAACATTTTAGAATCATTCTGTCACGTCCTCCCCTTTCATTCCTCTCTGATGTAGGGGGAGAACTTGACCTTTTTCCACCTTCTAATTAACTCAGAATGAACTCATCTAACAAAAATATTCTCTTAAAGTATTGGTTAACCTGAAAGCAAAAGTAAAGGGAAAAAAAACTAAAATCATGAAAAAAAAATACCTGTCATTGGGAAAATGTAAACAAAAGGACACAAGTAATCTTTTTCATGATAACATTTCTCTTGGATTCTACATACAACAAACTAACATTTCAAGGCACATAAATATAACATTGCGTTAAAAGTTCAGTAATTTTAATTAACTAATTTTTAAAGAGAAATCTAAACATTACCAGTATTAGAGAATTCATACAATTTGATTTTTTTATTCCCTTCAATACAAATTAAAGTATTTCTTTCTTAGTATGTAACAAAATTTTTAAAAAGTAAATTATTTTGAGTGCATCAGTTTTTGTCATTTTCTTTGCTTTGTGCTTTTCTTTTCCCAGTTACAAAGCCCTTTGAAAGACTGAGCTGCTTCCCTTTTTGTCCTGTCTTTTCCCCGTGCCTCCACTTACTCAAAGAGACAGGCTTAGTTTTGGAATTTCTGTATCACAGGCAATTCAACTTCTGAAACAGACAGACTATGTAGACAATCATAAGGAATTTGCTAAGAAAATAATTTTGAGAAAAGCTTCAGTAATAATCTCTGTATATATTTAAATATAAAGTGTACTTCAGTGCACAGTTGACAGCATTTCTCCAAAGTGGTTTACTGTGATTGGAACTGCTCAATAATTCTGTGGTTAACTATCTACCTTACCCAGCCCCATCTAAAAAGCCTTTAGATTTTTCACAATTACACATATTTTAAAAATTTTCAGCAAGTTATTTTTACAGAAAATCTTACACTTAATGACATTGAACTTGTAGTAAACGTTTTTACCATAAACCCATATTTACAAGTTTTCTCTTGAAGTGCCTACCCAGGAGCCTAGGCCCTTTTTAATTCAGTAATTTTTAGAAATAAATGCCATTATAGAAAGTTTTCACAGTTCTCAAAGACAATTCCAGTTTATATATAATTACAATAATTTTTAGCATAATTAGTTAGGAACAAACATGCCCTTTTGAAAAGCACTTGCAGTGTAATACTAAATAGAACCTAAGAAACATGCCTGATTATCTCTTCATCTCTCTGCCTTCTACTCCCCCAAAAGCAGCAAATTTAAATTATAACATGACCTCCCATTAGGAAACATGTAGTATTGAAGTGCAGGATTTGGAAAAGTCAGTTCCATTAGCATATGTACATACTGCTTGTGTTTTTAATGCATCATAAACATCACCATATCTATTCATCCTTAATGCAAACCATATCCTTGGGTTTACTAAGGCTCTTCACTTCCTCTAGTAGTTTTCTAGGTGTCAAAATATGAGTAGAACCTGACAAAAGAACATAAGAATGAACTGTATTAGTCAAATTCTGACTTTCAGACGTTCTCTCTTTAAAACATCAGTTACATGCCAGTGTTTTTTACTGCACCTGAAAAACTGACAAGTGCAACATTTCTAAGTGTTTTCATACAAAGCACTGTTGCTGCAGGCCCCCAGCTGGGCAATCATCAGCAGTGACTCCATGATTGCAGAAGGCTGATCAACTGCTTTATTATATCATCTTATACTATATTATACTATACTTATAGTACACTGTATTACACTAACAAGAACTATCACTAACTAGAAAAACCCGTGACTCTCTCTTGAGAGTCCTGACACACATGTGGATCCAATTAGTCAATGAATCCAAAACACCAGTGTCCAATTAAGAAATCATCTCAGGTAAACAATCTCCAAACACATTCCACATGGGCACAAACACAGGAACAACAAATGAGATAACAATTGTTTTGACTCTCTTTTCTCTCACAGCCTTCCCCAGGAAAATGCCTGGGAAAGTCTGTGCCTGCTCTCTGTGGCCAGAGAGCTGCTGCCATAAAGCACCATCGTGTAAGTGTCACCATTAGGTAGGCAATGTCCCTCTTCCCACACTCAGACATCCAGATCAGGACTCATACTTTGAACACAAGTTTTTCATGTCCTGCTCTGCCCTGTTTGAAAGACAGAGCTGAACCTGGGCAATTGTCGCAGCCTGCAAGAAACCTGCCATTCTGTGAAAGAGGAGTTAATGAGAGGCTTTACCCTAGAATCAATAAACTACCTGGATTAAAGATTATCACAAACAGTAGTGTTCCACAGAAATACCAGATAGAGAACACTGGCTTTTACTGATCAACATTTCCTTGAAAAAACAAAATTCAACTCTTGAGCAGCAAAGAAAATCCTTATTATTCTTCAATGCACAACGACCTCTCATTCTCACAGAGAGTGATTGTAACTTCTGCCACGAACTGTCACCCTGCAGTTCTGAAGGCAACAAGTAGTCACTCTGAATGGGCTAATATTCCTGGAGTTCTGAATCAGGAACACAGACAAATATTAATTTTTCAGTAATCCATGTGGAAATTTGGCAACTATCACCTTTCCCTCAGAAATCAGGATTATAAACAAAACTACAAGAATCATCTCTAAACAAAAGGGAATATGGTGCTGTGGTGAGAGCCAGATACCCCAGTGAAAGAGTCACCTACACTAAACATGGTGTTGTAAACAAGTTTCAGGTGAAGAAATAATCTGGTTAAACTACATTCTTGTTGTCCTGGTCTTTCCATTACTACTCAGAACTAGAACCAGCATTAAACCTACCTCAAACACCACCAAGTGAGACCAGCAAATAAAAAAATAAACCAAAACAAAACCAACCACACACAAACACATCTACAACACACCCCTGAATATTCTGAAGGTAACAGACTCTAGATTTCGGAATCAAGGTTGGCACTGTTTTAGGGAAGAGTATTTATTTTAAATCATGGTAGATGTTAGATTCAATATGAATCTCAAGACTAAATTTAAATGCCAGATGTAGACCTCTCAAGCAATTTAGAATGCTTTAGATGACCCAGCACCCAGCCATCAGCTGGCCCTGCAGATGGACACAGGTCTGTGGTAAGGTTTTTTATCTAGGAGCTCTGTTCCTATATATTATATATATGTACAAGTTTTAGCACCTATTTCCTGTAATGCTATTTAAAATTCATTTGAAGCACAGCAGCTGATGGAACAAGCATTTACTACCTCTAAAATGCTGAGAGATTATTACACCAGCTGCCTATTGCCAAATCTTAAGCAGGGGAGTTTTCAGGACCCAAGCAGTTAATCACTGTGTGGTTTATGCAAAGCCTCCAAGTAGCCACAACAGAAACTAGAAAATATTGCAAAGTCAACTGAACTACACTGAAAACATGGTTTGGGGTTTATTTGTTTAGTCTTTTGGGTGGAATTTTGATTAAGATTGTTGGAGTTTTTTAATACTTATCTTCCCTCCAAAGTGAGCAATTTAGCACTTGTCTGTCAGCTTTCCTACTTCCAAAAGCAATGAGAGTAGCAAGCACCACTGAAGGTAAAGCATAGAAGTTTGTGAGAAAACTGTAATGCAAAGAAATAGGGGTCTCTTGAAATCCTGTTTGCTATATGCTGACATGTCTCTGACATAATTCTTCTGTAGAGCATAACTATCTTGTCCTTGATGTCTTGGGGCAAAAAATCCCTTTGAACACCAAACACTTGAGATAACTGGCAAAGATGCTTTTAAGTGCATAGTTTTAAGAAATGCGCTGGCTATAGTATTAGTATGTATTAGTGAAGCAACAGAAGGAAACTAAGCAAAACAATTCTTGTACTTTCCAGAACCACGTGTAGTACAGCACACACCCCACCCTTTCCCGTGGCAAGCTTACCAATAACAACTTCACAGGACTTGTAGGCCTCAGAAACCTCGTAAGCGCTGCGCATCTCCGAGTACGTGACTCCCCCAATCACAAACACAATCAGCCTTGCACCGCTCCTGCGCTCCTCTCTGTAACTCGCTCTAGGCTTCTGGCGTGCACTGCAGAAGATTTCATACAATGACATTTATACAGCTTGCCTGATGAATTTTTGGTTAAAATTATACAGTCAACGAGCAGTAGCAATTTCTGTCATTCAGTTCATGGCTTGACTGTAATTTCAGCAAAAGCATTTAGATCAATTGATAACTTGTTTTTATTAAATTTTGAAAATTATCACATTACTCAAACTGTTTAGGTACCACCAGGGGGAAAATAAATACAAAACAAAAACCTTGTTGCACACACAGCTAACATGCCAAGGACTCTTGCCAAGCAGCTTAACTCTGCATGCTCCCAATTCCAGTGGCATTTTTCATGAGAGGTTCATTTGAAAAAGCTGGAGTCTTAGGTTTTTCAATCTCTGAACATGAACAGAACCTCTAAAGAAAACATTTGCCTGTTATCAAATCAGATCCAGAGATCTAGGAAAAACAAAAGCAGCCTGAAGTGCTTAGAAGTCTAATACATGTAGTAATTGCAGACTCAGGTTAAGTCATCTGCAGTCCTGATCTCCCTGCTAGAGTGCCTTCAAGATTCCCATATTTCACCAGCCCGTAAGACAGAGATCAAGTTCCAGTGTACAGGGATTTGCTCTAGTACTTCCTTGCACTGGTCATCCTAGTGCATATCCAGGAATAGAAGGATACACCACAAACAGTTCAATTAGAAGGGGATGTAAAAAACCTATTCTCCTAAGGCTGTGTATCTTTACTTTTTGGTTTTTTTTTTATTTAGAAAGGTACAAATTCCAATTCAAGTGTGTCTTCCACATTTAAGATATATTTGATGTTTCCCTCCCTGAATTCCAGCATCTGATTAGTGCAGTGAGCATTCCTGGGAGAGGAACACTCTTAGCATTCCTGTGATAGAAACACTCTTGGGAGTCTTGATTCATTTGTCTCCCCTTTTAAATAACACTACAAAAAGTGATAAAGCTCTCAATTTGCCATGTATTGGTCATGAGGTTCATGAGCTAGTGGAATTAAAAAGAGAAAGAAGGAACAGTACAGGTGAGTTTAAAAAAAAAATTCCAAAAATCACCTCTCAGTGATAATCATTAAATATACAAGTACATATTTCACAGTCATTAGCAGAGAACTCATTTGAAGACCTTCAGCTGTCCTGGACTTGCCTAAACCACTCCCTGACAACAGGGGTCAAATGCCTAACAGGCCAATATTTCCTAATGAGAGACCCTATAGAAGATGAATTTAATTTCCTGAGGTAATTAACCCAAATAATGTCACCACCACTAACACAGCAGAGATAACTTCCAGAAGTAAAACATTCTTTTTACCTAAGTCACAGTACTGAACATTCCTTCCTGAAACTACTTCACACTAATAAGCTCAATGGTTTAAACTTCTCATTCTGGGAATATGACATGTTATTTCTAACCTTGAAGCAAAAGGGAGATACTAGAAACAAAAAAGCTATACATTACTAAAAAATATTAAAATAACAACCAAGTTGAGTATGTTTTAGATTAAATAAAAATATAAGCTTGGCACATGTGATATTTCACTGTTCAGTAAGCACACTTCTGTACGGCTTTAGAAGTAAATGACAGAAAAACTGAGATCTGGGTAAATTATGTTCCAGGAAATGAAACCATTTACCTTACTGCTCCTGAACCATTCCAGGTGGGAGGACAGCGCGAACAATAAGGCCAGTCTTTTGAATCTAATTTGTTTTCTATAGCATCCTGAAGTGCAAAATAAAGACACACTTTAAAAAGGCATACAGACCTTAACCCCACCAAGTTTCAGCTTTCAGAAAGGACATCTAACTGGCATTTCATGCCAACACATGCAGCCCAACAAATATGTTTTTATAAACACATACTGATTTAACTAGCAGAGTTTCAGATTTCACTAGCAGCTTTTCATCTGTAATAACCCTAATGTATTTAATTTCTGTATGGCAACGTATGAGAGAAGTCAGAGTCCCCTAAAAACATAAATGAACATGAAAAAGCCACCAAGAATCTATGAATGAGAGCACAGGGTCAGACTAACACTTTGGTAAACTCACTATCCTGTGTGACACCAGTCACTGACTGATGCTTAAAGAAGAGGTTTAAGAACAATGAAACTACACTTCTGGCAAGGAGTTATTACTAACAGCAGTCTAATGCTCTATATTAGAGACAGACTAGAAGTGATCACTTTGTCCACCAGATGTATTTAACAAAATTAACTAAAAACACTATGGAATTCAAAAGATGGAATACAACTGCTCAGTAAATTTCTGCACTGCACCCATGAATTAATTAGTTGGTGAAATTTACCTCCATAACATCTTTGATAACAGGAGTCCACCTAGAAAGTTGAAAGGTTTCTTCTTTAGAACGGTCCCTTCTTACGTATTTATGCTGCTGAGCAACAAACTGAAAAGGTTTTCAAAGTATGGTTGTATTATTCAGTGTTTGGATTTTTGAAACTTACTAGCACTCAGTAGCAGAAGGAGAGGGGATAAGTATGAGATTTTAAAGAAATAATAAAAATTGTAAAGAACAATAATTAATACTTCTACAATTCAGGATACACTAGAAATACTAACTTCAGAGACAAGGAACTAAGTAAGTTGCAGTTTCCAAAATCAGCTAGCTCAAGCCACCACCTGATAATTGCAGAGGGAACATTATGGGTATCTTTACTTTAAACAACTAACCTGAATAATTTTCCAAGGATGTACCACTTAAAACACATTAAAAAAAAAAATTCCTAGCGATTATCTGCTTCCAAACCCAGGATAATATTGCTAAGAGTTGCCAAAAGAGCTGTAGGTCCTTGGACAGTAGGAAATTATAAAATAAATTAAATACATTCTTACTGAAGAGATAACAGGAACATCAAGGTATTTCCAATTTCTTATCATATCACTATCACTTTCTATGTGTACATTCTGGATCAGCTTGTCCAAGTTCTCCTGGGTAGTTCCTTCAATATATGGAAAACAGACAACAATTAGCAAGTGACTGTGGGTAAGACCAGTTTTCAGGTTGCCACAGACTTGGAACTCCCCCTTTAACAGCTTCAATACCATGTGAAAATAAGAGAACAAACTATTGCACACTTGCAAGAATTAGAACGATATTAAAACACTGTTTGAAACTACACTTGAATTACATCTCTTAACTCCTTGCCAGCAGTATCTTTGCTACTAATCTCAGAAAAAATACAGAGGATGGACAGGATTTCTTTCAAACCCAGCTATCAACTCCAATGCAGAGACTTAGGATAACTAAAACCACTGTTCTATCTTAAAACTTGAGTTCAAACTCATAGCACTGAGGAAAAAAATAGGGCAACTTGTCATACCATTTGTGCTAAAGATATACAGGAGAATAGCTCTGATTTTGTCATAGCTGTCATGACTTTTGTTGAGTAGAACTGGAAGGAGGACCCTCATAGAGTCTTTTACTTTTTCACCTTCTGCATCAGTTCCAAGAGCCAAGTCCTAAATTAATTAAAAATAAAAGCAGACACCATGGTTAAAATCATTGAAGTAATTTAAATCAACATTGTTCTGTGTGTTTTGAAAGGCATTTTTATGAAACCACAGGTTTCAGGAAACAATCAAGCTGCATCAATTTAAACTCAGTATGACAAGTCTGACATTTATTTCAATAGTTACAGCATTATAATAACACTACATAACACTCAAACATTTAAAAATGTGATATCTAGAATTCTTAGAAATGTAAATTATAGTCACAATGTAATGCCTCACCCTAAAAGGTACTTTTCCCAGACATTTAAAAAGGGCTTCCTTCTGCAAAACATATTAAAGCAACCTCATAGGACTTTTGATCCATGAAAGCAAAGGTGATCTTTAAACAAATTAGACAGATTTCAAGACAAAAAAACACCTCCAAAACTCTTAGGAACACCTCCTTATTGGGAGATTAAGAGCCTTGTATATTACACTTAATTTTAAAGCTACCACCTCAAAACTGATCACAAAATAAAGGCAAGAGATATAGTAGTTTAGTCAGTTAAAACAAGCTTCTATTCCTGCAAACAAAAACGTGGCACTTGCAATACTTGCAAAGCTGCTCTTTGGTTTGTGGCTTTTTTAAACATACCTGTTCAGTTTTACAGAGCCTTTCTATATTAGATTTGAACTTGCTCATGCAATCTTCTGCTATGTTAAGATGAAGAACTTGCTATAAGACAGAAAAAACAAAACAAAAAAAGAAAAGCACAAGCTGTCATAGCTTGAATTTTTCCTAGCATATCCATCATTTTTACTAGTTACAAAAGTCAATCCTTCGGTACCATCATGCATTTTCTGTGTTTTCCCCTTCACTTAGAGAATGACCCCCATAACACTTTGTAAAACATTAAACAGTTCAATCCTCAAAGCACACAAATTATTTCATTCTTTTACATAGTAAAATGAAACACATGGAAACTAGTTTTCTTCTCTGAATTTTACAGTAAGTGAAAACATTAATTTGGAGAACATCTATATAGCACACTACAGGAAAATGATAGACTAAAACTAGAGTTAAACAAAAAGATAAAAGTGCACAGAATTATTTACTGCAAAGTTGTGATTACAAAAGACACCTTACCTTACTAATCTCTTTACGATAGAGTGGCATCTTCTTCATCAACTGGGACAGAGCAGATATGGATAACTGGAAAGAAATAACACAAGTTGAAAATCTGTTCTCCCAATAAATGACATGCTTATTTCCCTTCCTGTTGCAGCTTGCTTCCCCCACAACCCCTGGAAACTGCAGTTGAGAAAAGTCTTCATTTCTGTAGTAGATCCATGAGTTACATGGACCTGATCAGCTGAAAGTAAGTAAATTACCAGGAAAACCAACATCTCAACTTCAACAACTTACTTTTCCTTCTGCTGCTTTTGTTTTTGATGAAGCATCTTTCAAAAGTTTTGGTATTTCCCTGAAGAAAAGAGGAAAATAATGAAAGGCAACAGCACAAGAGTTCTTAAATATTTTCTTAAAATCTTAAAAGAACTGTGCAAGAAGAACTTCTGAATGAAAGTAAAAGCCCGAGATACAGGTCTATGTCCAGAAAAAAAGAGTGATTTTCTACAAAGGAAATATTAAACATTCTATTTGCAATATTTTCATAATGCCATTTGATGCAGCAGCTTGGTCGTACAGTATGCAAAATAATCCCTTCAGATTTAAAATATTTGAAAATAATTGCCAGGAAATGACTTGATTTCCATTTACCTCAAGAACTGCAAGTAGCATTAGTATAACTGCATGCCTGTATTCTTGAAGCACAGTTTCTTCCTGGCATTGATTACTTAACTGAATCCAATCTGTCTAGCAAAGCATGTACATTACTGCCTGTATTCCCACTGAACAGCTCCAACACCCTCCCTCTCAAAGAAACCAAGCAGTTGCCTTTGTTATTTATGCACATACTCTATCACATCTGCGATATGCTTGTGCCGCATCTTCACCCACAGGTCATCATCTTCCTCCAAAATTGCTTCCTTTTCCTTCCCACCAGAGCCTTCTGTTTTGTATCTTCCAAGAGAAAATTCAGACAATTATTTGGGGTTTGGGTTTCCCCCAATTCTCATCACTCATTACAGTATTATTTGTAACAGTTTAATTAACATAAATTGTATCAGCAGTAATAGACAAAGATTTTAATTTATAAGCCAAGCTAGTGCCTGACAAAATATCACTACAGAAGAATTTTACAGATTACATATTTTAACATAGACACAGCAGATGAATTTCAGAAAGATTCTTTGGGGCAAGAGCTTCTGGACATTCTTTTAAACCAACAGCAACTAGAGTTTTAAACACACATTTACATGCACCTCAATTTCTCTTCAGTTTTGGTTTCAAATGCAAACTGCACAAAGCAATACACACTGCAATTGCCAAGTGCAGCTTTCTCTGTGTACTATAAGACTTTATAACCAAAGGAAAATGAAGTTACATTCACCAACAAAATGCTGAGCAGGACAAATTACTTCACATATAAAAGAAACCGTTGCACAGCATTACATGACTATAAACAGTAATAAACCTAAAACAAGATCACAATCATGCCACATAATATTTGCACATTTACAGAAACTCACACAGTGCAGATTGCCAGAAAGCAAAAGAATGAAAAAAAATTACAAGATTAATGATGAAAGTCAGATCATGACTACCTAGAAAACATATTATGCTACATCTTCATACCCAGCAATCAAACCCAGACTCATAGAGTCTACACTTTCTATTAAAATCTTCACTCAATGCTTCTGACTGAAGATACACATTGCTCTTTGCTTGGCTAAACAATGAGGCCATCAGGTCTCTTTTGCTGTAGTGGGTCATCAGAAAAGCTAAGTCCTACCAAAACCACTGCTGTCAAAACAATCAGACAGTAAAGCACATAACTTACACAAATTAACATTACAATACTCCAAACTGTGCTTAGAAACTGAGCATGACTGATTTAAATGTGTATTTACAATAAAACATGTAAATTTTAACAACTACACTATTTAAATTACTGGAGCTATAAAAGTGATCATACCTGAGAAACAACCTAGCTTTTTCTCAGTATTCAGTTAGTAGTATTGCTTGTCTTGTTATGCCAAAAAAAATTGAGAATATGAAAGAAAATCTAGAGAACGTCAATGTGCACTCCTAAGGCTGTACTTCAAGATTCTTAGGTCTTAAAAAATGCAATTTGTTGGACTCAAAACTTAGCAAAAATGCCAATTAGATCCTACCTAATCTCATCTAAGGGAGGAAGTCAAGAAAATGATGAAGTTACAAATCCAAGAGGAAAGACTAACAAAAAGTGAAGCAACCATTATGCAATATAAGCAGCTAATATTGCCATGGTGCAATTGAGCTAAACAATTTCAGGGATTTTATAATCAAGAATAAACTATTTAGGTTTGTTTTTTTTTTTAAGTACTTGCTTGTAAGTATCATTTTCAATGGGTAGCAGATCATATGCCATTGCCTGGAAGGTGAGCTCATGGAGTACAGTTGATACTGGGTCAAAACCACGATCAATTATTATTAGTTGGGAGTGGGTTTTAGCCTAGAAAGCCATCAAACAAACACAAAGTTAAGACATACAGGAGAAAGTTAATGCATGTTAAATCTACTTACATTAAGTCACAGCACTGCAGGTATTTTTAGAAAAATAACTGAAAAACACTGCACTAGGGTCCAAGCATTTGTTTGAACATTTTACTTATATACAATGGTTTTAAAGACTAAGTTTAAGGCAATGCTTTTATCCCACTGCAATACACTCAGAAATCTGAATTTTCTTAGTCTAGTGAATAAAAAATGTAAAAGAAAAACAAACAAAACCCCAAAAACGCTGCCCAGAGATTTAATAGATAACTTCATTGTTTGTATTGCAGATCAGACAGTGCTGCAATACAGGAAAAGACCTCCAAACATTCAACTGAAAGTTTCATTTTGGGATTTAGTGAAGTGGCAGTAGCAGCAGGAATATTTATTTCTGTAGCAAAGTGCAAAGTCAAAATCACAATGGTTTACCCCATGGTTTTGTGTTTAAGCAGCTGCCCTAATCAGGCCTTATTTGTAGTGACAGATCAAAACTATTATTTATTTGAACAGCTGTATCGTTGTGGACAATAAATCCCTTCAGGGGAAACATTTCAATTCTGCACAAAGCCCCTTCTACATATGACCTTATGGAAGGTGATATTAAAAAAACATTTATCCACTGGTCTTCAGGTTTGTAGCATCCTCCTACATTATCACAGGGCTAATTTTTCAAATAAAATCAGGTTGATCACACAAATACAGCTTTACTTAAACAGTATTACCTCTACATTGCTTTCATACACAAAAACAACTAAATGGCAACTGATTGCCTTTATTATTAAATAAGATCTATATTTGTAGAACTTAATTGTTGAAGAATATTTCAAAGACTTTTTTCCCAGACATACAAAAAAAGTTTAAAAAAAGAAATCAAACATTTTAGTTCACTGTCTACCTTTATTTGGCTTCTCTCATCTGTTTTGTAGTAGTTTTCAAGACTTTTTTCAACAAGCTGTGCAAGTTTGCTGGCTCTATCAGATGGTCCACTAGGAAAAAAGGAAGCATGCAAAAATAACTTGCATTTCTTCATCAGAACACTAAAATGCTACCTTTAAAACAGAAAGCTCCCTAGATTGATCTCCCTAGATTGATCCTCTGCTTTCATGAGTTTCTGAACTCCATTCTAAGTAGTTCCAGTATGTTTTCACTTTTACATTATGATTTCACTCTTTGAATGCTTCAGGTACTTTACACAGTAGGAACAGCTTCCACCAAAAGACTGGCATTAGCTGGCACATGGCCCAGCACCTAAAGTTTCACTCAGAGGTGGGAAACAAGAAAGAAAAAAGAAAAAGAGAAAGAATAGAAAAAAACAGTCAAGCAACTATTTGTTACCTTGGCAGAGAATAAGACACCACTTCACATTACACCACAGAATGCAGTCCTTGAATACAATTTCAGAAGCCTACTTTGATTTCAAAGATAGTAAATCCCTTTCAAAGCTCAAAAGAGGCATTCTTCTCAATATCTCTACTACAGGAAATCCTGATCCCATGTGCCACAGTAATTTCTGAATTCCTTGGTGCCAAGCAGAGCTGCAAATGGCTAGACAGCAGCAGTTCTGTTACAGGATTATGCATGTGGCATACAAGAATGCAGCCTATCAGTGTCACCCTACTGACCAGACATGGAACAAACCATTGAGAACAAGACAGGGTATAGCAAGTACTGTTACCTGCATATACACAGAAAAACACTGCTCTACCTACACTTCACAAATTCCTATCATTCCATATTTCAGACTCGTGGATTAAAAACAATCCACAACTACAAGGAAAAAAAAAGAAAAAAATCAAACTATGCTGCAGCCTCAAGCTATGACCAAATAATGTGATAAGCCCTAGAAGTGAAAGCAATTACTATAAGACACTAATTTTGCCCCACCTTTTATATCGCACTCCTGGATTCTCATCTAGTGTGGCACATAAGGTAACAATTTGTTCAGCCATGACTTGCAGCACAGCATCTTTGTCCTTTGTCTTTTCCAGAGTGGGACTGTAACAGCGGTAGAATGCATCTGGGATGTTGAGAGTAAATACCTACATAAAGCACAAGCAAGAAAAAAAGGGCCTAACTTGCAGATTGCCAAAATACCTGGTAAAAAGTTTGCTAATAACTTAAAACTATATGCTGCAAGAAAAAGTCATACATAGGACACTTAAGTACAAAAACCAAGCAAACCCACATTTCATTCCTCTATCCTTCACCTTCTTCTTGTTCTCAGATTTTTTCCCTATTACTCTCCTACATAAATGACTCTATTTTTCAAATTATGGAAGGAAGGACAGATGGAAGGAAAGAACTAAAACCCATCAGTGCCTTGTACAGAGCCATACAATGCAGTATCAGAATGGTCATAGAAGGTATCAAAGTTAAATTGTTTTAAAATAAAAATTTACATATTGTACCTGCTTTTAATATGAAGAATTTACCTTCAATAGCTGAAATTCTTTAAATGCATTAAATCTTGATTAAAGCAGCTTAGTACTACAGAGATGAAAGCCTTTTTCAACAGTTTTGTAAATGGAATGCAAACATGGGTACAATCCCATTGTCAGTAAATGGATTTTCTCTAGCTTCAGATGGACTCTGTAACTACAGAGCCAAATAAGAATGTCCATCCAGATAAAGGTGTTTGCTTCACTCAAGTAGATAATCACCTGGACTTTGCCCAGAGCTCAGCCTGATTATTTACTCCTAGCATCCCAGGAAGCAGGAAGACCAGTTCACATTGTTCCTCTGCTAAAGATTCAAAAGGTTCCCACAACCCAGATACTGAGAACACAAAACTTAGTAAAAACAAGAAGAGTGCTGCCCAGCCTTAGTGCTGCTTATTTTCAACTACAGAAAAGTAGTCTTGATTTCTGCTTTCATGGTGAATCCTCCAGAGAACAAGGACCACAACATTTTCATAGGCTTTATTTGGTACAGAAAAGCAGCTTTAGCAGGGCTCCCAAAACCAGCTTGAAACAAAACTTGTAAACATCAACCTCACTGGAAAGTAAACAAATAAGCTGCCACAATCATTATCCCCTGATGGATTCTCAACCAAAATAATAAAGAACCCTTTATAATAAAAAGGAACGTGTCTTCAAACCAGGAAAACCACAGTGAGACAGGGCTAGCAGCAATCCCTCCTATGTTCACCTGCCTCTTGGTATACATAAGAGTTGTTCCCTTGATAGGGGTAGGTTGATAACATTTGACATGGGAAACATTTGTGGTTAGTTCTGGTTAGTTCTCCAGCTCCCAGAACTGGGCAGAGCTTGGAGGCTTCACTGTCTTGGTGAGTGCCAGTGTGCCCTCTGTGTCTGATGAAGGGCATGAGCAACAAAGTACTTTTCAACACAACACCCACTGTGTGGCTGCACATGGAAAACACCCATTGGTTTCCACTGGTAGTATAGATCTTTAATTGAGAAAACAGGATTTCCATGCTCTCCTCTCACTGAAAAGACTGTCAAGTTGTAGTAGTTTTTGTTCCACTCCCTTTCAGTTCTCTCAGTCCTTTTGTTCTCCTTTCCTGACTTTCACCAAGTCCTACTTACTCCTATGTACCACCTACCCAACCTAGCAAAGTAAAACCTCAGTATCAGCAGTACTAAACTCTTACCAAAAGCCAGCCAGAATATTTACCTGCTCTTAGGGAACAGATTCCTTCTTTAACCTCCCTATTGCAACTGACACCAAGTCTTGCAATGAGGTCAAGTGCAAGGAATAAAACTTTGTGTACAAGAGCATTTGTTTTCCTCTGAAAAGCATAAGCAAGCACTGGAAATGTGCCCAAATGGAAATATTTCACATAGAGTTTGTCAGTCAAAAACTACATTCTATTTCATTGTTTTCTAAAAGGTCAGCAGCATTTGAAAATAATCCTCCACACTACTGTCAAGGTTAAGAATTAAACTTACCTGAGACTCATAAGGGAAGAACGAAATGTTGATCTCCTTGCATTTCTTTATAGATTTTGCACATGAAGCCTTAATTTTATTGAAGAGGCTGTCAGGACAAACTAGGGGGAAAAAAGAGACTCTAAGTACAAATAATTTGTACTGTTCCAGCTGTCAGATCACTTATAAGCGTACAGTATTCAGAGCAGACAGCTCTAAATTAAGACCCACTTAACCATAAAATACAAAAAAAATAATTGCCTACTCTTCCTAAAGTAAGTAGATCATATAATCAATATTTTGTTTATGAGATCTTTTTTGAAAAGCACCACTGCTCAATTTATACTGGCTTTTTTGCAAGCAAAACGTTGTTGAACACCCGTTAGCAGTCTGCAACTGTGAAGGATGTTGATTTTATCAAAGTAAAGGTTTCTGCTATTTCTTGTCATGTAGGAGAGAAAAAACATTTCCCAAGCTACAAAAAGAAATCGTGTGTACATCTAAGAGTAAAACACAGAGATATGGCATTTAATTATAGATCTCTAAGGTGTT
The DNA here is from genome assembly GCF_024509145.1 of Vidua macroura. Classification (NCBI taxonomy): domain Eukaryota; kingdom Metazoa; phylum Chordata; class Aves; order Passeriformes; family Viduidae; genus Vidua; species Vidua macroura. Next base: position 11,818,719 of record NC_071579.1, read on the forward strand.
CCACATTTCCAGGCTACATTAGATCCCAGTCTAAAAATTGAATTTAAGGAATACATAGATGACACGAATACTACTTGGAAGTGACAGAGTTATTTCTCTAACTCAGGAGCTATTCCTCTCAACAGGCAAAGTTTTGGCAAGTATTCAAAATGAAAGCTTGCCCACTTGCAACCAAGGAGCATACTGCAAGACAGCAGTACTTTTCCAGAACATTAACTACTGCTTCAGCATGAAATTAAACAAGAAACCAAGAATTTGGATAGCAATTTAATACTGCTTTGAGAATATCCAGTAGCAGATACACACAGTCCACAGACAGGCATGCCTCAGACTCTGCCTTTAGCAGCACATTTGGGTTTTTTGTTTTCTCCTCTTTACAGCCTTTTTAGTCATGCTGACTGACTGCAGGGCCATGTGCAATCACATTAACCCTGCTCCCAGTAATTGTCTCTGCTACACAATTAATGTCATGCATGCAAGGGCTAAGTAGGCCCCTTCTTTCAGGGAAGGGGAAAAGCTGGCTCACAGGTCTGAAGGAACTACCTGAAGCAACCAATTACTAACACAGCTCTTGCAAAAAGTTCTCATGCAGTTATGTTTTTAGTACTATTTTGTTTATGTAGAGATACATAGTTTGATTTGAATTGTCTTCCTCCACACTCCAACATAGGAGAAGACTGGAATACTTAAAAATAAAACTACGTTACCTAAATTAAAAGCAGAGGTGGAGAACAATCAAGACTGTTTGGTAATTGTGAAAGAAATTACTATTGCCACACAGCATGGTAACCATAACCTGGAAAACCAGACACATGCTTAATGACTTGAATCTCAAACCTTCTCGCAAGAAAGAGGGCCCAAAATTTAATTTACTCAACTATATACAAGAGTAGTGAGTAGCTTACTTATTTACCCATATGAAGTTACCAAACTACAAACCAAAAGCTTACTTACCATCAGTGAAATACACGTATGCTGCTTTGTATCTGCTGGATGATTTACTGATGAAGTCATCAATCAGTCCATCTACAGACTTATGGGGGCAAGAAAAATACGGGAAAAAAAAACCAAAACAACAGCATCATGCCAGTGTTTTGCCTTTCTACACATACCAGACAAAGCTTCTCCCTCTCTCCTCCTGCTCTATTACCAAGTTCTACTTAGGAATAGTGCATTTCAACAAGGAAACACTGAAGCTTAAGATTTTTAATTCCAGATGAAGAATAACAAGCAATTACAGATGGTCAGTCATGCACCAAGCTCATTTCAGGAAGCTCATTTTACATCATTTTCCAGCTGTAACAGTGCTGAGATTTATTGTCTCAAGAATTTTTAGGAAGTAACAGTAATGTCTTATTAGAGCCATTACTTTGAATTCTATTTTTCAATGTATTGCATCATTATGTGATACAACATGTCTTTCAGTGAGGTTACAATTGCTAAGCAATGATACAGTGCCTACACTGACCACAAGGTACACGTTTGCAACATATTCCATGGAGGCACTACTTTGTCTTTTCATCTTGGGAAATCAGGCATCACACAGAGCAGTATCAGAGAAAATGCAGAGCTTAAGGACTGCATAGCTGTACACAGTAAATAAACATTTTAAAATAAGGGGGGGGTTCAGTCTGAAGGATCTTGCAACACTTTAAAATACTAACCTTTTTTGTGGGAGTTATTAAATATATTGCCTTCATGTGTGGGACAGGCTCACGGGTTTTATATACATTTTCCACCACTATAAAGTAAGAAATATTACATTTTTATAATTAGGAAGATTATGGATCTTTAAGGAAAACACTGCACATATATTAATATAGAGTTGATAAAAATAAAGTAACAGCAATCAAGTTGTCCACAATATTAGAGGTCAGGATGTACCTTCTGCCAAGAGTCTTGATTTATTTCTTTGTTATTTTATATACAGAAGGTTACCACAAGGCTTTTTCAACTCTCAGTCAAGTGACAACTAAAGTTGTAGGACTAAATTCTTCCTAGGTATTTTACACTTCTACAACAGAATGGCAATGCAAACATACTCCAGCTATGGGGCCCAGCAGCAACTCTCTTGGCAAGATAGTTCTTTTTCCAGCACAGTGAAGGAGAGAGAGAGAAACTATGCAGGGCATCATTTTGGACTACAGCCTCTTCTGTCCTTTGTTTGCCTATGTCCTGGGCAATTACTCTGTTTCAGCATAATTGCAGGCACAAATTAAGACATTTTTCAGCAAATCAGCTTCATTCATCTCTTGTTTTTCTCTGTTTAATGAAGTCATTACTGTATAGTTTTACAGTACACTAGCTTGAGAATGCAGAGATATTCTTGTGGCTCAGAAATTTTGTGGGGGAGGAACAAGGAAGATAAGTAATGTCAGACATCTGGATGTGGAAAGACAGGTTCCTTTCAGCAGTGTGCTCACTAAAAATAAAAGGTTTTTTCTTGATGAAAAGGATACATGCTCACCAAAAGGTTCTCACAAAGGATAAATAGCACTTATGATTTAAAACACACACCAAAAAGCAAAATTGATACAGCTCTATTATATTTCCAGAATAATCATATTATGTGGAATAACTGGAGTAAGAACAGTATTGTGGAATAAATAACCAAGCCTAAACAACACCCTCTTACACAAGCATTTCTGAAAATCTAGACCTAAAGCTAATTAAAACTACTTCATTTACACTTTGGGAATTTATTTCAATTTCAAAAATAGGCATCAGCAAACAAACACCCATTCCCACCTCCCAAAAAAGCCCATCAAAAACCACCACAACAACCAAACCAAAAAAAAAAAAAAAAAAAAAAAAAAAAAAAGTAAAAGCATAAAAAACACCAAAAAACCCTAGTCAAACAAAAAAACCCTTAGAGCAATCTTTAGGAAAAAAAATTAAAGTGGGATCTGAGCTTTCAGGCAGAGAAATATTTGGGTTTTTTAATTTTAAAAAAATCATTCACAATTGACTAATTACTGTAGGAGCTTGAAACTCCACTATTTTAATATCCCATAACTCATTGTCTTCATCAACAAAATAAAGACCACTTCTTCCAAGTGGTCAATCAATTTCAGTCTTCCCCTTTGTCTCACCAGGATATTGCCATTGGTGTATCAATAAGAATTATGCTTACCTGTGACACCCTCTGCCAGTAGGTCAGTCATTTTGCAGCACAGTGACAGTAATTTAGTAGTGTAATCGTCTAAAAGCATTACCTAAACATATTATAATAAAACACAAGTATTTAGATAAATCAATCAGCTATATTAAACCCATGTCATTTCCTCAAAAACTTGCCATAAAAGTTTGAAGCTAAAACTATTTTATTACTCTGTTTTTTTCATTACCTGCATACACCAACATTACAGGGGGAAACTAATCTCAGAAGGCAGCTCCTAATGCACAGGATTTCCAAAGACAAGCTCAATCTTAAATGTGAGCTTTGTTCCCCCTACTCATACTAGAAAGTACTTTGAAAGTTTCACTTGGACACAAGTCTTTTGAATTCCCGCTAGTTTACCCCACGGCCTGCTCAAATATATCTGTATTTTTTTTTAACTGCTTTATAGCTTAAGCAGTTCTAACAGGTATCATACTGCTGAATCCTGCTCCACATGTACTGCAGTGCAGTGTAATTTTTGAAATTAATAAAGTACAAGTCTTTCAAAAGGGAAGATAAACACAGTCTCTAATTTTTCTTCACATCTAATTAAAAAAAAAAGAGAGACTATTAGCCATTTGCTCTTCCTGTACCAGCCTCTAGATTTTTCAACATATATTATACAGAGATCTGAGTTACCAAAAGTAAAGTCTATTATTTGGACAGAAAATCTTGAGTGAAAATGCCAGGTGTTTATTTTATGTATTTGTTCTCAGCAATACAGATTTCTTGTTCAAGTCATGACAGAATTCGTATAAAAATTTAAACAAAATTCTACCTTCCATTCTTCCTCTTTGGTGAAGTCATCAAATACTGCTGATTTCAGCTCTGTAAGTACATAAGTTTACCAGTTAGAGGAATCAAAATGTTACTAAGAAAGAAAAAAATAATTCTCCCATTTAGACTCATATGTTCAGAGCCCCTAAAAAGAAAAAGAAAAAAAAAAAAAAACCCATACTGATAAATTCTTGTACAGGATTCTTCACCACAAACTGTCCCTGCCTGTTTCTAGGACTGTACACAGATGTAATAACAAATATTTAACCACGTGAAAATTTTATTAACATTCATATTTTCTGATAACACTCTTGCCAGTTAATTAGTCTTCAGCATTACACAGAATTCCTTTTAATAAACTTAGTGTCCAACAACCTTGTCCAAAAACCTTGTCCAAAATCTCAAATACTCTTGTTTTTTCTACAATATTTGCCTATAAAAGACACCAGAACATAGAAATGCATAATTCAGTTGTCTTGAACCTCATTTCTGCAATTAAAAAACAGAAGTCAGTTTTCTCCCATAGTAAAATGAAAGTTTATTCCAAGCTATCAGTGTACAGACACTGTGTACCTGCCCCTGCACTACTCCCACTGTTATTTATTTTGCCCTCAACCTGCAGCTGCTTCACCCAAATAATTGGCCTTCAATGGTTTATAGGCTCTCAAAATCTTTTTTCTCCTGCAAGAATTCTGCATACACCAAAACCAAACCCAGGTTAGTGCTCCATTTTTGTTCAGGCTTTCATTTTCTGCTCACATATTTTATACCAACCATACACCCTAACTACCTTTTCAGATTTTGTCTTCTCCGAATACATTTAACTAGTTCACAATTTTTTTTTCCTTCTACCCTTACTTCACAATCTAGGAAAGAGCTATACACAATGCTGACAGAACAGCAGGCTGCCAACTCCCTGTGTGGAAAAAAAAAAAGAAGCAAACCACACCTTGGCAAAATTAATAACCCATTTATAACACACTTCCTGAAGAAAGGACTGTTAAGCAAGTGCTACAAAAAAACAGAACTGCTAAAATGCTGAATCACTTAGAAAAGTTATTTTAGCTCTCTATGGCTAGCTATTACACATGTCTACAAAACAATTTAAAGTTGTGAAAAAAAATATTAAAAGACAGAATTCCTCATGGAAAGGACTTTATTTAGAGATTAACTATATACAGCAGCTCTCTGTATTTCATTATTTTATCCACAGGAACCACTGTCTCCTAAATACAGGTAGCTTTCTCTGTCCTCATAACTGTGGGCTTAACTAACAACAAACTTCTGTGAATTAACTTTTCCACACACTTCTGCTTCAATTCTACACAACCAGGTGTAACTTCTATGCCTATTTACAGAGCAGGAACAAGATACACATTGATACAGCTTCTACATAAAGGATGAGCATCACTATTTTCAGACAAAATGTGCATCAGCCTTAATAAAACCCCCCTAATGTTTTACTGAAACATTAGGAAGCAGCACTTTACAGTCTTCAATTACCCATTTTAAAAGTGCCAGACAAGGTCTAAAACTTAGTTCATCAATTTTCATTGTTGTTGTAGTCTTGGAAGACAAGAGGAACTAGATGACTACCACAGCATTCATTTCAGAAGTTCCTCTTAACCAAGCTTGTAACATAAATGTTTTATTATTCACACTGCTTTACTGTCACTCTAATCTTTGTTCCTCACACTGGCAACACCATTTTCAAAAGTCTTTATGGCCCTTAATGATACACTTATGCTTAGATCAATTATTCCCTTTTAAGGTCCAAGTCTTCTATAAAATATCTCAGGACAAAACATTGGCCTTACAGTCATAGGCATAAAGAGCAAGACAGCAGGATAAGCAAAGCAGCAAAAGTGGGGATTTCTAAGGATTAAATTTTAAACAAAAGTATCTAATTCATACAGGCAGGGTACAGGTGCCAGCCATTGGAACTGAATTCTAGAGGGACAGTCTGCTTTTCACTTTTAGTGACACAAGCATCTTTCAGGTGGAAGCAGAGGAGAAAAATGAAAACAAGACGGCAGCAGGACCTTCCCATTTCAGTGACAGTCGCCAGGCTGGATGAGCAGCCCATGGAGTCACAACCTCAGTACAATTAAGCTCGGGATGAGGTGGCTGCTAATGCCTTTTCCCCAGAGGTCTCACACCACCTGAAATACTATCAGCCTTTCTACTCCAGCAAGGAAAGGAGCATTTACAACTTCATTTTCTCTAACAAACACCAGCAGAACCTGCTCCAAAACAAGGAGATAAAAATCTGTAGTTCATTTGTAAGCCTACCTGGGAACACCCTCAACTTTTTCTACCGAAAACCGTGAAGCCAAACACAAAGTGGGAAGTGCCGCTCCGTGAGAGAGAGCAGAGAGCGCCTTTGGGGCCGGAGCGCTCTCCGAAAGTAGTAGCTAGGGAGTAATAAAAAAGTGCATGAAGAGCTGACTTAAGTTTAGGCTCTTCAAGAGCCCGTCGGACGGGCTGTAGCCTGCAGAGCTCAGCCTTATCTCGGAAAAAGGCACAAGCGTCTCTTTGCAGCGCTGTCACTGCCGACAGCCACGGCAACGTCGCAAGCCGGAGCAGCCACCTCCCACCAGCGCGCCGAGTCACCACCTGTAATAGCCGGCAGAAGCCGCCACCCAGAGCCTCCGCCGGACACGGCTGCCCACAGAGCCGCCCGGGCCCGGGCCCGACCCCGACCCCGCTCGGCCGCCTCAGCTCCGACACGCAGCGCGGCTCCGGCCGCGTCGGGAGCGGCCCCGCACCCCGCCTCGGCGGGCACCCCCGACCCCTCACACGGAGCTACGCGGAGCCGGCGCCTCAGCGGCGGAAGCTCCCGGCCGGCCCGCGCCCACCGAACGGCGCCAGGGCGCTCCCGCCGCGGGGCCGGGGAAGGAGCCCCACAGTCACTCACTCTGCCACACGAAGCTCTTCAGTCCCCGCACTGCCGGCGCCATCTTGCTGCCAGCCCCGCCTGGCAGCGCTGCCTTCCCCTCCCTCTTCAGGGGCGGTGGCGGAGGGCACAGCCCGATCCCGGGCGGGGCGGCTCCTGCCGGCCGGGGTCAGCCCCTCAGGAGCCCGGACCAGCCCGCCGGGAGCCGGGCCCTCTTCGTCCGCAACCATGGGCTCCGAAATTCCCACTAGGGAGGTGCCCGGTGATGAGGGCTCGCCCCCTGAGGAAGGAGCCTCCTGCTCAGGCGAGCCCGGGACGGCGGGAGCCGCTCCCGGCCCCCGAGGCTGCCCTTGGCGATGTGTGGGGAGCTGGAGACCGCCTGGCCGGGGTGGCTCCCGTAACCTGCCCTGGTCCCGGGTCCTCCTGGGGGAAAACCGGGGCTCCCTCACGAAAACGGCCCCCAAGTTCCCGCTGACATGCGTGTAAACCACCAAGGAAAACACTGTCGGGAGGTAGAACGATAGCGGCCGTTGATGCCTATAATCATCTGTCAGAAGTTATAGTTCGAAGACATAAAGTCGTGTTCTCAAAGGGGAATCAGCAGCCGGAACAAATATGAAGGAATGCGAGGAAAATTTCTCTTTCTACAGCGCCAGGTATAAGAAAGAATAGTTAGTTCCCAGTCTGTATGGCGGTGTGCCATTCAAAGGGGAGGGCATTCAACGATGAGGGCATCATTCCCGACAGAAAAGGAGATCCTTGTGAGTGGGCAAAAATGCAACAGACAATGAGCCGAAGACCAAATTTCATTTAGCTTAATTAATTTGTGAGTTGCATAAACCATACAGAATCTGCACCCTGTAAGAGAAAGGAAGAGAGCCCCACCAGCCGTGCGGCCAGAAGCCGAGCGCTGTGGTGGCCCCGTGTCACCAGGGTTTGGTGGCCGCTGTCCAGCTGTGATCCAGCAGGGAGGAGCGGCCAGCCCAGCGCGACCTCCTCTGCCCCGGGGAGTGCGCCTGCAGTGACAGCACCGCTGGGGAACTGGGCATCGACCTCAGCTCGCCCCCGTGCGAAGCTGGAACGAAGTTCTGACAAGATGTGCAGTGCAAAAAGTAAATCGTTAGCGTTTACTGGAGTGCTTCTCAGCTGCCTAGAAATGGTGAGTGCGACTTACTTGCTGTACAGCTATTTTAGCGATGATACTGTATTCGGAAAAGTAAACTAAAAGTTAGGCTGGAGCACTATCAGATATCCACTTCCGTATTGGTATTCCATTACTATCACAGTGTTGCACTGTTTATATATGACTGAAAAATACTTTTGAAGTGTGTCAACAACTGCAAACAGGATTAATAGGCATGTTCAGAGGGGAAAATGCAGAAGCAGTACAATCTGCATACCTGTACCAAATCTCATTGGTTGTGTACTCTTTCCATGCTTAAAGAATCTGAGCAAATACATCATACCAGCAAAATGTGTTAATAAACATAATATTATAGGTTGTTGTTACTAACATTCTTAGATTTTTAATTTTCAAAATAAAATGTCACACTGTATTTCTAATTTTGTTGCATCTTCCTTTTCAGATATTTTCAGCAAACACAGGTAAATGCTCAAAATGTTTTTTTGGTTTTGCCTGTCTGATTTTGAATGGGTCTGAAGAGAACACCCACTTGTGATTTTTAATAAAATATTCTGTAAGTTCTAGCAGCTTTGTAAACAAAAATTGTTTCATGTTAGATTCAGGCTTAAAATACTACATTGATGTCTTTATAAATTTTAAATCTCAGTTTTAGGAGTCACAGTTCTGTTGGACACTCATGCCGATATTCAGACATGTTCCTTGGTACTAGTGTGAACCAGGGAGAACACTCAGATGAATGAATTCTGCTGTTCATTATATATCTGTGGTACAAATAGGATTCACAGTCCCATATTTGCAACCAATTAATTGTTGTATATTTTAATAATTAAAAAACAAACAAAAGAAACATAAAAAGAAAACTCCATTACATTCCCTCAAAAAAAAGGAAAAAAAAACCCCACAAAAACAATAAAAAAAACCACCAAAACAATACCAAAAAACCAAACAAACCAAAAATACCAAAATAAAAATCACACCAGAAGAAGCACAATCTCCCATGCACAAATATTTCCAAGGTTTTGGAATTTAATACACAGCTACTCAACTAAGCATTAACATCTGCTCTTAGTCCCAAGCACTTTCTTATCAATTACAGTCAGACACCCTCTTTTGCCCCATTTGTGGAAATGGTCCCAGATATTCTGTCTGACCCCACCTATGGAACTTTTGCAGATGGGTCTTTCAGAATTGTGGAGCAAAATACTGCACTATAATTTTTTTTTAGTTTGTTTTATAATATTGTCTTTCATAACAATTCATAAAAATTTCTGTGCAGGAAATCCTCACCCAGGTCTAAGTCTTGCTAACAGTCCAGCAGAAGATATCTATGTTAGCACTTAGCTGAGCAGCTGTGTATAATATTTGCTCAGGTCTCCCAAATCCCATATGAGCTGCCTTGCTATGAACAAGTTTGTCACAAGGTACCTACTTCATCCCAAATACTTCTACATTCCTTTTCTTAATTTTATGTGGGATGTACCTTCATTTTATCTTTTTTCTCTTCTAGTGAGTGTTTTGCAGCCTTGCAACATGTGTAATTGCTTTATAAATGCTGATTTTAGTGTGCAAATCCTGATTTCTGAACATAAATTACTCATGGCTAAGAAATTCACTGATGTAGTTAGTTTTGTCTGCAGTACAGAAGAGTTCTTTGAGGGGCAGAGCAGGACACCAGTGCATTGTTACAATATTTGATTTGTCATGTTATTGAATACCTAAGTATATCTGCTCTGAGCAAGGGGTTAGGTGAGTTCCCGTGATCCCTTCCAGACTAGATCATTGTATGTTGCTTTGATATAGAAGTGCCTATGGTTCAGCATCCTATTTCAGACTGCCTTGTATAAACATGCACTTCTTCTTTGTATATATTGCTTTGTATATTGCTTTAATTAGTAATATAGTTAATTTGCTCTGAAGGAGAACCTCTCAGTGAAACCTAGGTTAAATAATGGTCTTACAACAGTGATTTCAGAGTATTAGAGTATTTTTATGGAAAGATGAAGTTTGGTCTAGAATATCGCAAGACTCTGTATTTTGTTAATGTTCATTGAAAGTCCATTTAACTTACATTTTAATCATTCATAGAAAGTGTAGAGTATTTGTCCTACATTTTGTCTTTGTGAAATGTTCAGAGCATGCAGCATTCCACAGGACTGTGTTTTCCCACTTCAGTCTATCATTATTTCCATTGTAGCTCCAGATACACCTGTTATTGACCAAGCTTATTCAAAACTTAGCAACAGTATCACAGTGGAATGGAGAGCAGTACCTGGGGCTACTAATTACATGCTGACTGCACAAGATGGAGATTCCTTTGTTGAAACTATAGTGAAAAATTCTCCAGGCACAGTGACAGGACTGAAGCCTGCCACCTTGTACCGAATCACTGTCAGATCTATAAATTCAGGAGGAAAAAGCCAGCCTTCACCTTTCAGAAAAGTAAAAACAGGTGGGCTTTCAAAATCTTATTTCAAATTCTGTAATGTTACTATAACATAAAGCATTCATGCATGTATCAGTCCTGAATTATTATAATCTTTATTTTAAATTGTACTGATCACATTCTTCTTTCAGTTTTTGAGGACTAGAATTCAGCCATCCGACTTAATGACCAGGACAAAAGTCTGAATTAATGGTTTACTTTATGATGGTACAGTGAGTTAAAAATTCAGTCGGGAGTTTCACTAGAATTTGTATGAATATATGTATTTTACTTTAACAAAAGGCATAACTTGAAGGAATAGAAAAAATGAAGAAACAACCAAAAGTATAAGATAGTAAGACAATGTGAAACTTAGAGGAGAGGAAATGCAATATCTTCTTGGTGATTTTCATTCTTCAAAACATGCAGCCTTCTCACTTTCTGTACAACTTTTGTTCATTTCACAAAACGTGCAATACAATAATTGATGCACCAAATCACTTTCCAAATTTGTTCTGTTGATCTTGCATTAATTTATTTTTTCTGGTTTTGTTGTCACTGAATTCGTCTCTCAGGGTTAGTGATTATTTTTTTCTGTATATTCATTTCAAATTTGGCCTTTTCAAGCTGTCCTGAAAAACCAAAAGTATAATTTTGCTCTTTCTCAACAGTCCTGGCTGCTCCAATTCTGTCTGTTCATTCTCCGAGTTGTGACTCCATTGCAGTGAGCTGGAAAGCTGTGCATATGGCAGCTGGATTCTCTGTGTCACTCGTGAGATCAGACGGTTTGGGCAGAATGCTGAAGCAGAACACCACCAATACCTCCTTGATATTTACAAATCTAGATCCAGGAACTCTCTATACTATCAAGGCTTATGCCTGGAATGCCAATGGAATGCCTGGAGATGATTTCACATATAACCAAAGAACAAGTAAGAAATTTTCTTTTCTGAAACTAAGTCAGCATTCTAAGAACAACAATACCAGAAAGTATTTATGTGTATGTGTGATTGTATTATGTTTTTCAAAGGCACTGAGTAGATTTTCAGATCATATTTTTGCCCCATCTAAAAGTTTATGAAAGCTCAGATGACATGGCTATGTTTAGTGAACATTACTGAGGTAAAGACAGCAACTACTGTCACTAAAGTTGTACTTAGGACAGGTCTGGATAAGGGTTACACAAGCACAGACTGATTTTGAGGATTTTTCTAATTGTGAGAAGCAAATATTCAAATAAGCAGGGAGTTTCAGCTGTGGTCAACTAGAACTATTTCTTTTTAAAAATGTAATTTTAATATAAATGAGGGTAAGATTTGCACTCAAAAAATGCATTTAGATTGCAAGCTGTGAAAGAGATCATGTCTGTAGGCCATAATCTAAGTTATATTTATGTGTTCCAAATTGATATACCATAGGTCCTAATGCACCAGTGGATGTTAAAGTAGCTTTCAATAGTGGTGCCTTAAGAGCTGTTGTCTCTTGGATGCCAACAGAAGGAGCTCTAACTTACAGTGTCACAGTCTCCAGTGGACTCCTGAAACTGAGGTGTAACACATCGTCTGCCTCCTGCATGGTGCCATCCCTCCAGTGCAGCTCTGAGTATTATGTGTCTGTCACAGCATACAATGATGCTGGATCCAGTGAACCTACTGAGGCCGTAAGCTTAAAAACTAGTACGTGTCACTGATTCTTGTGTAGCTTATGGCATTTTAACATCTACTTCTTTAATTTCAAATGTAAATGAGTCCATTGCAATTCACAGGTGATTCTCAAATAGTTCTGCTTTTGACCTTTGTTCATGAATCATGTTATATACTTTTCTATTGTAGGGGTAAGAGCCTAAAAATTCTTCATATTTCTGTGACAAAAACTTTCAGTGGTGGAACAAATTTGTGATGAAATGGCATTAATGACTGCCTTTGAGCATAGAACTGTTCTGGGCCACATCAAGTTGTTAATTACAAAGGGGGTCAACAAAAGCACATTTAGCCAAGTAACATCACTAGAAATTAAGAAACCATCAACCATATTCAGGACAATAGCTTGCTCAGTTCAGCTACAGCACCGCTGCCATGTCAGAAATTGTTGTTTCCTGACATGTTAGATGAACTGCCCATGTAATCAAAATCTAAACAATTTATTTTTGATTATATGCTTCTTGAAATACACAACATTATTTACTTAGTTATTTGATGTAATCTGCTTCATTTTGAGTTTTGATAGGAGATCAGTCATGTGAGCAACTCTGTGGTGCATCTAACAGCCTGAGAGAGCCTTATGCAAGAGACAGCTATTAAGCTGTGGGCTGTAATCTCAGCCAACACTGCTTCAGCTAGATCACATATATTCATTCTAATAGCAGCAAGCTGCACTTTACTGAAACAGAAAGAAAGTAAATGTTATTTAAACAAAAGCCACGAAGTTTGCAGTTTAATGTGGCATTTTGGAATGCCAACAGAAAGGAAACTTAAGCAAAGGACAGTTCTACTCAGACACAGACAGTAAATTTTATACAAAAATATAAAGGGTTTTCACATATAGCGGCTTTCAGATGCCAACTGCTATTCATGCTAGTATTCCAATTATCATCCAAACCTACCATTTGTGAGCACACACTGTGCCAGTTTCTTTTGAAATACTGCCTGGTGTCACTTCTTGTTCAGGGGGCTCCTTTAAGCAGATGTCTCTGTAAAACATGATTGTAGCATCTATTTTGTTCTGTAAAAATCATACCCACTTGTCATCTAAATATAAGCAGCAACCTCTGTAAAGGCAGCTAAGTTGCTGTTTTCTTGATCAATGCAGAGCAACTGTTCAAGCTGAGTAGAATAATTCTATATTTTATGGAATTCAATATATCCCTGATTTTCATTTATTCTCCAAGAGTATAACTTCAAGAAAGAAAAAAAGAATTGTATTGAGAATTTTTTCTTTTTTTTTTAATTTTTTTTTTTTCAGTTCCTTGTGCACCAGTAAACATATCAATTGAGGAGGATGAGCCAGGTCACTTGCTGGTATCATGGTCTAGCGTCAGTTTGGGTCATTATTACGTGGTTTTTGTCAAGAGTGATGATGGCTTGGAAGTGCACTGCAACACATCACATACTCAATGCCATTTCCAGTCGGACTGTGGTTTCACTTATTTCATTAGTGTCTTTGCATATAACAAGGCAGGACAGAGTCCTTCAGGTGATGTACTCAATTACACTACTGGTAAGTAGCCATGTATTCCTGCAAATTCATTTGGATCCTTTACCTGTATTTATGGTAGAGCTGTTTGGACATTTCTATGGGAAGATAATGACTTAAACTTCTATTTTTATTCAGGTTTTGGGAATAACACACAAAGGTTGTCAGAGAAAAAGAAACAGTTCACATTGCAATTAAATTTAACTTGCATAGTCAAGTGCAACAACATGCATACAAATTTGAAAGCAGTTTAACAATTCACAATCATCAGGCAAGGACATATGAATAACACACAGACCTGGCATAACATTTGAACTCTAGTCCTGTCTGGGTTTTTTGTTTTTTGTTTTTTTAACTTTCACCTCAGGAAGTGTACCAGAGTCTTCAACTTCCTCTTAGGGAGTTTCCATACTTGGAAAATGAAAAAAATAGTAAGTTCAATGGGAAATTGAGAAGAACATTGTTATTTAACCTCTAGACCTTCAAAATTTTAAACCACGAATATGCATAATTCCTGTGTCTGACATAAACACTAGTACTCTAGTGTTTATAATAGTAAATGCTATCAATTTGGAAGGAGTGTTACTGAATTAATTTAAGAAGTAAACCTGGAATTCATTAGACTGTTTGCACAGTACTGGTCAACTTTAGAGAAGACAAGAAGCACACAGATAAATGAAACAGGCCTTTATTTGCACCAGTTTTCCACTCCCATTCGGGTTTCCCTGTCTGCCTTTTCTGTTCGCAGCTCCTTGTTGCCCAAGTGACTTCAGAGCCGTGTTCATATCAAGCGACACGGTGCGGGTCACCTGGGCTCCTGTGCGAGGCGCTGATCTGTACGAGACTCGAGCAGCTGGCGGCAGCCGTGTGGTGTTCTGCAGGGACACGGCCACGGCCTGCACCCTGTCGGCTCTGCAGTGCAGCACCCCCTACAACATCACCGTGTACTCCTTCAGCGAGGCCCGGGGCTGCAGCTCCTCGTGTGCGCCTCAGTACGTGGCAACAGGTAGTGAGATCACTCATTTTCATTTAGCCGAAGAAATCATTATTATACACCACAGTGATTTGTGGATGAAAACATTACTGGAGTGCTAAGTTGCTGTTTAACTGTTTTTCTAAGTTTACTGATAAAAATGTATTAAAAACCTAAAACACTAGCAACTCCAAAATTAAAAGTCCTTAAGAATACACTATAAGAAGGGGAATTTATATCAAATTTGTATTGAAAGCTTCTGATAGCTCCAGTATTTTGAAAATCAGAATTGCAATTTATACACAAAATCCTTATGTTGTCTGTTCTGTCACAATTTCTAAATTCTCACCAGGAGTAAAGCATATAAAGATCATATACTTTTCTGAAGTAATTCGTCAGTTCTAACTGGAATTTAATTTTCACATGTAACTTATATAGTATGCATAAACAATCTGTTTAAATACTAGTAATATTAAATATTTCAGCTCCCTGCAGTCCTGAAATAAAAAATATCTCAAAGGAGGGTCTATCTGTAATCAGTGTGCAGTGGCAACCTAACAATGAAGAAGCTATGTATGTTGTCACTGCCAGAGGAGAGGCTGGACTTTGGCACTGCACAAGCACCAGGAATTCCTGTACCCTAATGGATCTTCCCTGTGGATCTGCTTTTTCTGTAAGTGCTATAGCAAGATCACCAGCAGGACAGAGCTTACCAAGCTACAGTATCCCTTTAGAGACAGGTATGGAGAAATGTATATAGTTCAACATACTTAGCAGCATAATATTAAAATAGTTCTATGACTCTATGGTTTTGGCTATTTTTTATTTACAATATATGCACATTGTACTATGTATTGCTAGATGTCCTTTTTGTAAACCTGTCTGTATCTTTGTGTGTGACAAGGAAGGGTCATTTGGCAGTTGCCTCAGACTGAGGCCTTAGAGGAACTAATTATCTTCTGGCACAGCTAACTAAAATGTAATAACATAAGCCACTAATGCAATGCATAACTTCCTTGTCAGCTTTTTGATATTTAGTATTACCAGGAGAGGCAATGAGGTAACTCCATGTCAACAAATAAGCAGTTGTAAAGAACAGATTAAAGAACATCCTACCCACTATTCCTGCTATTAATTTGCTAACAGGTTATGTCCTCTACCACCTCTCCAGACAGAGATTAATATACACCAGGATCTATTTTTAACAGGCAGTTTGGCTGCAGTCGTTTTACATTGTAGAGGAAGAGACTTTAAACAGAGACAGAGCTGGACTGAGATATATGACTTGAGGGGTAGAGACAGACCCAGTTTAATTAAACTACAGATGTAATCTGATATTCTGATGAAAAATCTTAGTAATTTTTAGAATCTTGGTGAACAAACATTTTATGGTAATTCCAGGGTTCTAACCCACAATTAGAGACAAACTGATCTTACGTTGACATTCTGTTTATTAGAGGCTTGCCAGCAGAGTCGACTATTTTTTAGCATGCTTGAAAAATATGCACTTCTTCATTCCTTTAATCTTGATTATGTACTATTCTACCTGCAACCCTCCAAATACCTTCCATTTTCCAGGTACAAAACAGAATTCACTTTTCTGTTTTTTGTTCTCTTTCAGCTCCTTGTTGCCCTAATGACCTGATACTAACTCAAGTGACACAGTCGGTAACCAATATCAGCTGGTCTGTTGGGAGGGGCGCACAAACATATGTAACAACCCTGGAGTCTCCAAAAGGACAGGCAAAGTGTCACACACTTCAGACCTACTGTCTCCTGGGATGTATCACATGTGGCACCAACTATACAGTGTCTCTGAGAGCCATTAGTGAGACGGGTTTGACATCCAGCTGCACCTATCAGGGATATTCTTCAAGTACGTAAAGTGTAGCTGCAATTGGGAAGAAGAACACTCGATAGACAATGTACTTTCTGTGGTGTTCCTCTTATAAAAATAGCACAGCTGAAATTCAACACACAGCTAATACACCTGCAGTTCCCTCTTTAAATAATTGCACTTCAGATTATTTTCATATAATCAAGACCTGTTCTTATGACAGCCATCAGTTGGCATATAAAGAAGTTCTAATAATATTGCTCCATAAACAGTTTTTAAATTTAAATTATGCTATGGCATAATTAAATTTTAGAGAACTCAAAAGGATTCTGGGCATTCTGAGGTAGGTCTTATGCCAGGTGAGAGCAATAACATTCCAACATCTAAAACAATGTCTGAACTCCAGCTCCATAAAACAACTCTAATAAAACTTTTCTAGTTCAGTTCCAGAATTATTTTGGCTTTGTGAAAGAATAATATTCTCTTTGAAATGCTGGTAAACATAGTAATCTGGTTTAAACTGCACTCTAGGAATTTATAATACATTGTGAGTTCACAAAATTCGCTCATTAATGTTTCTTACTTTCTTAGGTGCTTGCTGCCCTTCTGGGGTGAAGCTCTATAGACTCAGCAACAATGGCATCAGGGTGTTCTGGCGAGTTTCTGATGAAACAATAAAGTACAACGCTGATTTACATGGCTCAAAGGGCAATTTCAGCTGTACCCCCAGTTTGGGTCTGAGCCACTGTGATATCACCAAGATACCTTGTGGGGATGTCTACACTGTGGTGGTAGCTCCAGTGACAGACAAGGGGCCAAAGCTCACATTTTGTCCTAAGAAAATATATTCAGGTAGAATTTCAATTTCTTTGAATCTTTGTTTTTTCCTCTCTCTCTTTTTTTTTTTTTTTTTCATGCTAGATGGCTACAATGTAATCCAAAGTTATGCAGGTAAAGGTGGCATGCAATAGAACTTTCCTGCTCTAGTGTTGACTGCAGAGTAAATTTTATGAGTGCAGTCTTGCAATAACTGGTGGGAATTTCACAGCAGCATTTTGGGTCTGGGCACATTTATCTACACAGGTGCCTCTTAACTGGATCACCCATATCCTGGTGAATATAGAAAACTTAATTATAGAAAACTTTATGTTCAGTTGGGAGGTTAGGAATGGTTAGAATATAGAAGCAAATAAATGAGCATTTTTAATGTATTTTTTAAATAAAGAAACGAATCAATAACTGCAATGAATACTCCTAATCACATTTTTAAAGTAAAAATTGTTTAAAGGGGAGGAAATTACTTAGCCTTTCCCAAGGCATGGATTTAATCCATTATAAAACTACTGCTGTCTGATGGGATTGCATAGTAACATAGATGGACTACATACTGCAGACTAATAATGTTTTGCAGCTTACAACCTGACATCTAACACTTGTACCACTGTTTCATGTCATTTCAGTCACCTGTTCTGGAAGCTCTGTTGGAATGGGTAAGAGCAGTACGTTCATTAAAAATTCATGAAGTTTATAGAATATTTTTGCATCATCTTCAAATACGATGTATATAACATATAGATTTGATAGTGAAGGCTTCTGGTAGTGTTATACAGGTTTATCTCATCGCCTCCCCCATTTTATAACGTATAATTTAAAAAAAACACCAAAACCTTACCTATATTGTGGCCTGCATACTATCATGCATGGTCACAACACTTACTACTAATTTGATAGTACATAATAAAAGGCAGGATTATCTTTCATAGCCTTTGCACATCCCATTACAAATGAAGTGGCACTTCTGCTTTCTATTTTCAAAAAGGTAAAAAAAAAAGTGTGGCTTACCTTAATCTATTCTACCTTATTTCTTCTGGGATTCAGCAGGATAGTGTTTTATTTGCCTATGTAAACTGCTAGAAACAATTTCAAAAGCAGCCACTAAAATCAAGATTTCTCAAGACAGTTGCTTTTCCATAACTGGAATTGTCTTACTTTCCAAATTCTTTTATAGTTATTTATAGAGGAAAGAGCAATGCAAAACACATCTAGATGAAATTCTGGTTCAGATAAGGAGGTAAGTTGTAAGAATCACAATTCTTATTAGAATGTATGAATCCAACTTTTCTGCTGATTAGATCTTTGGGATTGGAGGGAACTGCTTCACCAGTCCTGTATATGATAAGTTGTTTGTTAAATCCATCATATTTACCTCTGAAATCTCTTGTCATTTATTTCTACTAGCACTACTGATTTGTCCTCTCCTCCATTTGTACCAAACTTCTTTAACTTCATTAAGCCTTCACTTCACTATGCTATAATTCCCCAGAAAAGCCCTTAAAATCCAAACAGATAAAAATATTCTTCAGCACTCATTTACTTTCTCCTGGTGTTCTGGACTATTTTCTGCTCCTGTCTCAGCGGAGTGACAGGAAATTGCTGCTTTTTCCCCTAAGGTTGATCTCCTTTTTGCTGGTGTTCACTTACTGCTATCCTGGATGTTAAGATTGTTCATAACACCATTTTCCCTAAATGTTATTTTCAGTCTTTTTCCCCCCTGAAGCTGGAAAGACACATCTGTGTTTAAGTGCAACATTCACAGCTGCTTGAGGACCGGGAGCAGGAAAGCTGAACACTTAGTCATATCTGAGACCTAATCCAGGCAGGACCTTCTCTCATACTCCACAGTGGTTACTTTTTCAGCTGACTTTGAAACCAAAGTTGAAGGTCAATGGTTCTACAAACACGTGTGTCATCTAACAGAGTCTTTGGAAGCTCATGTGTACAAAGGTATCCAAAGACAACAGGGTATTCAGCACTATTTTCAGCTTATAAAAACAGACACTATCAGTGTCCCTGATTCTTCAGGGAACACATTGGGTGTTAAGCATCTCAGCCAATGCTTCTGATCACTTGCACAAAATCTCAAGGGAATCTCACGCTTCAGTAAGTTGCTTGTAGATGGCCCAAGAATTGTATGCTGCTTCTTAAAACATGATCTGTATTTAGTCACGATCAAGCAAGTCTTTCTTTAGGAAGCACTATTTAAAACTGCTCTGCATTAGTTAATAGAAAGTTGGCTTTATTTCTCATTTAATAAAAAAAAAAATTAAACCACCTTCTTTCTTGAGGGTTCTATGTCAGTATTTCTTCTTTGCAGACATCATTGCCAAACACTGTCACCACAGTGTGTTTAACTGGGTTTTTAGAGATCTAAAGCAATTACTTTCTTTTGGAACCAAATTCAAGCCCCAAACTACTTCTTTTCACCTAAGCAATTCTGATAATTCCATGCTCTAATAGTAACTGTAATGTACTTTAAGCCATTCTAAACTGTTGGTTTAATTCTCCCTGGTATACAAACCTTAACGCCTCAATTACACACTACAAACAACAATGTTGTGGTACTATTTTCATCAGCTCCTCTCTCTTTTGTCACTGAAGTGTAATTGTATCAGAATGTATTATTTGTATGTTTGTTGGGGGAAAAAAGGCAAAAAGCTGAAGAGGAGTCATGATTTCAAGAAAAAACCACTTTGATTCAGCTCAAAAAAACTGGGCCGCAGATGTATACAACTAGCAAAAGAGGGAGGAAAAGCAACGCAGACTGAGCCAGATACACAACTCCTACTATGGCAGCGTTGTAACCTCAAGGTGTTGTTATTCAGGCATTAGACACTGTCTAATAACAATTGTCTAATAGTTAACACTGCTGATATGTGAAACAGCACTAGAATTCACTGAGCTGGTTTTAAAATTTGGTCAGGATTGGTTGCAGGTTCTCTCCAGACTGAGGTAAACACACTTTTATGGGTCATGCTGGCTTCAGATCACAGGAAAGGACCAATTAGATGCCATGTTTTTGTAGATGCTGTTTCTGTACTATTTACTTGTATGAAGCTCTGGACTTCATGAAACAAAAAAAAAAAAAACAAAAAAACCAAGCAATAAAATTATCAACTGAACGAACAACAAAAACCCTACCAAAAAACCCCAAATAACCCAACCCCACTATCTCTTGAAAGAAGACTTGGAGACCCAAGAAAATTCTTGTTGAATGCTTGGAGGCAGGCAGCATATGGATATGCTAAAATGGATGCTTTCAGAGCAGAATCTGTGAAATCATGTGGACTAACAAATCAGGTGTTTAAAACCGCCTAGGTTATTTCACAGTAGGTGACTTCATTAATGTTTACTTTAAAAATTTAAATTCAATGCATAACAGTAAAGATGTATTAGTTGGAATTACACAAATATGAACACTTGCAAAAAAATTTGTATCTATTGTTTAAAATATACATTGTTTTAAATTTCATCTGACACAGAATAATAGCTCAAAACTTAGATTTCAATCCACGGAAGGAACTCGCAAAAATCTACCCTTCAGCTGATGTCAGACTCGACCCAAATTTACTGAGATTCAGTGTTTTACTGCTATTAACTATTGCTGGTAAAGAGTAAAAGAGATAAAATGACAACCTCATTGCAAAACATCAAAATTGGCACTTAAATGCTGTTTTACCCTGCTTAATAGCTGTTGGTCATCCATACTTAAAGCTACATGTGCTTCACTGTGGGACAAGGGGCTCAAACATCTAAAGCCAGTAGAATTCATCAAATTCCTTCAGGTTCCCCTAAAGAGGGGAACTTGTATGCTGTAGGAGGCTACTAATATTACTATTCCAGTACTTAGCATTGGAGCCACAGGAAATTTCCAAAACAGATGAGGCTTCACAGGGATAACTATCCTAGGCTATTATGGACACGTGGCAGACTATGGAAACTTCAGGTTCATAGTGCTTCGGTCATGGTCACTTTCCCTGAGAACTGAAGAGTGCACACTGTGAGACAACAGCTCTGCAAACACAGCTCCTCCAGCTAAAATTGGCAGAAATTTTCTTCTAATGCCCCTGAGATGAATGTCCAGTGCAGCTGTACTGCACTGCAACAACTGCACCAGAGTGGGCAGCACTGGTGCCTCCACTAGCTCACCCCTGCTCATCAGAGCTGCTTTCACAGCCCTGCAGTTCCTTCTGCTTTTTAAGGAAGGGCACATGAAATAATAAAATGGCATTAGAAAGACAAAAAGGAATTAAGTGACCCTGGATACAAACTGAAGAGCTGCATGACAGTAAATCCCAAGGACAATTTTGTAAAACTTTATGTATGAAAGTAAATCCCAAGGTGTCTTGATTCAAGTAATTTTCACAGGTCTTGGTTGGCAGTGAATATTGTGCTGTCCATTACACTGCCAATTCAAGTACATAATATCGATCATATTAAATTCACAGGTCAGAAAAGACTACTTATAAAATAGGAAAATAAAAGCACAGTCCTGAAATTACTGCACTTGTAAAGAGATACTGGGATGAACCAGTCTTTGCACAAGCTGTATCAAAATATTCACCATCTTTGCTGTAGTGAGACAGTGCTTGTCCATGTTCAGGTAAAAGACTTTCTCAAATACCTGCATTTTTTCCTGCAAATAAACCATTCTTTCATTGTATTGCCCAATAGTCTCAGAAGAGGAAGAGCCCTGAAGGAACAACTGGAAATCAGTAATCAATTTTCCCTGAAAAAACACTAGTTCTGCAGCCTCTCTGCCCAAGAACGTATTTGTTTCAGAAACTGAAGGTTAAAAACAAGGCCAAAAGAAGCCCTCTAGACACAAAATAAATTAAAGTTGCCCTTACTGGACAGAATCCATGCAATTCCTTGGCAGACTGCAGAGACAGTTCTAGTTATCTACTAGACAGAGTATTTTTTTTTCTTCTCCAATCTTAAATGAAAGCTCAGTATTTTAGTTTTACACTGCAAGGCAATGAATTTGTTGAAGCTTAAATTTTGTTTCAAGTTCAGACTTGAAATCAGGTAACACAAATAATAAGCAGACAACCTTAACAATGTCAGTACTAAAAAATGTTGATTACTAAGGATCACGGTGATAAAGACCATTACAGTTCAGAAAACAGGAAGAGCAGGGAGGAAGAAAAAAAGTTTTCTTCTTGGAAGAAAAAAAGTTTTCTTCTTGGAGTACTGTGGAAAGAAGTATACTGTTGGAAGTCAAAACACTGCTTTCCTTGAATGTTTAAAATGAAATATACCTGCATGACCTGCATCACACAGAAGCAAAAAAAAGGCACAAATATTGTATTTCTACCCTCAGGTTACTTCATGATTGATTCCCACTTCACATTCTTCCTATCTTGGGGCTGTGGCATTTCTTTTGTTTGCTACATCTTCGTTCTAAGTTACTTATTACATAAAATCCCTTACTCATACAAAGTGTCACTTGATCTGAAAATAAAATGTGGAGGAACTGAAGCACTCTTTAACTGGCAATGAACGTGCAGGGAAAAGCTGACACTCAATACAAAGGAATTAATTGAGAGTTTATTCCAGATGGTTCTCCTCACTTAGTATACAAGTCATCAGAATAATCTATGAAATAGACTTGGACTTTAATGATATGAACTTTTTCTAAAATGCATTTTGGTTTTTCCTTCTAACAACCTGTTTTAAAAAAAATCTGCCAGATGAAATGTTCAGCACAAACTGTGATCTTTACTATTTGTAGAAAACATGAATTAAAAAAGGACACTATCAGTTAATTCTTATTTTAAATGTTTACACTTATAAAATGCTTTGGAAGCTTGAAACTGAAATCCTTTGTGATATTTTTCTTCTTCCTACCTCCCTCTTCCCATCTTAAATGCCTTTATTAGCCCAGGATTATCATAAATGACAGAGTGCAGCTGCTTAAAAACATTAAAGGACCACAAATGGATAAACTGTGTTTTTTTTAAAAAAAAGGAAGCTTACATGGATTTTCTTCAAACAAATAAAATGCATAGATGGCTACGGTACTCATCCGTCAACCTTTACAGTGTCTGCTTGAGGTAGCCTTTCTACAGAATTACTAAACAAGCCCCAACATAATCTAAATCCTTGCATCAAAACCACTATCTCTGAAAGTCCACTCAATTTAACACCACTGGTGATCAACATAATACATTTTAAAAGCTTTGGACAAAACAGCAGGTACAGTGGACATAAATGTTAGTTCTAAATCTGCAGCCCCCAATGTACATTGTACGCACATAAATATCTCAGCTATAATAGACATTCCAGATCCATCCCTAAAAGCCATACTATTATGGAAAGCACAGCCATGCTAACTTCAGGATACAAACCATAATTCCACGTCTACAAAAGGAAAGTATAATTAGTGGCAGTTTATTGCCTCATACAAATTTAACCAACATGGCAACCATGCCAAAGGAATTAAAACATTTTCAGGACATATGTACAGACTGTACATTTCAGAAACATCTGAACAATAAAAATGCAAGAACAATCTCGGCATTACAAATTAAACTAAACAAATGGTTTGAAACCGTCAATGCATTGAATGGGTTTACAAAGGCACTTCCCTACCGAAAATAGGAAATGACAATCTGCAGCCTAGAGGGAGGTTGGAGAAGAGTGCTCATCAACTACTGCACAATCTCAACTTTAAGAAAAAATAAGCAGGATTTAATCAAACATTTATAGGATTCAATGTGATCCACTTCTGAAAGAATTCACACAGTCTCATCTTTGTTTTTCTGTTGCTTTTCTTGGCTCTCTCGTTCTGTACTTTGGCTCCTTCGACGATCATGTTTGTCAGAATGGTCCTTGCTATCACTGTGATCATGTTTGTGGGAACGTTCTTTGCTTCTGCTACGCTTCCTAGATTTTTCTTTGCTGGGACTCTGATCTCGTTTTCTGGACTTCTCAGCACTATCTGTTCTTCCTCTGCTTCTGCTTCTACTTCGTTTATTTGACTTCTCCTTATTTTCATTTTTATGTTTACTTGATTTTTCTTTGCTCCTGCTTCTGCTGCGCTTACCTGTGTTCCTGCTTCGGCTCCTACTCCTATGCTTTCTTTCCCGGCTTCGACTTCTGCTATGCTTTCTCTCTTTTTTGGAATCCCTCTTGTCGTCACGGTGTTTCTTCTCATCTTTGTCATCCTTGTGTCTCCTCTCCTCTGTGTCACCCTTACTTTTCCTTTCTTTTGACCTTTCTCTAGATCGATCTTTTTCCCTCTCACTACCTCTTTCCTTATCATAATCTCTCTCCTTTTTCCGACTCCGCTCATTTTCTTTCTCTCGCTCCCTATCCCTGTCTCTTCTATCTCCTTTCCTGTCACGACTTCGACTCCGGCTTCTGTACCTGTCCCTGCTTCTGCTTCGCCTCCGTTCTAGTGAGCGATCAGTACTTCGGGATCTCCGCCTTTCTTTTTCTCTCTCCTTTGCTTCACGTTCTAATCTCTGCCGTTCTCGTTCTCTTTCTAGTTCTCTATCAAAACTAGATGATCCATGGCCTTCCCGATGGTGACTTCTGCTTCTGGATCTTCTGGGAGACCTCCTGGGACTGATGGATCTTGGTCTTGGAGACCTTTTAAAATAGAAGATATTCTATATGAAACATCTATATGAAACATATCCTTCAATAGTTAAGAAATCCTCTTTCCAATTTATACTTTACAGACAGAGCTTGTATTTAATCTTAAATACAAAATATCATCTGATTATTTTAATCCACTAGCATCCATAAATTGTTGCCTTAAAATCTATTTCAGTGAAAAGACAACACGTTACCAGTAATAAGTAGTTTACTATTGAACTTTTAACATTCCTTTTTAAAATAATATTTATGTGACCTTGAACGTCTACGTTCTGCATGCCGGTCTATTTCTTCCATCCCCTCCTTGCCATCTTTCTTGATTTTTCTAGGTCTGCTTTTAATTTGCTGGTCAATGGCTTTCTGGACTGGCACAGGAATTCTTGGAAACAACGTGGAAAACCATTCAAGCTTAGTGAGGAAGGAACGAAGCATCTCCCCTATGGTCATAACGCAACCTCCACCTGCCTTCACATCCAAGTCCTGCAAAATACAAGCAAAAAACATCCTGATGGTCAAAAATATTCTTTACTGATTAAAAAAAAAATGCTGCTACATTACTGTCCTATTGAAGTCTCATGATTATGAAACTTTACTTGTCTCATATTCTAATACATTTCCTTAGAGAAATTCAAGCTCTGCATCCTTTGGATTTGGCAGAACGTTACAGATAGGGAATGGGACTTAATATATATGCATGCAGGCACATACTAATCCTGCAGCCATCTGGATGGTAAGGGACTGTCGATGAAGAGATTAATGCAAAATCCCCTTACACAGTCTGGTTATATGGTAGGATCTTGCATTGTATTTAAATGCTACAAAGTTGAGAAGTCCTCTGAAACTACATTTAATACTCCATTTTGTGGATATACAACTGTGTACCATCATACCCAACCCTGTGGCCTAAATCATTTATGAACTACATTACTGCCTATCTAAAAATGATCATAGAAAAACCTCTAGTACAAAATGGCATCCTAGCAGAATTGGAAGCAATAGCAAACCAACTGCCATGAAGCAGTGAGGTTTCTAATTTAGAAATATGTAAAAAAATAAATAAATGAACAAATAATTGGAAACGCATAATCCATGATGACCATTGTCTCTGAAAAGGGTCATTACCGCATGAAGGCCTTCTTGCTATGCCCTCTCACAGCTCAGGACATGTTAGTCAGCTATTGTCAGTCCCAAACCTATAGTGCAAGCACACAAGGAAAGTGAGATTTGTTATCTAAACAGGAAGAGAAAATCTGAACGTAAAACTGCTTGCACTCACACACATTTAAGTGTTCAGATATACAGTTTTTCCAAATATAATCGCTGCAGAGATCTAAAGAAGAAAAAGAGGAGTTAAACGTAGCACCTGGAGAGTACGTACAGTTAAACAAAATAAACATAAGAAGCATTTTGAAAAGTAACTCTGTGTCCTGGGAAGGTTTTCACAGCAGCATGACAAAAGATGAACTGCTTCCACATATTTAAGAACTGGAGGGGAAAAAAAATCCTGTAGGTTTAAATAATTCCATATATAAAAATTTGCTTCAACCTACTGAGTTTGACCAGGACTGGTAAGAAACTTAAGCAGCCCCAAGCAGTTTTCTACATAACAAAAAGCTACTGATAGCAGCTGGGAAAGAAACACTAATTCCAAAAACAGCGGGAGATTTTAAGTAACAAGAAATAAACACATCTTGACACCCAGTATCAGCAAGAACTGAAATGCACAGACTAAAAAATATGCTTTGAATAATGCACCAGTTAAGACCTGCACAATGCATCATACTTGTGACTGCTTTACTGTCCTTGAATTGACTTTGTGGGACCCTGAGAATGAAGCCACCCAACGCTTCTCATAAATTACAGTCCAATGTTGTGGAGGAGAATTCATATTAGCTAGCCCCAGCTGGGGGAGAAGGACATTACACTGATTCAAGTCCAGTTTGGTTTCATTTTTGTTAAAAATCTACTATAGCATGGGTTTACCTGAAATCACCAGTTGTTTCCTTTGCTCAGTGTTTTTGATACTTAGCATTAAAGAAGCCATTTAAAATAAATATATGGCATTGCAGTTAGGAACAGGTATAATTAACACTATTTTTAATATCAGTATTTGGACATCATTTGCAAGTACATTTGAAATTTCTTAAAGTACGTGCCTACTGTCACACTGAAGATGGCAAGTGATCCTTCCTGTTCTAGTCTTAAAATTAGGATGAAATTTCAAACCTGCTTAATAAATCCTATTTGCAGCAGTATTGCAGACTGTGTATTCAACTTCATAGCCCAAGAAACCTCACCCACCAACTCCCTGCTGTTTCTCCAAGCAGTAAATCAGGACTAGGATACCAAAGATATTCTCCTATCTGACTGCATAATAATGCAACCTTTTTACTGAAGTTCTTCAGTTAGCAACTCATCTCTTTATCTGCCCCATTAACAAAGACATTAAGATTCCAGAAATAATGCCACCTTATGCAGTAATCAGGCTTTTTGCTTCTCCTCTGAAGAAATCCTAGATTTGGTTGTTCCAGGACATGAATAATAACCACTGAGATCTCTGGCAGAATTTTCCAAGGTGAATGTTGGTTTCTACCATATAGTTCCCACTCTTTTATGTAAGCATCAATTGCTCTATTCCATTAATAAAGAGATATTATCAATTTATCACTCACATGACTTACTACAGCTTACCTAAAAGTAACTATGATTTTAAAAAACACACAGAAGACACATTCACACAGCCTGCTGTCTGCATTCTGATTCAGTACACCTGTTCCACATGGTTTTGCATATCTGACACAGTAACATCTTAACCAATGAAAAAATCTGTTAGATCTTCAAAATCTAAGAGAAATCACCCAGTTCCCAGCTCAAACCTGTTTCCTGCACTAATTAATGTACATAATGTAAACAAGAACATAACATTGTAACATTCAAACTACAGAAAACCCTATCAAGCAATATTTAAGCCTAAAGTAGTAACATGAAAAGAAACAAAAGAAAATAAATTATTACCCTCGCCGACATACCTCTTCATCATCAAGAAAGGATTCAAACCAGTCCCATAGATCTGTAGGTGGCTGTGTGTACCTTTAAGCACAAAAACAATATAAAATTTTAATACAGCTTTCTGCATATTAGATCAGTCATTAGTTGATGATATTGATACTTACCTAATATACATAAATCCAAGAGCCCTAATGTATGGGGAGTCTGTGTGAGTGATAAGGCCCATCACTTGTTTACGAGTGAGCTTCAATGTAAATAATTTGTAGAGCAGACAAAAAGCAGTAGACACAATTCCTCCAGTTCCAACACCACGCACCTTTCAAAAGCAGAAAGTTAAGTGAGGATGCAGGAAGTCACAAAGACATTATCCCAAACCTACAAAAGAATATGAACTAACATAAAATCTAAATCTACAAACAAACCTGTGTGGAAAAAGTAACACTACTTACATCTACAGCTTTGGAAGCAAGAAGAATCAATCTACTCTTTGTAATAAATATTTTATATCTAGAGACTGAGCTAACATGCAAGCACATTTTATCTATGCTTTGAAAAGTTATTTACCAGACAGAAAAATTTAAGAAGGCACGTACTTCTACTTACCCCTCCACACATCCCTGTCTGGCCTGCTGTTTTTCTGCTGCCCTTTTCCCATGGTTCAACATGTGTAACCTGAAAGGGTGAGGTGGGGGACAGGAGGAAAGAAAGAAAATTACAATTACAACCTCCATGATGTTTAGGTGACCACACAAGACTGATTTAACAATGGATATCCTAAACCAATCTTAAAAAACTGTCTTCTAGCAAATTCAAGATCAAGTCCACTTTGTCATTAAAGCAAAGCACTTGGCTATTTTAATTACCACATTAAGAAATTATAGCCAAAATCTTGAATGAAATTTAAAACAAACAAATCCCATAACCCCAAAGGAAACATCCATACTTATTCTATACTCCAGATACTTTCAAATATTTTATGACTAAACCCCATCATTACTATTTCCTTGGGAGATTGAACAACTGCCTTTATTTAAACCATCTCCTCACAAGTTTAGTGATAACTGCTAGTGACAGTTACAAAAGTCAAAATATACAGTCTCATATTCCTATAAGTCTCATTTTTGAAGTAAACTTAACTAGAGATTTATTTTCTTTATCCCTTACTATTAGGACAAAAGAAATATGTTTATCAAGGGTAGTATTTTAACATAAAGTCAATGTTTTTTCTCTTAGACTGCAGGGATGTACAATTTGCCCAAGACAAATCTTGTGAGATACATTTAGGGATGAGTGCACAAACAAAGTTAATCAACACCATTCATAAAACTTGACAGTAAGAGTCATAAACAAGCCCAGAACCACATAATTGCCTATGCTACATTTAAAATTCTGAAATTCAGAGAAGCAATATCTGGCTCAATAAACAAATATATTTCCTAAACACATCAACTTAAAGTATATGTAAAAGACAAAAAAGGATACAATGGTGCTACAGTGGGAAATAAGAGTTCATGATGTATGGTACTTCACAAATTAAGATTCTTTAACAATACATGAAATAAAACCAATTATGTACACAACCACATGAAATCAGAGACACACTAACAGCAGAAGTTGCTGAACTGTTTATTTGGGTTTTTTACAGTTGCTGTCTTTGCCAAACAGGAAACACGAGAGATGCCAATACTGTAGAATTCAAAATCCACTATGACTTCCTGTACTGTTAGCATGAGAAGTTCATAAATAGTACATAAATAATACTGTATATACTTCTGGTTATATAGTATTGCCTCTCACAGGAAATGAAAATTATTTTTTAGTCAAAGGATTGAGTATAACATTATCACAAATGCTAGTCTTCAACTTTAATTACAGTCAATGTAAACATGTTGGTTTTGACAGATATCAATTAAAACAAGCAACAAAACCCTGAAAACAATATTCATTTCAAAAAGGAGTAATTAAAGTTTTGATCCTACAAAGACTGATTTGTATGCTTAACTTGTTGGAAGTACACATGAAATGAAGCTGAGGACGTGCACATGGTGTTAAGGTCAGGGATAAAGAAAGAGGAAATCCTGCACTTTGTAGATACAGAACTGAAACAGGAGCCCAGAATTACAAGTGAATTAATTCAAATATCTGGACACAATCCATAGCTCCAAAGATGGTCCTTATCACTAGCTGCCTGTTTGACTTACAATCACCTTTCCTCATAATCCAGTGCCCAGCATTCTAATATTTTCTAAAAGAGCCACTTGTTTCTTAGACAGACAAATACACTTGAAGATACAGCTGCTATGACAGGTCATTTAAAAAAAACCCCAACAACTCATTAAAAAAAGCCAAAACAAAAACAAAAAACAAAAAAAAACCAAACAAACAAACAAAAAAAAAACCTAAAAAAAAAAGAAAAAACCCACAGCAATTATTCAGGAATCTTAAAACATTAAGAGAATTCAGATCTTAATATCAATGAAGCAGCTTAACCATCAGGTTATCTTCTTCTCCCTCACAGCCATTACTCATGAGTGAGTAAGGGGCTGAGTTTTCTCTTTATTTAGCTTGCAGTTTTGAGTCACTAACTGTCAAGTTCAGTAATAAATCAGATCAATATGCAGGTTTTTAATGGCATGTCAAAATTCTCCCAAAATTTAAGATAAAACCACTTTTGGAATGAAACAGTAGGTCAAGCAAATGAACTATCTGACCTACTGCTGCTGAGCTCTACCAGTGCAAAGATGATGAATTGCACCAAATACTTATTAGTGCACCTGAAGGGGGTTCACTTTAAAAATACAGTAAGCTCTCAATTTTTCTGAAAATATGTTTCTTTCATAACTTTTTCGGTTCTAAAAATCAATTGCATAAGTAAGCTCTGCTACTTTCCATTCAGACAGTCATGAGTCTCTCACACATGCAGCATGTAGTAAATTAACTGGAGAGATGTTGCTGACAATGTATGTTACACTAAGTATTAGGAGAAATAAATAATCAGCTCCAAATGACAGAGCACAGGCAGAGAAACGCTACCTTTACATGAAAAAACAGTAGCATAAGTAAGCACAAACTGCCAGAAATCTCAAAATACTGTGATGGGAATTATTTTTCACAATTATGGTGCCTTAAGTAACTTGATTTGGCTTGGATAAATGAAACAAAAAGGCTACCCTTACTTTTTATTTTATTTATTTCAAGTATACTGAAACCCGCCAGCTGACACAATAACATTATCAAGCAAAATTAATTCACCTGAAAAAATACGCCAATAACGACCAAAACACAGGTGACTAACTGAATTATCTAAATTTTGGTTTCGTTATCAGAACAAAGAAAGTGGCTGCGTTGATTAGCATTAATTATGCATACCTCTACCTGGGAGAGTGGCTTGATGGAAGCCTCGGTGCAAAACTGATTCAATCCTGCTAACAAAACAAGAACCGAGACATAGGTGCCCTGATACAGACCATTCATCTCCCCAGCACATCTCACCTAACGCCAAGAGAAGCAGTAAAACGAACTCGTTAAGTTGTAAGCTGAGTTACGGAGGAGGGAATTCTAACATGGAACTGAGAACGAAAGCCACACGCAGACACCGAGGGTCACCACCATCCCTTCCGTGCGGTTGCGGGGCGCGCTGGCGGCTCCGCGCTGCGGGGAGGGCCGGTCTCTGGCGGCACAGATCGGCGGCACAGATCGGCGCCCTCCCCGCTCTCTCCGGCTGAAGGCGCAGCCCTCAGACGGCCATTTCGCCCCCACCGCCCCGGCTCACGCTGCCCTCTTCCAAACCCATTTACAGCTCGGCAATTCCAAATCCGACGCGGAACACGCCTCTTTGGTGAGGCAGAGAAGGCAGAGCCTTGTATTCCCCCAGCTCAGCAACACAACCGATACTTACTCCCATCCCGCACCGCAAGATAAGGGGAGAAAAGGCGCGGGCCGCAGCCAAACCGGGCCCGGCGCCAGCGCGGCCCGCGGGCTCACCTTGAAATAGATCTCGTCCACCACTTCGTGGTAGGTCTTGAGCTCGTAGAGCTGCACCTTGAAGTAGGGCGACGAGAGGATGTTGGTGAGGATCATAGGGTTCAGGTTCATGGTCTTTTCGTTGCCCCACAGCGGTAGCACGTTGCCCTGCTTGCCCGAGGCCGCCGGCTTGGGGCCCCCGCTCTGCAGCGGCTGCTGCACGGGCGGGACGGCGCCGGGCGGGTGCTGGGCCACCTGCTGCCCCTGGCAGTTCGCCACCGCGGGGCTGTTGTTGGCCATGGCGGGTCGGCGCTCGGGGCAGGCGGGCCGCGCACACGGAGCGGGGCCGGCGGGCGCTGCCTCAGCCCCGACAAGATGGCGGCCGGGGAAGTGACGGCGGCGCCTTCCGGGGCCGCGTCACCGACCCGCGGGGAGCGGCGGGGAAAGGGCGGGGGAGCTGCGGAGCCTTCGCGCGGCCCCGCCCGCGGCCAGCCCGGCCGTTTGCCGCCGCTCTGCCCGCGCCTCGCCCCGCGGCAGCCCGGGGACCCGGCGGGCGGGACATCACCGCCGGGGAGAGCGAGGGGACTCTGTGACCCGAAGGGGAGCAGCTGCTGACATCGTCACACGGAGTTCAGTAAATTAAGCCCTGGGTTTAACAAAGTTGAAAACTGGTCCCCTCGGTCCCTTGTCGCTGGTAATGAGGCCACGGTGCACAGCTGGCGCTGGCCGCTTCTGCCTCCGCAGCAGTGGAGAAGCAAAGAAGTCACAGAATGACTTGGGTGGGAAGGGGACCTTGAAGAACCTATCTGGTTCCAGCCCCTGCCATGGGCAGTGACGCCTTCCCTTAGACCAGGCTGCTTCCATCTCCATCCAGCCTGGGCTTGAAGGGATGGGGCATCCACAGCTTCCCTACTGGGAAAGGGGAAAGGAAGAACTGCTGGGCACGTTCA
This sequence comes from Vidua macroura, assembly GCF_024509145.1. NCBI lineage: Eukaryota > Metazoa > Chordata > Aves > Passeriformes > Viduidae > Vidua > Vidua macroura. Next base: position 11,851,484 of record NC_071579.1, read on the forward strand.
GTGTGCTGTAGCCCCGGAGGGGATGACGGCTAGGGCACGGCGCAGCCTGTTCGCTTGATGCCAGTGCTGCGTACGAGGCCCACTCTAGCCAGGACCTGGCTGAGCAACTTCTGAGAACCCTGTCAGACACCCAGAAAACAGTAACTGTTCCCTGCTGCTCAATTCCAGCTCAACAGCTCTTTCTGAAACTCGTAGTCCTACATACAGACTTGGAACAAGCAGAATTAGGTTAAACAGCTAAGAGAGAATCACTGTCTACGTACAATTATTAACAGGAAAGAGAAAATTCTCTGGTTTTGCCTGCAAAAGCAAAAAAATCCCAAACCCAATATAACCAGCTACATACTTTGGTGTCAGTCTTTAAACCTGAAGCACAAAAGGGAGACTGAAATAGTAATTTAGAAGAATTGCCAAAATATTCTAAGCATCAAATGACTTGTGCAAAAATTAACTGAAAGTTCAGTGAAGTGACTGCAAGCTGGGCATAACGTGCCAAAGTATGTTCAGTTGTACACAGAAGGGCTCCCCATTGCTCAGTGCATCAGGAAACAGGTACAGGGAGAAGTTGGTATAAAATCATCCGTGGGGATAGCATCTCTACATGCTAAAGCTAAGCCAGATGTTTAATTTAGAAAAGAGGAGATAAATACTGTTGGAAGTAACATAAAATTTCCTTTACTCTTCATTACACATTGAAACATAGAGAAACATTTCTTTTCATTATCCTGGCCCTTCAAGTACCTTAGAGCTTGTACTATAGCAGAAAAGTGTTATCAGGGCCCTGGCAGCTAACAGTTGCTCTAAGCTGCCTGCTATCGAGGCTTTTCACTCTTTTCCAGAAATAACCACCAGTCTCCTTTTGGCCTTCTCTTCTCATCTTAGCTGATTTCCAAAGACATTCACAAAATCTTCATTACTTGCATGGCTCTACCATATTGATGCAGTAAATACCCATTTAACAATCTCATATCAAATCAGAGAACTAATCACAAAAACTAATTCCAAGAAAGTGATCTTGTTCTGGTGGTAGTAAGCTAGAGTAATAACTTTTCTTTGATCATGAGTGGTTTTGTTATTGTTGTTTGGAGCACTTACTTAATTTTTATTGTGCAATCACTTCAAGACAGCCAATACTTCTGTTATAGTTTCTATTGCCCTAATTGTGTTTCCACGCATTTACCTTTTCCTGTCAGAATATTTAGCCAAATATGTTCCAAACATCAGTATTTTTTACTCTCTATAAGATCATATTTTTATACATCTTTTACTCTTTGGTGGTGATGCTGAAACCTCTCATATAGTTGCAACCTATGAATCCATTTGCTCCAAATTAGATTTTCTTCCCTCAGGCATCCCAACTGTTTTTTATAGAGTACAGCCAAAAAGAAAAACAAAACCAAACCAAAAACCAAACCAAAGAACCTCAAAATGAGGTGACTCTCACTTGCAAATGGCAAGAAAGGATATGTAATTATAAAAGAGCAAGAAGAATGTGATTTGTGTGTAACAGCAGCTTCACTCTCATTCACACAGATTAATTCTTAATTTTTTAAAATTGGCCAAATCTGTTAATTGAAGCTGGGGAGAAAAAGACTAGTACTTCAGTCGCTAAACATCCTCTGAATTTAGGCTGAGAGGACTGGTTCTTAGCTCTTGAGTTACAGATTAAGTAGTATTGCTGTATGGATATTCCTGTCAAACATCAATATGTACTAGTGTCTTCTGGCAGCAGTGCTGCATTAAGTTTCTTTTGCAATCTGATTTAATTATATGCACTGCAACTTTATGGGGAAAGACTGGAATTGCATGCAGTTGTCCTTCTCATCCCAGTTACTGAAGGAAATAAATATCAGCAGTTTAGGATTTCTTGATTCATTACTTTGTATTGTGAGATGCTTTTATTCCAGTATAGTAATATAATTTGTTGCTCTGTGTAGGGTGCCAAAGTAACAGGCTTTTATTCCAGTATAGTCATATAATTTGTTTTTGTGAAATGCTTTTATTCCAGTATAGTCATATAATTTGTTGCTCTGTGTAGGGTGCCAAAGTAACAGGCTTCTCTAAAAAAAACCTGCTTGATGTGTGGCATATTGAGCTAACACAATTTGAGTATTCAATTTGAAATTATAGACTGTAATGTGAAAATTACTTTGGAACTGAAGTTTCCAAGTAACCTCATTGACTTGGACCTCCTTTAAGTAGGGGGTGCACTAGGTACCCTCTAAAGGTCCCTTCCAACATAAATTATTCTATGATGCCTTGAGACTGTTACGTAGATGTATGACTGCCTAAGGGAAAACCAAACCAAACCAAAAATTTTAACCACAACTAGACTAAATTAAAGACATTTTTTTTCAGTGAGACAATAATAAAAAAAAAACCTTGATTTGATTTAATGGAGAAAAATCAGAAGAATTTTTCAATACTTATTTCAGCAAGTAGATCAGACATCCTGGAGTCAAAGCAGATTTTCCAGCTCAAAACTGCAAATAGTGCTCACCATCTCTTTCATGTTGCCAGTCTTCCAAAGACTGGCTCTCCAATCCAATGTCATTATTGGAGCAATCAGAAAGGATATCTCTGTGATTATGTTGTTCATAGTGAAGAATTACAACAGGTGATCATTCGGAAAGTTTTATTTACGGTGATACATCTTGGGGTGAATTCTTATGAACTGTTAGACCATTGTGTGAATTTACAATGTGTCATTAATTGAATTTTACTACTCTTTTTCTCTGTACTTCTTTTTGTTCTAAAGAATCCATTATACTGACTTGTAATTAGAATTTCACAGGATACCAGAATCTATAGAATTGGAAGCTGGTATGTAAAAGACTTCTATTTATAAACCTTTCTCTGAGGTAAAAAAAAAAAAAAAACCACTGGGCAGAATTTATAGAATTATCTAGTTGAGATGTAAGTACCAATTGATAGTTCAGGGTTAAATAATTACTCAACAGCCAAAAAGAGTAACTGTGTGTTCTGTCTAGGCCACAAAACTTAAAATGTTAGCCCAAAGTCGGCATGTACATTTCTAGAATATTCTGAAATCTTAATGGGCGCTGAATGATCTGACTTCTCTAGCCTTATCCTGCCACCAGAGTCTTGCCTCTTTCTAGGTCCCAGGCCTACGCTCTATCTTTATTAACAACAGCCCTGCCCTGTGATTAGCAAACGCTTTACATGCTGTTAACAGAAGAAATGAGACACTTAGAGCCACGCTTTCCTTTCTGCTCACTGAGAGACAGATTTGCCCTAGCGTGGAAAATACTTAATGAAACCCTGCAAAAGACATCGATTTTGGATGTTTGTGCTCTCTACCGCACTCCCCCTGACAGGGCTAGTTCACTGCATATGGCAACCAGCTCAGCAGCGCGTTTTCCCTCTGCGGCGGAGCAAACACGGCTTTAGACACAGCAGCACCGCAAGGCTTGCATGAGAAGTGGCGAGATTTTTGGGCTTTGGTGTAAAAAAGTAGGGACACTGCTCGCCGCCGCCAATCACCTTTTAATTACACTGAGGGAGGCTGTACGGATCAGTACAGCAGGTGGGCCCTGGCACGTTCGTTGGTGCTGATTGATCCTCTCGCACAGAAGTGCCTTAGGGAACATCCCCCGCACTGGGGGCGGTCAATTGGAGCTCCCGGCGCTCCCCGGACGTGCCGCACCCCCCTAGGGGCGACCGCTTGTGCCAAGCGGGAGCTCGCTGTGGGAGAGAAGGTGGAGTGGCAGCGCGGGGAAGCCCCGGCAAGGGGCAGGGGGTGGCTGGGCCGGGAGGCAATGGCTGGCGGGCAAGGGACAGGGCTGGGCCGGGAGGCAATGGCTGGCGGGCAGGGGGTGCAGGGGGTGGCTGGGCCGGGAGGCAATGGCTGTCGGGCAAGGGGCAGGGGGTGGCTGGGCCGGGAGGCAATGGCTGTCGGGCAAGGGGCAGGGGGTGGCTGGGCCGGGAGGCAATGGCTGGCGGGCAAGGGGCAGGGGGTGGCTGGGCCGGGAGGCAATGGCTGGCGGGCAAGGGGCAGGGGGTGGCTGGGCCGGGAGGCAATGGCTGTCGGGCAAGGGGCAGGGGGTGGCTGGGCCGGGAGGCAATGGCTGGCGGGCAAGGGGCAGGAGGTGGCTGGGCCGGGAGGCAATGGCTGGCGGGCAAGGGGCAGGAGGTGGCTGGGCCGGGAGGCAGTGGCTGTCGGGCAAGGGGCAGGAGGTGGCTGGGCCGGGAGGCAATGGCTGGCGGGGCTCGGGGGCCGGCGGGGGGTGCCGCGGGTGGCCCCTCAGGCGGGCGCTGCTGAGGGGAGCCCAGCAAGCCCGCTTAACTCCTGGGACGGCGGGGGACTGGCCTGAGCACTGAATCGGCTTTTGTGCGTATATATACACAAATACATGGTTTTATTTGTGTGTAAAAGACCTCGTAGAGTAATCAAGTTTGCCCCAGATGCGTTTGGTTGTAGTGTTTGGTTATGGTCTCTGTCCAGGTGTGCTGGATGGAGAGTGACAGATTATGAAATTTGCTTTTTTAGATTTGTATATGATTTATAGTCGTTTACATAAAGTTATTTACATAATTACGTGTGGCGAGAACAGCCTAATCGAGCTAATCCCAATGGTTTTGTCATTCTTTGAATAGAACAGGTCTGCCCCTGGTTAATTTGGACTCAAATACCACTGAAAACAGCAAACTTTGTAACTGGGTATGTTATGAAGTGGTTCAGAAAATAAGAGTTAACTTTTTGTTTTAGGGTTCCCAGAATACTATGGACAAGAACTTTCAAGAAGAGTTTACGCAAATTGTTAAATTTGAACCTCCTTTGTACAAACAACGCTACCAGTTTGTTAAAGATTTAGTGGAGAAATACAAACCTAAGAAGGTTGGTATGTTTTGTCTCTTTAGGTTATAAACTTGAAAGTAAGTTGACACTTGGCATCTCAGGAAGACAAAATGCATAAATAATCTGTTGACCTAATTACCAAACAATAGTAGTGAAGGAACTGTTTAAACTGAATGGCCTTAGCAGATACCCTATGATACGTTGTTTTTCAGGGGTGCATAAAAATAATGTTACTTGACAGTAAGAGGAGAATATTTAAACAAGAGAAATGCCTTAGACTGTTTCTGAATGTAGTGGGCATTCTGTTTTTAATTTAATGCTGTGGAATTTGGTTTAAGTTGTTTTCCTCATAGTTGGGTTTTGCTTTCCAGAGCTGTTAGTTCTGTGTAGCATATCAGGTTTATCTCATCATTTGCATGGATAGTCTCAGATGAGAAATGACACTGAGAGTGTGGGGATTATGTGAGGCTAACTCATGTCCACTTTCTTAAGATCTTGTGACCCTCTACCTGTATTGTCACCTGTGTCCCCCCAACATACCAGAACTTTTGTTTTACTAATCACTGTGAAAAGTTAAATTGTTTAAGTAACATTCTGTAGTATTTGCTGTCTTCTCATGTGTCCTCCCCAGTTCATTCCCAAAAAGATCTTCTCAAGTCTGCAGTGTTTAACCTTTAAACTTATGTTAATATCTTCAGGGGCATGCAAGAAACTGATGCACCTGCATTACTTATGTAACCATGCTTCTAGTAGCTAATAAAAATCTAATCCAGTCTATGATGCCATGGCAGTGTAATATTCTTTCAAATAGAACGTATTCACCGGTGTTGTATCTGTCCTTAAAGGTTTGAATTTTCTGATTTAGGATGTGGAAGAGCTGGGAGGGTGAACTTTCTGTTTAGACAAACAGTAGATAAACTGGGTAGAAACAACTCAGAATTCTCACATGGGGAACAGCAGTGTGCTTCAACCTTGACTGAGCCTGAGAAAGAACAGTGGGAGTTGGTTTACACACTCAACTATCTCTTTAGCTTACAGGAAAGAATCTCTATTATTTGACTTCATGGTCTGAATATCCCCAGAGTTCCTCACTTAAACATTAGACTGACCCTGTAAATTTGTTTTATGCAGATTCTTTGCTGCTAACTTGGCTGCTGGTGAGCCTGTTCTCAGTGTTTTGGAGGGAGAACAGCCCAGTGAAAAGCAGTGGTGAATATGAAAATTGCTGTAGCTTTTGTACATAAAATCATACTTTACTGTTATTCATGTGGAAGACATTCTCCTGAGTCAGTGGGATGTCCAACATGTACTTGTTTATAGCTGTAGTAACAAAAGGTTAATTATTTTTAAAAAATCTTGCAGGATCTTCATATACATTTTTTAAAAAGAATTTTCAAATCTGCATCTATCCTGCTTGCTTACAGCTGTAAATTTTAGTTATGATTTTGAAATGCTTTATAATTAAAAAGTTACTTTGATAAGTATGGAATTTTAATTTTATGCAAGTATCTGAAATGACTTAGAACTATATAGCATTTATAAATTTTTTAATATCTAATTTGCAGGTGGCAGATTTAGGATGTGCTGATTGCAGCCTTCTCTGGATGCTGAAATTCTGCAGTTGCATTGAAGTGTTAGCTGGGCTAGATATCTGTGCAAATGTAATGAAAGAGAAAATGTAAGCCCTTTGTTTTGAGGTTTGTGTTTGTCTTGACCTAGTAGTGTGGTGAGTTGGCCCTGGGTGGAGCCAGGAGCTCAAAAAAAGCTGCTCTATCATTCCCCCTCCTTGGCTGGACAGAGAGAGAAAATAAAACAACATGTTCATGAGATAAAGGGCAGGGAGAGATCACTCATCAGTTATCATCATGGGCAAACCAGACTTGACTTGGGGAAATTATTTGAATTTATTATCAAAATCAGAGTAGCATAATAAGAAGTAAAGCAAATTTTGAAAACACCTTTTCCCTGCCTTTCACTCCTTCATGGGTTTTATTGCCTCTCCTCTACCTCCTCTCATTGCAGAGAGAGGAGGAATGGGGATTACAGTCAGTTCATTACATGTTATTTCTGCTGCTGCTTCCTCCTCAGGGATAGAAGTCCTTTCTCTGCTCCAGCACGTGGTCTGTCCCATGGAGGAAACAGACTTGCATGAACTGCTCCAGCGTGGGTCCTTCCCATGGGCTGCAGTTCTTCATGAACTGCTCCAGCCCGGGTCCCTTTCCACAGGGTGCAGTCCTGCAGGAGCAGCCTGCTCCAGTGTGGGCTCCTTTCTCCAGAGGTTCCTGCCAGGAGCCTGCTCCATTATGGAGAAGCCTCTTCTATAGCCTCCTGGCCATCTTGCCATGCAAACCAAATACAAGTGGCATGGTGCTGCATTTCTTGTAGAGGCTTTCAAAATTAGGGTAACTGCAGAAATAGCAGCTTGGCAAATGAAGAACTCTGTCATTGTTAGTTACATTGCATCTGTGCCTGGGGACTCCTGGGCTGTAGGTGCCCAGAACATCACCTGATGTAGCCAAAGGTCTGGGTCATGCAGAGGCCCTCAGGGTGTGCACATCTGAGAAATACAGTTTGTAAAGGTACTAATGCATGGTGTTAGGAATATCTATGTATGCTTATACATGACATTAGCTCAGTGTGTGGTCTCTGGTTTAGAACCTCTCTAAAATGAGAGGTTTGTGATCTTTGAAGCATTGGTCCAATGGATGAATGTAGATTTACTGAAAGCAGATCAACACAATTTCAGTGAATATGTAGGGTCTGAATGCTGATGTTATCTCTTGCTTTTTCTGAAGAATGAAGAGAAGTAACCTTTTATATGTAATATGTATTGTGTGTTTTGTCTAATGCTGTACTTCAGAATGAAATTTGCACACGTATCTTGGTTTCTCAGTGTATTTTACTTGGAAAAAAAAAGGTAATATGCTTGCTGAAAACTCCCCCCAAAACCATACAAAGCTTGTCTAAACCAGACTTACTGTGTATCTGAAATTGAACTATTATCAGAATTTACAAGTGGCTTCCCAAGTGACTTGAGAGTATAATGGAAATTTTTGTAAATATGAAGGATAGTTTCTGGATTAACTTCTGCTCTTTCTGTCCTATCATAGGTAGTTAGAAGAAGTGTTTGTATTGCATATTCTTTTTTATATCCATGTGAAGTAGTTAACCTTCTTGAAATTTATCAGGTATCTATGCAGGATATTAGCTAGTTCATTTTCATGCACTATTTATCTTGTCTTAAGGTCCTTTCTGTAACATCATATTTTTAATACTTTTCTAGGCATACATTGTCTCCTCTTCCTGTTGATTATTTGCAACCATCTGAAAGATCCCTAACTGTTACCTTGCATCATGGTTCAGTTGCCCACAAAGATCCTTGCATGCTTGGTTTTGACTTGGTGACGTGTATTGAACTGTGAGTATTAGGACAACACTAAATGGTTTTTTAAGTCCATTAGAGTTCAGTTTGGAATTTTGTCCGTGCTCCAAACAGGCTTGATCAAACCTTTCAAGCAGAAGAGTAGAATTAGAAAAGCAGAAAGTAGAAGAGTGGCTTCTAACTTGTGTTTAAATTAACCATATTACGTAATTCAGGTAGTGCTTATGGCACGAAGAGGATACTGATGGAAAAGTGCAAAATGCAGGAGGAGATTGGCTCAGACAAAGTCCTATGTGCTGCCAGTTGGCCACAGTGCCAGTGCTCATATTGCAGAGATAGGTGTAAAATTACAAGTTACAGATATGGGTTGGGGTCTTTTGACTGGTTGTTAAAATTATAGCAGTGTGTTTTTAAACACAGACATCAACTTATTCTTTTCAGAATAGAACACCTGGAAGAATCAGAGCTGAAGAAGTTTCCTGAAGTGGTGTTTGGTTTCATGGCTCCAAGCATAGTTGTGATCAGCACTCCAAATTCTGAATTTAACTCTTTGCTTCCAAGAGTGATGTTATACAGACATCCAGACCACAAATTCGAGTGGACCCAAGCACAGTTTCAAAGCTGGTAAAATACTGAACATCATATACTGGGTGCATATGATGCAGCTCTGAGTGCCCAGTAGTGTGAGAAATGAATGGCTGTGCATTTTCAGAGTGGTTCACTTATGTGGTTTGCTGTCAGTCAAGTGTCACTTCCTGATTTGGTGGTTTCTTTGCTGTTGAGAGCAGTTAAGCATATTATGTGAGTTTTGTATTTTATGATGGTGATTAAATTGGCTTTTACTGTAACTGCTTTACAAAAAAAGATTTAAAACTTTTACTTAGTCTTTATACATCTTTTATTACAATTAATACAGTTGAAATGTAAGGTATCAATTAATATTTTTGCATAATACCCTGCTGTAGAAATTCTTTCTAAAATCAAAGAAATGTGCTTGCTTTATGCGGTGTGTAATCAAAGCACTCAGTAATATGTGAGCAGACTTATCAGATAACCACAGCAGTGGGGCATGTTGAACACAGGATAGTTTAATGGATCATGGCACAATGAAGGATTTAATGCAAATCATTGCACATGACAGAGGGTTACATGAGCTCTCTCTTACCCTTAATATCAGGAATGTAATAAAAATAAAGAGAAAATGGGATACTCTGATAACATTCAACTGTCAAGCAGTTGTGGAAGAAAATACATGGAACAGTAAAGAATGCCATACCTCAGTAGCCAGCTCTTGGTGTATCTATCCTGGAAATTTTGCCCCTTAAACTATGTTCTTTCTGCCATACACTTTAAAGTATCCAGTGATTTTTGAGTAAATAGTTTTGCAAAGCTGGAAGCATGTATTTTTCCCTACATAATGATACTAAAACCTGCCTGTAATTAGCTACCTTAGAATACCTTAGAGAAAATTTCTAATGACTTCAAGTATATTTAGATTTTGGTTTTAGGTAGATGTGAATTTCAAATATTGGTATCACTGAAGAAATGGGGGGGGGTTTTGAGCTGTAAACACGAGAAGGCCTTTGTGTTGTGAAATAGAAATATTACTTTATTCTCTAAAATACATGAGATATTAATTTAGTTTTCTTCTTTTCCATGGACAATGATGCAGGTAGGTAGCGCAGTTTTGGTTCTCTGCCCCCTTTGTTCACACTGGCTGATGTACTGCAAGATAGTTTTCATATAGATGTTATATACACTGTTGTAACCTTGATTAGGTAGATTTTAGTCTTTCTATATTTACAGCAAACCACACTTTCTCTATTAACTGGTCTCTTGTGGTTTAGAGATGTGTATGTTTTTTATGGGTTCTTCTCAAATAATCTTGCTCTTGAAAATCAGTTTTAGCTGACTTCCAGGTTGGTGACTAAGCAACTGTGAGCATTAACATTCTATGCACATATTGTAGAAGAAACAGTAATGTTTGGATGGCTAAATTACTGATCCTAAATGATCCAGACTATGGTAGGCATCTTACAGCTCTGGTACAACAAGATGTGACAGTGTTTATCTTCAGGCATGGGAGTATTGTTATAGAAATTATGTTCAAGCCTTTGCAGCCTTAGAGTCTTGATTCTCCTTAAGAATGGATCTTTATCACATGGAAGGATGAATATTTCATATAATTGGAATAATTGGTCTTTCTTAGGGCTCTAGAGACTGCTAGATGCTATGATTACTCAGTGGAATTTACTGGTGTCGGGCACCCACCAACAGGAATGGAGAAGGTTGGGTTTTGTACCCAAATAGGTGTGTTTGTTAGAAAATATCCTCAAACTGGTGAATCTGTTCGGTCTGAGAAACCCATGGAAGCAGTTTACAAAACAGTAAGTATTATTTTCTTCCTTTAGAGGTATGAATAAAGAATTAAGTTGTCTATGACTGTCTTTGAGGTTTTTACCAGGAAATACTGCTGACAATCAGAGCAAGACAGTCTCATTCTTTGTTTTTCCAGTTGTACAAAGGCCTTAAGCTTTTATGGTATTTGCTAAATAACAATATGGATAATCATTCTTATCTTAAGATACTCCTATCCTTGGAATGAAATTTTTCCTTTCTGCCAGCTATTTTTCCTCTAGTCATTAAATTTATTTATTATGTGGCTGTTGCCAATGAGCCAGATTTTTAGATACATAAAAATGTTAAAATATCATTTCTTAATAAATGCCATGTGGTATAAATCAAACTTTTTTCAGAGTTGACATGAAGTAACAGTGCAAAAATAAATACACTGTTGGGGTTTTATTCAATTTTATAAGGCCTTAAATTATTTGTTTCAGTGAACATACTCTAATATTTCAGTTCTTTGTATAAAAATATATAAGTATCTTCAAATGACTTGTGACCTGAATTGAAAGATAAAGTGGTGTTATAGCTTTATCTTTTATGGCTTTCAAGCTATAAAAACACTTGTAATTTCTGTATTGGAAATTTCTATGCATGTGGAATGCCACCTGTCATCTATTGCCCATAACAGATGAATGAAGTGCTCTTTAATCCTCACCAGACTTGGAAATACATCTAGGCGATGGACATGTACTAGAAATTTCTTTCATTAGCACCCATTATAGGGTCATTTTGGAGAGACTTTTGACATGTGTGTCCTTTGAGATTAAACAAGAGTGTTAATTTTGTGTCTTTCTTTTCAAATTTATTTTTATCAGGTAACTAATTTATAGGAATAATTCAACATTTCAAGAAGTAATTGGAAAGTAAGAAATAATTATAGACAGTGGAACTTCATTGGTAGTGTGTTGGTATAAAGCACTTCCTCGTAACCTGGTGGGAATGAGATTGCCTGCTTAGTTTCCTTAATTGCCTTGGAATACAGCTCAGTGTAGAACACACTACAGTTTCACAGATTTTGATGTCACAATTTGCTTTTAACATTCCCCACAGCTATGAGAGCATATTTAATGTTTTTACTCTGAAAACAACAAATGTCATCTTGGTTTCCAGATGACAATTCAGAAGTAATTTAGAATCTCCGTCACTATAGAACTGTCCCCAGAACTCCTTAATATGAGAAGTAAGAGAATTATTAAAAAAGATAAAGAATTGCAGGGCTTTACCTTGCCTGAGCTACAGTGTAGCTTGCAGGTATGACCTGTGGGGTTTTGGGGTGTTTGTTAAGTTCAGTTAACTGCCGTTGTAGTTGTAATAAAGAAAACCAGCTCACATTGCCTAGTTGTTGTTACCTGAAACTGTTTAATAAGCAAAACAGGATTGAATAAAAAATTATATTCACATTTTTGCAGCTTTTTTGGACAGCAAATGTTAAAATCTGAGCTTGTGATAGTGATAAATATTTTATGTATTCTTGTATATTGTAAAGGTCTTCAAAGCAGTGTATCCAAGTCTCAAAGATGAGAAGTACTTGCAGAATGCAGTGATCAATGAAGTTATTTTCACAGCCCAAATCATTAAGCACCGTTTAATGTCAAAACGTGAGGAGTATGGTGATGATCCTGAGAAAAAATCCAAATTCCAGGCTTCAATGGACTCTTTTTCTGACTATTTTGGAAAACTGGTTGTTGAAAAAAACATGGAACCATTTGTCAGTGGCAATGAGGTTCACATACCTCTCACAACAATCTTTTCTTTTCCCAAAGTGAATCGACTTTGTGGTACCTTTGAGAAGTTACGCAAGCTTATTGCGGGCAAGGTCACACTGAGCAGTGATGGTTCTGCTGTGATGTTCAATATTGAACATGATAATGAAGAGAATTAGATAGATTTCTCACACTAAGTTCAGTTAAAGTAATGAAAGTGTTTTTTTTTAGAAGCTGTCAAATTGTATGTTCTGTATGCTAACTAGACCACAAAATCTTTTCTAAAGTTCCATCAGTGGTATTTGTCTGTCAGCACCTCTCACTGAGTGAAGGTGAGTGCTTTTGACAAAGGTAACAGTAACTCATAGGGGCTTCAAGTACTGTATCATGGGCTAAAAGGAAATAATTCCGTCCCAAGAAGAGAATTAAATATTTCTGTTTGCTTTCTATTGCTTTATTGTAGCTATCATTACTAGATTATTTCTGGTAGTCTCTTGTTAGCTTCAAGGATAGTTTGTGTTACCATCTACTGTGTTGTGCTGAATAATGTGAGTCAGATGTAAGTTTAGAGCAAGTTTTTTCTTAATTTCTATAAAATTTATAGATGTCTTTTCAAGATGAGTACATACTCAGCCTCGATGAAAACCAAATGTTATTCCAGCTGAATTATGAAACTGGCATATTTGTTCTGTTTTTGAAAAAAAAAAATTAAAAAATTAAAGAACTGCAGTAATTGTAAATGCTAACCTGTCTCTGGAGTAGCTGAAATATTTTCTGTGTTTTCTTGTGCAGCTTTTGTTCAAAACTGTAAAATCCAAAAAGAGTAGATGTAAAAAATTTAACAAGAACAAAACCCCACAACACCACCAAAAAAAACCCTCCAACATCAAGAAAAGAGCGCAGTATCCTGAATATAAGGGAAATAATGTGGGTATATTGTTTGGTTATGGTCAGAATAGTTGAACAGGACACTTCTGATGATTGTTCTGAATTTAAAATTTTCCTTCTAGATTAGAAAAAGAACGGGATCTAAATGACACATTTTTCTGATAATATAGATGTCACTGTTGTGATAACAGAGAAGCAGAAAAAAGCAAAGCATTTTAAAAAGAAGTCCTTAACTGGAAGAGAAGCTGAAATAGACTTAACTTACAGTTAAGTTTGTAATTTTTTGCATTAAAAAAAAGAGACAATTGTTTAGGAACGGATTCCAAGCTGAAAACATAAGTTTATTGAATGTCTGAGAGATATTTGTATTCAAATACAGTTAAAAAACCACATCATCCACCAATACACCCCAAACAGTTTACAACGTGGAAGTCTCCAGTATTCATATAACAGCTTACAAAAAAGAAAATACAGCACCTAAATGTGAATGTTATGGTCCACTTGCATGATGCACAATTAGATTATCACTTCATGAAGAGTTGTAGGTCAAGTCAGAAAAATAAATTACTAAAGTACAGTTTTATGAAAAGCTGGATTTCTATGTCAAATTCCCTATTATTTAAAAGACCTGCTCAGGCAAAAAAATACTGTTTCTAGTATGCAAATTATCTAATCTATGCCCATCAGCTGTGTTGTTGAACATAAAATGCTATGGAAATTCCCTTGAGAATTACATAAGCAGCTGTACAGTATTTTTTAGAAGTCTGTTTTCCTCAAACTACATGTAGTTTTCCTAGTAAATGTAAGTAAACTACCATTTAACTACTACTGGTTTTAATGGAATTGTCAACAAATATAGCAGTGTCAAATAGTACTGAAAGCAAAGAATGCATTCAAATTTCTGGCATCTTTTGCTTGCAATGAGATTTTTTGGTATTAGTTATATAACAGGAAAGGAGACTATAATGTTCTGAGAGAGAGTTGTAGACCAGCAGTTGAGTAGTTTCTGTTTAAAATTCCTATGGAGAACAGAAACTGATAATACCACACTTCTATTAAGAGCAGCTAAAATAGAATCTTTGTATTCATTCTTTTACCTACTTAGACACTCTAAAGAGATTGAAATTAGCTGTAGATATAAAAGTATGCAAGTACCAAAACTGAGAAATAGCTCAAATTCATCATTTTCAATAACAGCATTCTACCTTGGAAAGCTGAAATTTCGTTAGAAATACAAATAAAAACTTAATAATTCTGCTATGGATTTCTGGAAAACAGCGTCTGCTTTTACTAATTTAATCTATTAAATATGGCCTACTTTTACATCAATGAAAAGGTGTCAGACATCACTCTGAGCAAAATCTGAAGCATTCTGAGCTTTCAAAAGTGGTGACGTTATTTTTACTTATTCCAGGCCTTAACTGATGAAGAGTACCACTAAATTTAAAAAAAATGAAATAATTTGCAGTTTACAGTTAATTACACCTATTTGTTACCTAACACTTCCCTTTAAAAATGGATTCTTTCATATTCTCAATGAAAATTTAAAGAGCTCTTTCTTGCCTATCAGGCAAATCACTGCTTGTGCAAATTTAAATACAGTACATTGACCTAATGTAACAGTGGACAGATAGCAAAAGAAGTGTTCAACAAAGCTGTTGCACACTGACTTCTTCAGTGTGCAGAGTATGTCTACAATAAAGTGCTTCTCTTAACAAGTTATATTAATAATAGTATATATAGATGTTTACCTAGTTTTAAAGCTTTAATTCCTTAGTAACTGGTTTGGTCTCCCTGTACACCCCCAATCCAGCAAGGCACATTCAAAACACAAACAAAGCACTGACTGTGAAGGATTAAACTACAATTTAAAGAATTAAGTGGTAGTAAACTACTGACTAGGTTTGTAAACAGTACCATCCCATTGCATCTCAATATTCATGCATTATCGAAGTGAGTTTCTATGGGAGCAGCTGCTGAACTCCAGATTTAACAATGAAGGCAGCTTTCTTAATAAAACACTATTGTGCCTTAGTGTTTTGGTGTGGAATCCCACCTTTTTCATCACTTGAACAAAATAAAGTCACATTTGATGCATTTAAACCTGTAGCCTTAATTTACAGTTAACACAACTGATTAGTGGCTGGCTTAGATCTATTTCGTTTGGGAGGTTTGTTAAATGTACGTGACATTTGCCTCTTCTGTTGAAGTTGTGCTCAGTACTCTTAAGAAAAGATTTTGGTTATGTTGAAACATAGCTGGCCTGTTTTTTGGAGGCCATAACTTTGGCCTGATAAAAACTGACTTGATAGGAGTAATTAGCTTCTGTAAAACTAAAATAGCATGTAGGATCAAATTCAGTAATTACTCTTTCCAGGTTCTTTTAAGACCAACTTTCAGAATTTTCTTTAAAAACAACATTACGAACAAAGTCCATCACTGCAAGTGATCTCTTACATAAAATATTGAAATGGGACATGCTTCCACAGATGTTTCACAGAAATTAAGTCATTCCACCAACATCAGACAGAGTTAACAAAACGGTCCAAGTGCTCTCACAAGGTACACATAGCTAAACATTGCCTTCATACCACAGAAGATGATGCTCTATGAGCAAGAGGCATTCCACTGCTCTTCAGAAAATCATATTGAGTTCATTTTGTCTTTTTCAGCTCTTGCAGCAGAGCAAACAACACTGGAAGTATCAACACCAGAACTCCAAGTTTTCCTCATCTGACATTCCAGTTTACCGTTTTATCACCACCTGCTCGTATGCTCCAGATCCTGCTCTGAAAGTTTGAAAAAAGTTAGTTCAGTGTTAATTTAAATGGAAGCTAAATAGCAAGTATCACATATCAGCAAGTGCATTGTTTAAACAACCCAACCAACAGCCCTCCCAAAAAAACCAACCAAACAGCAAATACCAAACCAGTTAAATGTGAAGGGTAGAAAATATTTGTCATTATTACCATGCCATGGAGTCACCTACTAAAAGAGATTTTGTTGTACTACAGTCAAAATGAACAAAGAGTAATGTTACTGAACAAGAAGTTACTGTTGGACTTCACTAGAATTTCTTAAACATCACATTTAGGGTACTCATCCCCACAGCTGTATCATATGCAACTAATACTCTTTATATACATTTATATATAAAAGATCAATGTGTCTAAAAAACCCAGAAAGTGATTGTCATCTTACATTAAGATACAAGAAAAATGTCTTCAGTCTTTTGTTCTCTCAGAATTGTAAACAAAAGTCTCTCACCTCCCACCTGACAGCCCATAGTGCGTGGTTTTCCCCAGCAAATTGCAGTGCTGTGTAAAAAATTAACGGGGCAAGCTCTGCCTTAGTACACTATTATGTCTGGACTCTTCTGGCAGCTGCATTAGGACAGATCTCTGTGTGCTACAGGAGTGTGTTCTGTACCCTTTCATGTGATCCTAGACAGGTATTGGTGTGCTCAGTTTGCAGATGAGCTAATTACTTTAACCGTTAGTATTACATGCATGTATAAAATGCAATTATTTTATGCCTTTCAATATATTATCAACTGCCTTTATACCTAAGTCCATAGGAATTGCTGAAATACTGAGGCTCTTCTGATTTCTTCAGCTATAAACATTGAGTTACATTGGACTGCAGAAACACAGATTTAGAACATATTCTTGCCTGGTTTTCATGGTTTCTCATCTGAAGATTAACACATTCAGGTCAAGCCACATATTAGGGTATTTGAAGATAGTTTAGAGAAGAAAAAAAAGGTCTCTGGTTCTAAACAATAAGGTAACCTGAAGCAGATTATCAAAAGAGTTTAGGGCTGCAAATAGTTGAAAGATGAACAAGCCATTGAAACAAGTAGTGTAACAAATAGAAACAGGATTTGTGAGAAAAACTAAACTGAAGAAAATGAGGCTTGTTATCAGGAAGACATAACAGTTTGATACTGTAAAGGCAGATGTGTAAAACACTTAAAATTTTCTTCCCACTCCAGAGTAACGTAATAAGGCTGTAGAGCTCCCATTTGAAACCTTTGTTTGTTTCCTGTGTCCATACTAAAACATTGCTCGTATCTGAAAACCTTGGAACTGAGACTCTTCAGAAACTCTGAAAGTTTTAATTCTTATGGCTGACACATCAGTTCTGTTTTGGAACTAATCTATGTGTCCTATTTTAAAAACTGACAATCTAGCTCTTTTGGTGCTTTTAAATGATACAGAATAGAAAGATACAAAGGTCAAGAATGTAGATACAGAATAATTGCTGTAGAATATGCATTTTTATTTTGTACTGCCTATGGATTAGTTGTTCAGGCTACGTACCTGTTAGGTAGATGGTGGCTTCCAAAAGAAGTGCTTCCACCAGGGCCCACAAATAATCTTAAACCTTCTTCTAAAAGGCAAATGATTAAAATATGTTAGCTTTCTTTAATGTTGTCCTAGCTAAATCTAAGTAATTTTAAATCTACCCGTTTTGCAGCTGGCACTTTCAGATGCAAATACTTTAGGTAATGAAGAACCAACTCCTACATGGTGTATGTTGGAGGAAGTACTTTCGTCACAGATTTGCACCTGCTCTCTTGGGCTTAAAGTAATCATCTGGGAAAGCTCCCTGAATCATGTAAGGGTATTTTCAATTTCTGGTAGATAAGATAAAGTAGAAAATGTAGCACAGTCCTTATGAATACAAACAACAGGGACTGTGAAGGGAGTGGGTTTTCCTAAGGCCTGTAATGTACATAAATTTTCCATAAGCTTCCTTATTATCTCCATACCTTCTGCACTCGAGTCTAAACTGAAGTCTTGACTCTGGAGTATTTTTTCAACTATATCATCAGCATCAACTCTGGTAGCATCAACCCTCTTCAGCTGTGACTCCACAGAGTCTTGCTTTACAGGATGTCTGCAAAAATAAATATATTTAGGCTCTTAGACATGATAAAGTAATTTACTTGTGCTAGATAAGGCTTTCAGATTAAGTGTACCTGCATTGTTTTTCTGGTGGTGCATCTTCAGTAGATGTATCAATATCAGCTTCAGTTACTTTTGGCTCAGTCTCTTCACATGGCTCTAGAATACTTCCAGTTCCTGTTGAGGTACTTCCCACTGAGGTACTCCCCACTGAGGTGTTTCTCCTGTGGCAGAGTTCAGATAGACTGGATGATCTAGAATGACATGTACTATATCCTGTTGGGAAAATGCAGGAGAGATGGGTTAGGTATGTTCTTGACAGGCCAGGTCCATCCTGAAAGCAGAATTTGTGTTTTGTCTTCATATAAAGGGACTTACAAAAGCCCTATGAATGTATGTACATACATCAACTAGAAACTGACTTCAGATTTTGTATAATAGCACCTGCCATTTTCTTTTTGTTCTGAGTAATTTCTGTTTATATCAGAACAATTAGAATGACAAATATCATCCCCTTTAGCTTTTAGAGCTAAGTCTCCATTTTTTTACTCATGGAGGAGGTAAAAATCTCATTCAGATATGTTAATTGAAGGGAACAAAGGCAAAAATCTGTCTTGCATCTGAACAGATAATCCAGTGAATCCAGTAAATTTTAAGAGAGAAAACATGTTACTGTTGCCACACCTGAAACTTCTAGGAAAAAGTTTTCAACGCAAACCCTTTTCAAAACATAAATTTATTTTCCACTGTCTAAGCCTATGAAAGAAAATGAATCCCTGACAATTTATAGCAAAATTGTGAACAGTTACCTGACAGCTTTGATTGCTGACTTGCATAGCTTGATGTTCTGGAATGTCCACATGCACCAAGTTCATCTGGGACTGAGGCACTCTTTGATGAGACATCTGCAACATGGACAAGTCACACAGTGTTCCTAAAGCCAACTTTATTGCTACTTTGCCAGTAATCTTGATTAGATTCAAAAATCACATTTCCCAGAGGGATTAGAGATTTGACTCTTGATTTTCTACAAACCTTTTGAAGATTCAAGTGTTGCAAAAATACCATGCATGTTAATTAATATACATTCTTTAAAAAATAAAAAATGTAATTGTATCTGAGCAAAACAGAGAGTACTATTGGGTTAGATAGATTTGTATGAAATGTACTTGTAGATTTGTCTAGAGTCAATATTAAAGAGATTATTATTCTTTTTCCAGTATCATAGTAGAATGTTGGGCCAGATGTTTTCTGTCTGAAAAGCTAATCTGCTTAAAAACTTCAGCTGCATTTGAAGCAGAAACTCACAAGCCATGTAAGAAGGTTCCTTTGCAGGCCAACTGTCAGCATCCTTTTCAGATTTTAAGTCTTTTGAACATCTTGAAACTATGAGACCAGTTTCAAAAGCATTGAAAAATTAAGAGCATTATTCTATACCTGCTATACCCAGATGTGCTACGTTTAAGTTTTCTCCACCTTTCCTGTCTTCATGCAAAGACTCTGATTCTCCAGCAATTGCTATAGATGTTGCTGTGGAAGGAGGCCTATAAGAAAAAGGTGGTTAAGATTTGCTGTACTTTTGTTGTAATCCCTCCAAAATGATCAGTGCATCGTTTTCCTTTCAAATAATGCTGACATCATTCATATTATGCATCGAGTTAACAGACCTACAGTTCTTTTCTGGAAACATGCTGCCTAGTCCTCTATTAAGGAAAATGAAAAAAAAAAAGAAGTTTTTGCTATTGAGCTTAAGGACATTTTACAGAATCAATCTGCTCAGCCGTCAGGCTTCTGGGGATCCTGGGAAAGGCTCTTCCTTTTCTGATGATTGGTGGAGTGATATGTCTTTAATTTGAAGTTGTTCCTTATTTTTTTAAGTGTATGAATCACAGGACAGTTTACACACTAAGAATGTATGTAATTCAGTACTTGAAGGAATACAGGAAAAGGTGGTAAGTATAAAAAAAAAAAAACCCAACGTGCACAACAGTTGGCCAAGTTGGCTTCTGTGCTGTGACACAATCCTGCCTTTGTTTCTTCCCTGTCGTAGAGTAGGAAATTATTCTGGGCTGATAACCCTCCCAACTAATAAAGGAGCCTATGGCACCATCTCCATGTATTGCATTCTAAATGTTACCTTCTACAAAATCAAAAGGCATCATGTATGACATAGTTTAAATTTTGGTTCAATATTAAAAGTTTTTAATAAAGCTCATTGAATTAATACCAAGACCCAAAGAGAGATCTTATTAAATTAATAAACATCTTAGTTTGTGTTTTGCTAGTGCAAAACAAACTAATTAGAAAATGACAAAGTACAAGCAATCTCTTGCAAGCAAATACAACCAAAATACATTTCAAGATGTTACCTACAGGACTTTTTAATGCTTTGTTATTTTCTGTGTTGGGAACAAACTGATGTTCTGCATACAAATGGGTATTTGTTGACATTTTTAGATTTGACATAGTCAATAAATTAGTCACTGTCTTCATGTAGAGTAACACAGCCTCTCTTATGTTTGAAAGTAAAGAGAGAAAGAAAAAAGCACTTCTAGAAATACAGTGCCTTTGTGAACTTATCTGCATAACATGTATTTGAAAGCAAGAATTGAATGATTTCAGGGATGTCATCCCAGATCAAACACCAAGCCTTCTAGGCTTCTTCATAAAATATGTAGTTGATGCCAGATGGTGAAACTGTTTTATTTTTCCTTCTACAAAGGACATCTGGATTAGATAAATTGTTTGTTCTGTTTGTGTTGAAAGTTTGTGTTCCAGGAAATGGTTATATCACCAGTTTGGAAGAAAATGCCAAGTCTGAATAATTTGAGTAAGAGATTTTTTCCTAGGAATCCAGAAAACTATTCAGGTACTAATTTCAACTCCTTCAGTACTAGGCAGTAAAAAATTAATACATGCTTTGTTAGTATCCAAGACTAATGATTAGTTGCCTTTGAAGAATTGTTTATCAGTTCCAGTGATGTATTTGTTAGTAGGTCTGATTCTAAAGTAAATCTACTAAAGTTGTTCTGAAGTAAAAGAAGTTCTAAGTAACTTGGGATACAGAAAGGTTTTGCCAAATCAGATAAATTCAGATAATACCCTCTTGCTATTTATTCAGTAAGCACGGGATGAGATTCTACAGTTGTTCAGTGTTCTATTCTTCTCATTAAAGGTTAGCAGAAGAGAAAAGAAAGGACATTTAGTGGTGCAAGGGAACTGAAGAGTGCTGTGGAGAATCACCTAAGCTAGACTGGTCAAAACCGGACAAAACCACAGCACAACTATTACACTTCCTTAACTACAGATGAAGGACAATGAGGCCAAAGGATCCTCAATGATCCTTTGTGAATTCTCAGTGAATTCTCAGTGAATTCTCCTAGCCACCTGCCCCTCAGATGTTACCTATTGCATCTTTTACTAAGCTGCATAATGTCTTTGCTAAGTAAATATCTGTAAGTGCTTTCTCTTGTACTAAGTCATATTATGCTTTTGTTGGGGTTTTTTTGCAAATGAATATTTCAAAGTCATCTGAGACTTGTGAATAAAAGGTATAGCAGTACATTTGCCAGACACAAGTATTAGTCAGATCACCCTGTACCAAGTATATTTATATAAGGTTGCTGCAGGAACAGTTTCCCTGAAGTGGTTTATTTTTTTACATTACAGATGTACAGGTGAGTATTCTGTGCTTGATACTAAGTACCTAACAGCAAGAACTATGACACTTCTACTGGCAGTTTTATCATGTTAGTCATTATTCAGCTACCATTCCATTTTTTGTGGCTTTTTTTTCAATACTGTTGCGAGATTGGAGAGATGTAAAAACATAAATTAGAAGTGTAATTCTCAACATGGAATGTACGATCAAAAAACCACCCCAGATTTTTTACAAACGTACGTTTTAAAGCATGGGTCTCCAGACATCAGCTGCATGTTGATCAAAACCTACACATTAAAAAAACAAAATCCACCATCAGAAAAAAAGATTGTTTGTGACACATACGTGGTCATGTAAATAAGTTATATTTGCCACAAATGTTATAATTAATGAAAATAAAATGCCATAATCACACATGCAAATAAACACACAGGCAAAAAACTACATTGTCACTCTTAGATATACAAACAACACAAAATGCCATTTGAAGTATCATAGTTACACATACAAGATTCTGAAAAAGACTCATATCAAGGAGAATCTTAGAATTATTAATAATTAAGATGACTTCAAGGGAAAAACAAAGCCAAGAAACCTCAAACCTGAATGACCAAACAGAACATTGTTTAGACCAGTGGGTGCTGAAGTATGTTCTTTGCTGAGCGTGTTCAGTACAGGTTGTGCTAACATCAGAGACAGCAAAAGCACACAGGGTAAATAAGCCATAGGACACAGTGCATTGAAGGCTTGTTAGGCAGGCCAAAGCCATCCATTACAAGTGTTTTGGACAGCCTGTGACTGTCAGATCAGAAAGTCCATGCACAGACTGTATGCTGAACAATGTGGAAAATTAATCCCAGTGTTCCAGTAGGAAAAAAAAATTAAAAGTACTTGAAACAATCTCAACATAATTATTTTTAGGTTTATGGGGCTTATTCAGTTTTTTTAACTCCCTGGACTAAGGGAAGAGGATGTCAGAGTGGGTGTCTTGCAAGAATTCTCCCCAACTGTTACAGTGATTATTATCAAATAGAAAACAGGAAATCACAGGAGTCACAGAGGTATTGAAGGTGGCTTGTACATATATAAGCCAACTAATAGATACGCTCTCAGAAAGATGCACAGAAGGTTGCCTTCTTGAAGATACCATACATTAATTTGTTCATTTTTCAGCTCCCCTTTGACTAGGAACACCTTTTAAAAGCTTTTCTTTTACAGCTATCCAACTCAATTTTAAAGATAGGGCAAATGATATTTTTGACTGCATGGATTTTAATGATTGTCTCTAAACAACATTTTTGATTTTACTTCAAATAGCTTTCCTTCCAGACAGAGGTTCAGCAAATAAGTTTTAAATTTCATTAAGTGCTTAATAATAGCACTTGTTCTCTGCTTTATTACTTTAAGTATGATAAAGGAAAGAAATTACTTTCAGAATGGAGTTGTCTTGTCTTGTATTTTTGGTGTCATAACCTTCCAGTAAACAGCGACGAGTGGTATTTCCTGATCCAGCAAATTCTGCGAGATTTAGATCTGCAAATCCCAGCTGTTAAAGAGAACATGACAATTAGTAGTAAGCATTTGGCTAAATGAAGGTTCTTGCTAATTACACATTGAGTACCACTTAATAGCAGTTTCTTTCAAATATGTATAAGAGAATGACCATTTAAGGGAGTGGACCGAGGCAAAAAAGCAGAAAACAAACTCAGAGTGTAAAATTCAGCATAGTTATATTTTCAGTTAAAAATTTAAGGTGCCAAGAGAGTAAAAGAATGAGGAGAGTTTTCTTTATTTTTTAATGTAAATGTTTACTTTTACTAACCCTTTCCGTATACCAGCCCGAAAGAAAAAAAGTTTTGGTGGTATAACATTGTTACATACTTATTAAACACACTGATTGAAAGTTCCAACAGCACTGTGTCACTATAATGTACATTATGAAGTCATGGGTATTAAGCACTATTCTGGAGTTACTTTAAAAGGGCATAAAATGGCAAGAAAGAAAAGCTTATCTGTAGGCAAAATTAGCTACATCTCAATTTACCTTTGCATATGCCTTTCCTCCTTTTAATTCCTAGGAAAAAAAAAAGGAAAAAAGACACACCATTAAGCCATTAAATATACTGACTCAGGATTTTTCTTTGTTGTTTTTTTTTTAGAAAAGCAGGTATTAATCTTTTAAAGTATCTCCCCACACATTTGCTAGACTATGCTGTTGTCATTTAGACCTTAATATTCATAATGCCATTGGAGCAGGCCAGCAAGGCACTGTTGTCTTGGAGAGAGGAATGGCAAATGCCCGATGCCAGCTGGCATTGGGCTCTTACAAGGTCTGGCCTCAAAGGTAGGACCTACTGCATGCAAAATTCTGGTACTTAGCACAGTTCAAGTCTTCTAAGCTTACTGCTGCTTGCTGGAAGTGTCAATCAAGAGCTAACTTTATAAACAATAAAGAGAAATTCCTTTTCTGCCCTGCTGGAAAAAGGGTTTTCTTCAATAAAAATATAAAACCCCCATGAATTAGTCAAAATAAAGTAATTAATAAGATTACTACAAAATTTTGACTAAAGGAATACCTGATGTGATTGCAGATAAAATTTGCTTTATGAAGTTTATCAGACATTCAAAAATTAAAACAAAACAAAGGAAGAATGAGCAAGGGAAGAGGAGAAGAGGGGTGAAAAAAGCCTGCTTACCTTCCGTACAGACACCCTGCAAGTGCAAGTATCCAGAATCCCTGTTGTGGCACTGGCACTGATCTTACACATAAAGAAGAACTTTTTCTTCCAGCGGACACAGTTTGCCTGTACTACTTCCCTGCAAGTAGAGAGCATATGCTGAGTGTTCGTTGCACATACACTCAGAACCACACACTGCAATAAGACAGCTCAAGAACAAACACTGGTGCCCCTCTTTGTAGAATGGCCACTTCATGCAAATTGTGGTGCAAGGCGTGAATAATAACAATAATCCCCTATTCTGCTTTTAACAGTGTAGCATGACTAATAACTGTTTCAAACCTTTAAGACAATATTAGACCTCCAGAAGAGTTCAACAGCCATGTGTTTTTTCAAATGAATGAGAGTGTAATTTCTGCAGTTTGCCTCAGGAGAGTGAAGTCTTCCTGAACATCAGCTCCCAGGCAATGTCTCCCAGATTGCTGAGCTTTGCAATGCGCTCAAGATAGCATCTTTGACAAGTAGTTTTTCAGTTCAGAGAAAAGGAGAGTCATACAAGCAGAACTACATAAATTTGAGGCCTGGAAGAGTAGAAAGGAGATGATGTGCAATAACCAGACACAAAGTAATGCACTTGGAACAAATGAGAATTGCAGCTACATACTGTGAGCTTGCCATTTGAGAGCAAAATAAGCTGACACATCTGAAGGGATCTGTTTCTCAGGAGGATAACAATCTGACAGTATGATGCCGTGAGAAAAAGGCAGGATGAAGGATGCTTTCAGTTATGAATGTCATTTTATAAGGCTCAGACAGAACACATTCTGTTTGGGTAATTCTGACCAAGAACAGACTCCAAAATGAAAAGGCAGAGGGAGGACGACTAGAAAACCCCTGTACCTTAAAAGAAAAAACAAAACCTGGTAATTTCTTCTATCAGTCTAACCACTGAAGTACCGTATATATTTCTCCTTTTCCTCTTCCATTTTCCTAATACATAAATTCCTATGTTTTATACTAACTTCTGACAGTAGCTTATTGAAGAAGCAGTTTGAAGGCTTTAGCAGATAGAATCCTGTGGTTCTACAGAAGCTGGAGCCAGAATTCATGACGTATATAGAAAAATGAAGAATTGCAGGGTGCTCACAAAAGCTCCCTTTGCTGTGCTGGTGAGCTCCAGGGCTCACTGGCACTGTGACTTCCTAAGGTGGGAATAAATCAGCCAGCCTAAAATGAGTCAGTGTAATGACCACAACAGACTACCAGATTCTGATGATACAACACTGAGTCACGTTCAAGCATGTGACCTGGAAGGAACATGCTCTGTAAATACCACAATCTACTCTTTATCTGGGATGTTTTACATTGCAAACTTTCCTGTATTGTGGGAAAAAAAAAAAAAGAATCCCATCCTGGTTTCATGTGAGTTGTTTAAATGCACAAAAGAACCAGAATTCAAAAAAGGCAAATTACAAATAGTTACATCTGTATTGAAACAGGCTCAGACAAGAAGACATCATGTAAAATTCACCCTTAAAAGGGATAATAACTGCTAACATTTGTGACACATATAAAACAGTGCCACTAAATTGAAAGAGTTCACTTGTCATCCATAAAGGTCAGAAAATCCTTTCTCATTACATCTGTTTGTTACACAAGTAGGACAGCAGTCATCATCATCCTTCCCACCCTTTCCTTGTCACCCAGGACACCACTGGCTCTACCAATAAAAGCATCACTTCTGCTGCTAGTCATCATTTCACTAAGTTCGTGGAGTCCTTTTGCTTCTGTAACATGTAAACATCATTAGAAATAATGATATTTTTTCCACTGAAAAAATGTTTCTGTAAACTCATAAAGTCAAAGTGATGTGCCAAAATCTTTGTACTACTCAGTATAATGGTTCAAGTTGTTTCTGCTTCTCAGAACAGCCTTCTGTCTCTACAGCAAAGTCAAAGCAGCTGCACATTCTACAGTTACAGTGTTCCAGACCACTCACATTGCAGCAAAAGATAATGCATGAACATTAAACGCATTTTTGCTTGTAAATGCAAGATAAACATAAGTAACATCTGCTTTAAGGATTTTGAATTAATTTCAACATACCAATACTACTATATGGGTATAATGGTTCAAGTAAGGAAGGTAGCACAAAACCACTCTGCTTTCAATAGACTCAGTCCACTCATATCACAGACCAGGATTTAGAAACAAGAAGTAGAAGTGGCAGTAAAACGGCTTCAGTTGTGGATTCTGATGGTCTAATTTTTCTAAAAATAAAACGAAAACCAGGAATTCTGCTTCCTTCTCATAAGGATGTCAGAAAAAAGTATCATTAGTTTCTTTCACTGGCATATAAATCACAAGATATTTGAAAATTTTGTACACAATTTAAAAAAACCAAAACAATCAAGAAAAAAGAACCAAAAGAAACTCACCAAAACCCAGCCAACTGCCCCTGTTCCCACTAAACAGTTGTTCTAATTCCACTGTATAAAAAAATTGATGTACTTTAATTCGGGAAATTCTTTAGTAAAGAGGAGTACCATCTAGTTATTCCTATTGTCCTGAAAAAAGGTCAAATAATCAGAACATTTAACTTCAACAGTAACTTCTAAATTTATAAGATTCTTAGTTAAGTGCCAGGCCTTTAGAAAATAAACAGCTGTATTGATTGGCTGCTATGGAAATGAACCCAGATAACTTCTGGCAGCTATTGCTGTGCTGCAGCACGCTGGGGAGAGCTTTCCGTTCTGAGTCAGTTTCCTACGAACCTCCCCGTCACTTCACCACATGCAAAGTAAAACCAGTTGTTTTCTTAATCAAAATGTATCTTAGTTACCAAGATGCACTGGAATACATAGTAGGCTGTAGTGCTTTGGTGTAATTGAATAAATGCTGTCAGTAGTATGTAACCAAAAATAAATTCAATAAACAGATACTGTAGGATAAAATGACTCCAAAGTATAGTGTTTTACCATCTCTGTTTTTTCTTTAGAGGGACAATTTCACATTGACTCAATTTCAAATGCAAGATTTAAGCTGTAATCAAGTCCTTATTTGTAGATGTTTTGTATACTGTACACAATTGCCACTTAAAATGTTGAATTAAAGTATTGGATTTTTCTTCTGGCACACAACAGAGAAAAAAGTAAACTCAAATAATAGACAATAAATCCTAATCCAGTCACCTCCTCATCCTAAAGTGTTAACAAATGATGGACTTTTTTTAAGGTGTTTATGTTCATCAGATTGTTTGTTCATTTCCTTGTTCATTGTTTGTTCATTTCACATGGATAAAATCTATGAATAATGGCTTGTTACAGAAAATAGCTACAAATGCAAAAATAAATCACTTTTAAGGACCTTCAGTGTCATGGGGAAAATCCCTTCTTGCTAAATGGAAAAGCTTTAGCATGAGAGGCTCTGAAACAAAGAGGCCAAAACTCCTTGTGGACATTTACCAAAAGACTGTGTTCCATTAATCCATTAATAGAAAATTTACTTAAGTTTTTATCTGAGTTATTCTAAACAGCCTATTAGGGTCTTTAGCCATATGGGGATGATTATGTTAAACTGCTTGTGTTTGTAGTGCAATTATTTTAGATTTATTGGTCACCAAAGAAATAATAAATTGGCATAATTTGTGTGAAGATGCCATTCAGGCTTTATATCAGACTATGTTCACATGAAAATACTTCCAGAACTACTTTTGGATTCAACTGGGTCACTACACTTTATGTCAAAAAAAAAGTGGTGTTTGCTAATGCATCTTACAGCGTGTGAACAGAGCATGAGTTATCTACTCACTGTAAATACTGTGAAAAACCAGCTTTTTCACTACATGAGGTAAATGAGAATATTATTATTATCTTTTAAAGCCGGTAATTCGATGAGAGAGACACCTAAGTTTTGCTTGTTTATTTTAGAAGATCTCTCATGTTGATAAGATGGCCTGAGAGACGTGAGGCCGCTGCAGCTGCGCTGCTCAGACGGGAGCAGCAGCGAGGCTGAGGAGGTGTTCCCGGCCAGCGCCGCTCCCGGCGCTCCCAGCCCGCCCGCGGGTCACTCACAGCCGGCCTCCGACAGCCTTCGCCACCGCTGGGCTGAGCGGCGCAGAGGTGTGCTAGACAGAGACCTGTGTATGGCTCCCAGGCTATCCCACCTGCTCCCAGTCCAGCTCCATCCCCGAGTGCATCTGCTCCAGGTGCTGGCACCACAGCACAGGGTTCTCTGACTGCTGGTCCCCCCCCAGTGGCTGGCGTTTGCTGTGACCCATCTGGATCTCCAGGTGCTGGCAGCCAAGTGCTCTGGCCCACAGTCTGGGCAGCTGCTGGCACAATGGACACACAGGGCCAGTGACCCACAGTCCCACTCCCGTGGCATAAGCGTGCTCACTCTGGCCTCTCCTGCTGCTGGCAGCCCTGTGACACTCTTGACTCCAGTTGCTGGCACTCAGACATCCCCCACCCCACAATGCACACTGAAAAGAGAGCCCTTCCCCAGGAAAGAGTCGTAATGTTCTTCAACAGGAAGATACAGCAGACATTACTAATTAGAAACAGATTAGACAAATGCACCAACCAGCAAACTATCTACATCCAACTGGCCCTTTATCCCCCTCAGCTCCCCATTTTTCCCCACATGTGTTCCTCCTCAAACTCATCCCTTCCTCCACCTTTAGTTCCTCCCCAGACTGTCCCATGATAAGCCTTTTCCCTTGTATCCCATGATGGGTCTCATAGGCAGCAACCCCCCTCAGTCCAAAACATGCCTGAGTTTTATTTCAACATGATGGGTTTCCTGCCTGGACAATGGGGCTAAGGATCTCCTGGGACAGCCCTGGGAGGGGTCCAGAGAGGGTGTCCCCTTGTCTAAGCCCATAATTTCAGTTCCCCACCTGCCTGTGTGTTCCTGGACTTGTGTAGATGGGCTTTGATGGGCTGATGGTTCCTGTGACAGGACTGGGAATAGCTGGAGCTGAATATTATTTTAGGCCCTCCACCCTCCCCTGCCTTTGCTGACTGCACTCATTTGTGGGTGTGCAAATGGACTTCCACCACCTAAAGCTTCCTTTGATCGATCCCCTCTGAATAAAGTTAATACAGGTAGCTCTGTCCTTCTGATAAAAATACAGTATTTAGTAGCCTGGAGTAACTTTTAGTGTACAAAATAGTCTTCTAAAATGGGAGCAATATCCCATTCATATAGATATTTTATGTATATACTTTTTATATATGTAACATCTTTCTTCTGCAGAAATCTGGAACACCCAACAAAGGCCAGTGTCACCTTACAGACAGGAATTAAGGCATTAACCTACAATCTAACAGTGTAGCCATACTATCAGTGGCTTCAGATTCAGGTACTGGAAGATTCAACTTTTCCTAGGCTATCTTTAGTATTAGGAAGGTATTGTTGGATATACAGTTCTCATTTATACTATACATTAACACAGAAGGCTTTGGCATGCAAGAGTTGAATAACTTCTTGCACTCCTCCTACCCAAAATCTACTTGTATGTAAAATTCATGCAGTGTCATAGTTGAGGGAAATACAGGTACCCATGCATCAGGGTCCTGAAACAGTACTAAGCTACATTTTAAATTGTTATCCAATAACCAAAATGTTACATTTAGGCTTCATATAGAAAAGTGCATCACTTGGAGAGCTCAGAACATGAGCTCCAAAATATATGCTGTAGCAATAAGCTTATGCAAAGCTTTAATGTATTTCTCCTTTCAGGAATAAATTCAGTTTACTTTTCCTTTAATATTCTGCTTTCCCCATGCCTGAGGCATATAAGATGATGTATTTTCTCCAACAAAAACATTTTTCCCTAAGCATTGCTACAAAACCGAACAAAACAAGTAATTTACAAACAGAGCTTCAATGGTTCACAAATTTCAGGACTAAGCAAACAGCTGCCTCTGCAAGAAGAGCTCCACTTGTTTACATGCACAGCTCCCCAGTTAATTTGCTGTTAGTACGTGCAAAATTCAAGCAGAATAATAATTTTCTATTCCACATATTTTCACTCATAATAAAACAGGCTACACTTTTAACTAGCAGCATTTCATGCCAACAACTTCTTATAAAATATGTATAAATTGATTGTGGATGAAGAACTGCTGGTTACAGGCAAATGCAGAGACCTAGAAGGGAATTAGCACTGTGAAGGGTAAACTGCATTAGAAGACTGTAGTCAGCAAGTCAGAGGAAATGGAACATTTGAGACTGTATCTGCAGCAGCATGCTTGGTTTTGGGGCCTTCTTGGCAGAAGACTGATGAGCAGAAGCAAATCCAGGGGTGCGCGATGAGGGTCTGGAGTCAGGGATGAATTCTTTTCGGATGCAGGAGAATTTGGAAACATGGGATTTTTACAATCTGATGATGAGGTGAAGGAAGATCTAATTGCCATCTACAGCCATATCTACCAAGTCAGAAGATGGAGCCAGACATTACTTAGTGAGGATCAGAGAAAGGAAAAGAAGCAAAACCAAGGTAAATTCCAGTAAAATAAGGGAAAGAATGTTCACAATAAAAGTGGTGAACAGCAGGGCAGGTTGTCTACAAGAACTGGCATTTCCATTATTGCAGATTTTCTAAAGCTGACAGGACAAAGCTCTGAGCTTCCTGATCCAACTGAAATTAGTCTTGCTTTCAGCAGGCAGCTGGACTGTGTGATCTCTGGTATTCTTCTTCACCCTAAATTACCCCATTAACAGAAATAGTCCTTAAAATATGAAGGCAATCAGGTGCTATGGTACTTGCAAATGGCAGGTTTGTGGCAGAAAAATACTGTACTCCATGTACTGTGCTGAGGTCAGGGGAAAAAAACAAACCAGCACCAGCTCTTTTAAACCCAAGTGCCAGTTCTGCATAAGGCAGGCACTTTAAGCATGAAAGCTTTTTCTACTGTCTCTCCCTCTTTAACAGATGTCTGTCATGTATCTCTTCTCAAACTTCTTTTTGAGACACCTTAGCTGTTGATACATCTCTTATCAGTTCTTACAATTACAGTCAGGGAAGTCTCCCAAGACTGAGCCCTTTTTATATCTGCAATAACCAGCTACACCCCATGCAAAGAGCAGACTGTACAACATTTAATTTTCCTCTGCTGTATCCCAAAGATGAACCCCTTCAAAACTCATATTATATTCTCTATTCCTCCAATTAATTCTTTGGTTTTTTTCTCAACTATATTTTTAAATCAATTCACTAAACACATTTTACTGTAACTATTAATGAAAGGAGAAGTACAAAGAAACTACATCTTGAAAAGTTGTACTTTGTGTAGAGAACTACTCCTTCTTACCTTTTCCTCCCTACAGAGGACAGTGTCTGAAAGCTGCTTAACCAACTATCTCTTCACAACTGAGGAAACATTAAGGGGGCATTCAAGAATTTGAAAAAAGTAGCTACATAATTGCAAGGTAGGATTTTTATCCCACTGCCAATATTCCTCACAGTACTTGAAAACTTATTTTGTTTCAAGTTACCCAGCTTTAAATCCAGTTACAGCCGAAAAAGCTATTAGAAGTAGCATTATCCAGCTCTGAAGACTGTTGGCAGGATTCATACATCATGCAGGAAGATTAGAGTGATAGGGACAGTGATTCCATGTGGCAGGTATGTTTTTCTAACAAGTACTGTAATTTAAAAACACAGAGTTAGTTAAGCTGTGTTCCTATCAGGAGAGTTTCTCTCTTTCAAATGTAATAGCAGCAAACAGAAAAAGAATGGTAAAAAGACAACTTGAAGAATCCAGTGAGGCAGAAAACCTACTTGCTGGTGTCACAAAAAAAAATAGATGTAGTTTTAGACAGTTGAGAAGAAGGTGGCCATGCATCACGAGAAGTAAGAAGTACTTATCTGGCAGATAAGAAGTCAATTTCTACAGAAAACAATTACATGCTCTAACCTGTTAGGAACTGGAATATATTCATGCATGATCTCCTAAGACTTCCCCTCACGACTCAAGAGGGTACATAAAAAAAAAACCCACTACATTACTGAAATCTATTGGAAAATAAAATTATTTGATGAAAAGCTTATAGCTTTTGGAAACCTTGAATCTCTGTCTGCCACATACAGCAATCATAATCAGCTTATTTTAGAATGTTGTTGTATAAAAGAAAGAAGATAGAAACATCAACAGTCTAAATTGTCAGAAATCAGACCAGAAAGGAAGGGGAATATGACCAAGCTGAAGGCTGCAGTCAGAAGAAGACACCAAGCAAGTCCTTTTCTTGAGTGGGGTGCAGCTGGAAACCAAGCTAAAAATGGAACTAGCAGGCTTACAGCTCCTGTAGCCTCAGTCGATAAAGTAGAGCATTGAAAGTACACCCTCAAGAAATCAGATCCTTATTCCCAAAATTTCTTGGATTTCCTCATATTCCATCTCTTCACTTACTGCTAATTGAGCAACAGCTCAGCCTATGAGCCTCAATTATCTGCTCTAGGGACCTATTAATTTTTGATTCAGCCTGTTAAAATGAGGGCAGTTGCAGAAAGCCTATACTTGCTATATAAATATATCTACATTAGAATGACTACAAATAAATATGCTTAGAATTTAGTCAAGTCTGTACCTTAAAATAGTATTTTTTCTGTTCAAACTATTCATAGGTATAATTTCTGCCCTGAAATAATCTTATGTCCTTTCATGGTGCATTTGCCATTATGTGCACACTATTTTATGACCAGGCAGTCTAGAGATACACAGCATCCTGGAATCTACAAATGTGTCATGTATTAATGTATCCAGTTTCAAAGAGAGATCTAATGTCATTGGCCCAGGGAAAGGTAGAAAGATGCTTTGCCACACAGGAAACCAGGTTTAAGCTAGGAAAGGTTCCTAAATGAAACTAGCAGAACTTTGCTAGCATAACTTTGCATCTATCCACAGTCTACTGGCTGAAAATCCAGCCTTTATTCTAACATCTAAAACACAATGGTAAAGATCCAGGAGTCATGCTAGAAAGCAAGTTCAAAAAGGGGAGGGCAGGAATTACACTGTATGGCTGATTGTCAGTTTGCTGAAACAACTAAACTGAGCCTTCTCCTCTCCAATGCCCTCCAAGGTTTTCCCTGGTTTAGAGTTAAAACTTATAACATATTCATTCTTGCCAGAATTTCAAGGTCCTGCTCTTGCAGAACCTCTCAAACATTTTTACCAGTTTAAACACTGCTACCACTTGGCTGGTCAATGTCCTTGGATAAAATTTTTATTTGGCACTACCAGATTACTTTAAAAGTCAATATTCTTGTCCAGTAATTAAACATTTAGTATCATAATCCAGAATTTTCTTTTCCCACAGTAAGGATTCACAGATGTTCATAGGGATGTTTCAAACAGAAGTTTTCTAATTGGAGATCTAAAAAAGTATATGCAAGCCAAAATGCAAAGTGATGTGGTTTCTATTTACACACCAGCCAGATCACGGTGTACTGCACTATACATGCTACTTTCACCTGCTCACAGAATTTCTGTACACTTCAGGCACACATCTGTGGGAGCCAGAAAAATAACTGGACTGTGACAAGTGTCCAGTAGCATGGCCCATGTCTCCATAATGTATTTCTTAGGTATCTCTTTCTCAGCAAAGATCTGAGAAGTGAAAACAACCCCTATTCTTCAGTAGCTTGAACTTTTCTCAGTCTTCTTTTCATCTCACTTCAGTGATCAGAGGGATGATGAAGGTACCACACTACTTGCAGGATCAGGACTTTAATCAGTCATACAGCATGATCCATAGAGGGCTGACAAGACAATCACTTGAAACTGTTTTCATGACAACTTGCTACATACACATGGGCCCCTATTCCAAGCCATGCTGCCCTGGGTTTTCATGACATTCTTCTCTGTGAATAGGCTTTGGAAATAAAATAAAATAATGTTAGGGTGGATTATAGACTATTGACTGGATTTTTTTTTTTTACTTTCTAAGGCAAAAGGCAGCAGGGTATTGGTCTGTATGGGCACCAACTTGAGAACTTCATAACTTCTCCCAAAATAATTATAGTTTACTAGACCTCAGTGAGTAACAAAAATAAAGCCACTAGGAAAACAGAGTCAGTTTCTTCCTGTATTACAAAATTTTTGGAATAAGTTTGTCTATGACTTTCTGAAACAATAGAATTCTTTGAATATATTTTATAAAGCTAAAAAGATCACTTCTCTAGGGATGTAACTGCCAGCTCACAGTGAAATAGAAGATTATGGCCATCAGAAAGTTTGCAACTGATAAGTTTTGAAATACTACCGCTGTGGTGTAAAGTTAATTTCCTCCTTATTTATTCAGCCCTCTGCTGAATCACCACTCTGAAAACTCATCTGTTAATTCTTAAGCTAAGAGCAAAGGCACTCCCTAAACTGGCACCAAAGGATCACTGCAGAAGAATTCTTTACCTCCCTACCAGCATACCCAAGCACTTCTCAGTCCAGCAGGAATGAGTTACACTCACAGAGACCTTGACATGCCAGCATATGTTCCAGCTGTTAGTTTTTAAGCCATAACCCCAGAAAAAGAAAATGGAAGAATTTCTAAGCTTCAGCTCCATTACATTAGTTTCCCTACACACATTTTACTCTAATGAGCCATTCAGAAAGATATGAATGTAGGCTTTCAAGCATTTAATTATAGCATCATAAATAGGCAAGGCAAAAAAGACTAAGATCACCATAACGTGTCAAAACCATCTGCTCAGCTGAAAGCAAGTCCTTGGAAATAGACATCCTGTCCAGAAGATGTATGTCAGCCTGTGGAAATGACTTCAAGGCAATAAGGGCTGGACTAGGACAGTAATGGCACATTAGTGCCTGAATCATGATTGCTATCATCATCTATTACTTATGAAGTCGCTCACAAGAAAAACGTTGAGGAAAGACACAAAATGAGATCAGAGAACTGATGAGTTGAACAACTTCCAACCATACAGAAGAAAAATTTGTCTTCAATTATACATGCTAGTATAATGGAATGGTTAAATAAAGATGTTGTAGGCCAAAGTTCCATTTCTATTCCTGTTCCTTGATTAATTTAATTTACAGAATCAAAAGCAGATAATTTAGAAAGCTCTGTAACAACAGTATTTTAATAAGAAAATAACTGAGCATTTATGGATTTGTTACTGTCTTTTCCCATAATTCTATGATACATTTTCCAGTAAATCTTTTTTGTAATAATATTAAAATAAAATAATAACTGATACAACAAGAACAAGTGCAATGGGAGGGGAATCTCCTTCTCCCCAGACCTGAAGCCACAGCACGCACCCTTCCTATTGACAAGATTCTGCCTCTGCCAGGTACTTGGAAAAAAATTAATACACTGACCCTCTATTTACCCATTGCTACCCATGGATTGGGGAGCCACTGCCACAACAGATGACTGCTCCATTGCCGAGGCACAACTGAAGGAAAAGAAAGAGGAAAAAAAGACATCTGCCTTGCAATTGCACTGCAGAACTGAGCATGAACAAAGTCAGTAATACATGACCTGAGCACTTAGAGGAAAAACTGAGAACTTAGCTCTCCATGTAAATATTTACGGAACGAAACACAGCAAGCCAGTGTTCAATAATAAAACAATGAGGTCGAATAACTCACAGGGGACAGCTCAAACTACAGGCTTGGGGACAAGAAATTCTCCCCTCCTGTTACCCATCCGCTCAGCAGCTCCAGCATTATGGCACAAGAGACCCGTTTCTCTGGGACAATCCTTATCACTCAGGGATTCCTCTCCTCT
The DNA here is from genome assembly GCF_024509145.1 of Vidua macroura. NCBI lineage: Eukaryota > Metazoa > Chordata > Aves > Passeriformes > Viduidae > Vidua > Vidua macroura. The sequence goes on from NC_071579.1 coordinate 11,887,688, forward strand.
GTTACTCCGTGTTTAGGAACCTCAGTATTTACTTCACAATGTTACGACTCCAGGCAGCGAGCAGCCACGCGGACGAGGAGTTCCAAGTGCTACCACATGTGTTCTCTCGCCGTTGATGCTGGCAAAGCAGGCAGGACGAGAAAACGGCCAGCGTGCCCGGTGCCACGCCGCGCCACAGGAGCTTCCCCTTCGGCGAGGGGAGCGGCGAGCAGCGCGGCCGCAGCCGCCAGGAGCCCCAGGGCAGCCACCCCTCCTTTCCCCGGGCCCCTGCCCACCAGCGCGAACCGGCTGAGCCCCGGGCTCGCCGTGGGAGCCAAGGAGCGGGCGGAGGGGCTGCGGAGGCGGCCGTGCTTCCCCTGCTCTCGGGGGGACGCGGGCTCGAGCGGAGCCCGTCGGACGGGGGCGGCCGCGGCCCGCCCGGGGCTGCCTGCGTGGGGCGGGCAGCCCGGCAGAGCCCGGCCGGCGAGTCCCGGAGGCACCTACCGGGAGGACTCCCCGCTGAAGCTGCCCCCGTCCAGCAGCCGCACCTTGCAGAAGAGGATGCCGTTGACGAAGGGCACGGAGGAAAGCTCGTCCAGTTCCAGCTCCACGCGGAACTTGAACTTCTTCTTCTTCATCATGATGAAGGCCATGGGCTAGGGGCTTCCCGGAGGCCGCCCCCACGGCAGCTCCGCTCCGGCCACCCTGCTCCGCTCCGCTCCCATGCCCGGGGCGAGGCCGGGCCGGGCCGGAGCGGCGGGCGCTGCCAGCTCAGCCCCTGCCGGCCGCGGCGCTCCCGGCCAGCGCTTACATGGCAGCCGGCGCCTCCCTTTCAAACCCGCCCGCCTCCGCTCCGCCCGCTGCCGGCAGCGGCGGCCGGAGCCATTGGCGAGCGCCGCCGTCAAGGGCTCCAACGTCGGCGTGCGGTTTCCCGAAGAAGTTGGCCCGGGCTGGGCGGCTCTTGAACAAGGCTGTTCAATAACGGGAGCTCGGCGTGCCGCTCCCCACGCCCCGCACGGTGCCCGCACGGAGCAGTGACGTGGCCGCAGCCCCGGCCGAGCGGGGCTTGTGCAGCCTGGCCCCGCGGCTCCCCCCTCCCAGGGACCCCGCCGGGGAAACCTCCTGCGCTGCTCACAGCTCGTCATTTAGACAGCAGCAACACAGCGAAGCATCGTTTGGGCGTCGACATTTCAACTCTGAATTTAGTTTCCTTCTGCTGTAATTTAAACCCTACAGGGGCTGTGTACAGCCGTTCAACCTGTAATATACAACCAGCGCCGCTTCTACTACAAGCAACAGATGCTCACGGTCTTGTAGAGAAGGAGAGTGTACACATCTGCGTTTACATTTAAGAACAGCCTTGTGGCATAGGTGATTACGGCAACACACAGGCGACTCTCTTGTTTAATGTATAGTTCAACACCAGCTAATGCTCTCTAGGGAACAGCTTTGCCTTAAAAAACCATTCCAGGAGATTTAAACATAAAGCAAGCTCTAAGCAGCCTCCATCAGCAGATCAGTTTCCTCTTTACAGCGTTGCGTAAGGAATACACAGCATGTCTTCCCACAGCCAAGCACTTAATCACATGGTAAGAAAAAGAACTTGTAAGACAATGTATGCAGTGTGATCTGCCCCTGTAATCTTCTTGCAGCTTGTGGAAGTAGTTCTGCCCCTCATTCAGTATAAATACATAGAAATATATTTTTCACATAATACATCCCTGATGAATACAGGTAGCACAAATAACATGCAGCTAAGTATATCAGAATGTCCCCAGCTGTCCTGTAGCATAATCCTAGTTAAAAACAAACAAACAAACAAAAACCAAACAGACAAACAAACAAACAAAAACCATAAACAAACATAAAAATTGAGTGTCTGGGAAAGAAATGCTCCTATTTTTTTTCCTGTCTTAAAACATACATAAAATGAATTTATATACAGTTTTTTAGTAAAAAATAAACTTCAAAGGTAGTTCTGATGCCCTTGTCCATTTTGCATTCCTAACAAAGAATTCCCTACAAAACTCCTAAATGTCAAGAAATAACTGGCTCTGAAAGAAGTCTTTTTATTGGAGTAAAATTAATAGATATCTTAGAGAGGAGATCTAGGCATTTGGCCTTGACCTATGGCTTCCCCTTTGAGAACATTTCTTTGGTATGCCCTAAAGTAATCCTCAAAGTCTTTTCTGTTTAACAGACCACAAGCACCTACAATATATAATAAAAAGCAATTCTCTGGGTTCTGCACTCATCAGCTCTCTGTTCAAAGAAATGGAAGGTGAAAAGCTTTCAGCACCTAAAGGGACTAAATTAGTTGGTACCAAGTTGTACTAAGAGCCTCCTTTCTTTTCAAGTAGAAGACCCAGCTCTAGAGGTTTTTTTTAAATGGTTCATAAAAGACATCCTATTTAACTAGAAGGTCCATTGCATTAATATGTAGAAAGAAAAAATAGGGTTACAGGCCAGATAATTTGTCTGTTAACGTTCAATAAATCCAATTGATCCAGTTATTAATCAATATTTTTAAGAAAAACTGGATTACTTCACTCAATCAAAGAAGTAGATCAGTAACCCTCATAAATTATAAAAGTGTATGTGTACTTTGAGTATTACCCTGTCAGAGTCCAGGACATCCCTCTGGCTGCCCTGGCTGTCTCGAGACCCTGGCAGGGGGCTCGAAGACCTTGGCCAGAAGTCAAAAACACCTGTGGCTTTGATTTTAGCCCATGGAAAAAACTGCCAAATCTGTGTGAGGAATTACAAGTCACAAGGGTTTGAGTAGTGTAGTAGTTGAATTAACACAGGGTGAAAAAGTAGAATTTGGGGTTTTTAGAATGTGGTTCAAGGGTACAAGATGGAGGGATTTGGGCATGTCCTAGCCTTCTTCTCCTTCTTCTTGTCCTCCATGTCTTGGTGTGATGGTGACACTTTTCTATTGGTTTAAGGTAGAGACACACTGTCTAACATCGATGTTAGGTATTGACACAATATTGTAAATATAGTACACATAATTTCTAGTATAAAATGTAAACGCTGCCCAAGGCGACATGCAGAATGCCATGGCCTCCTTGCTAGACAGAGCTCGGCAGGTCAGAGAAAGAATGTTATAGACAAGGAAAAATAAACAACCTTGAGAAGCTGATCCTACACATTCTGACTCCTTCTTTGGCTGCACGGGCTAGGAAACAAGGAGTTTTACAATCTTGGGGTCATCCTGCCACCGCAGACTCTGAGATTACCCCATGCAAGCAGGCTTCCCTGTATAACCGAGCTCCTTAGGCAGTTGTAAATTTACCCAACAACAGCCCTGACAAGCCTCACCTGGGCCCTCACCCACCCCCTGCTCAGGGACCCCTTAAAGCTCAGCCATGAGCCAGCAGCCCGTGTTTGAGCCTTGTTTTAGCTCTCTTTGTCTGCCGGATCTTTGTTGTGTTGCCAGTGCCGTGCGGAGGGCCCTGACCCACAGGCTGATTTCTTAGCTTGATTTCAGAGCTTTCTTCTTGTTGTAGGTGTGCCTGGCTGTGGTGGCTGCTGCTGGAGCCTGCAGTGCTCCCAGCACAGCCTCGGGGCTGTCCCTCTGCAGTGCTGCCTCCTCTCCCTGCTCAGGTCCAGCCGGGTGGGCTCTGCCTGGAGGCCCTGCCCTGTTCCCTGGGCTCTTGTACTCATCCTGCTGCTCCTGGGGAGAGAGCTGGCCCTTGCTGTGCCCTGCTATCCTGCAGGGCTGACTGCTTAAAAAAAACACAAGGAGGGATGCCAGGTGGTTTGAGTCAAAGGCAACCCTTATCTGAGAAAGCCCAATCTATTCTAGGGCTATATTTATGTTCTGAACAGGTGACTAGAAGACTCTCTATATTCAGTATAGCCTTCTCGACCAAAAGAGTCAAAGTCAAAAGTGTCACAAGTATAGATTTAAAAATATATTTAGAATCTTTAATCAAAAGATTCTCAAAATAGCAGAAGAGTTTTTAGAAAACAGATGAACTCTGTAGGTAATGTAACAATCCTGTGTTGTCATTGATAAAAAACTTCTGTAAGATTAAAGCACTGGAGGTTTTTTTGGAAGACATTCCTAAATCTTTAAAGAAGTTGGATATTACAGGTAAAAAATCTCAAGTATTAAAAAAAAACCACCATGTTTTACAAAATGCCCCAGTTACAGTAGAATAAAACAAATAATTCAAGAGCTGTTTCTCTCCTGAAGAATGTAAAATTTCAGTTACAAAATTGCAGGAGTTAATAGGCAATGTTCTTTATGGACAGGTGATTCAGTGGACAGCTGAAGCACAGGTCTCCAGGATTTTTAAATCCTGCAGAGCATCATCATTGTTAGAGGTTGTGCTGTATTCATCCACTTGGCCTCTATGTTTTCTATGGCACTGGTTTCCTGCTGGGCACTTGATTTCTGACCTGTAGCTCTTTTTTCCTAAGAATAGTAGCATCAGAAAAGCTTTGAAATGCTTCTAGGCTTGGCTTTAGATGGATCTGATGTAAGATCTGGGCTCCAACCTGTACCCAGATTAGTGCTTCCAGCAGCAGCACATTGTCTTGGTCATGGAGAGATTCATTTGGATGCCTGAAATGAAATTAAACTAAACTAAAAAGAGAGGTTGGTTGCACCTCAATGCAATGTGTATAGGTGGACTCTATAATGACATTTCTCATGCTGCTGAAGTGTCAGTCCTCCAAATGTGTTTGCCCCTGTCTAGCACAGACCCACAGGACTGTCCCTTGGATTACCCTCGGAGGGATCCCTGCCTTCGTGTGGCTCGGCTCTTTAAAGCTGTGCTGTAAACAAAGCTCGGGCAACAGCCCCTGTCCTGGGCTGTTCAGTGCCCTGCAAAATGTGCCACAGGAGAAGTCAGAACCCAGCTGAACCTCCACTGATGATGTTAAATCATGATTTCTTGCTTGTAAATTATATTTACCTGAATTACAGCACCAGTCTGTCTGAATTAAGACATAGTACCTTTTTAATGATAAACCAGTCCAATACTGTGTGCTAGACAAGAACTAGTAAAGAAAAATATAAAATAAAATAATCTAAATTTGCTATAGTTTATTATGTGATAATAAGATTCCATATTTTTTTAAGAATTAATTTATAATGTTATTTTAAAACTAAGCTAATTACATCTATATAATGAAGCAAGTATTCCTTTTACCTTAAATAAATTAAAAACACTGAACTTTGTTGCCTCTTAAATATTTATTGTATTTGTGTTCTTTAATTATATCCTCCCGTGTGTGAAGACTGCTCCATCAGCTGACATAAAACTTCTGGATGTACTTAACAGACCATTTAAAATGTGAAGCAGAACTGGATTTGATTTCATAATTTAAATATTACTCAACTTCCCTGCAGTCTTTGGAGTTACGCCAGAAATGGTTTCTGGCTCATGCAGTAGATGATTTTCAAAATCTTATGATTATTATGAAGGAATAATAATAATTTTTTTTTTTCCTTACTCATGGAATAAGAGCTACAGTATCTAGAGTAGACACCTAGTAATGCAATTCAGCTGAGTTATCTTTTAGTCTATTAATAATACATATCAAGTCTGCTTCCAGTCTCTGAGGTTTTGTGATATTTATAGCACTTCATCTAAGTGGGTTTTATTGATATAATTTAAATATTTATTATATATGTATTGATATAACACTAATTAAAAGTTTTTTCTGGTAAGTTAAATGCTTTTTTTTTTGCTATGTTTTTGCTCTTCTGATACTAATCAGTTTTAATATCAAAAAGCCTTATAATACTAAAATCAATACAAATGTAATAGAATTTTTAAAAAAACAACAAACCAAGAAAAACAGAAGCCACTCACTCTAACATTTAAAATAAAATGTATTTCTTGACTCAGATGTCCTTTGCAGTTCCTTCAAGCAAGGTAAAAATCAGTGTGCAAAGTCATGGACTATTCAAGACTCATTTTTAACAAACAGGGGCTTTGTAAATGAAACATCTCCAAAACATGCCAAACAAGGTAATTTGTAGAAGAAATTATATTTGTGGTAGAGCTAGTTTCCAAATGATAGGCAAGACTCATTTTCTTGTTGATATAAATGAGGAGGATTTGTATTTGTGGTCACTCAGATGTCCCTGTAGGAGGTTAACAAGACCTAAGGAGTGTCTGTATCTTCCAAAGAGCAATGGCTTTCTCAGGAGTGTGCCTAATGGTTTATCTATCAACATGTGTGAAATACCTGAGGCTCTCACCTCCTCATTATTATCAGCCAGTCATCCCGAAGTCAAAGCATTTAAGCCTTCTGCACAGCTCTGTGCTACTTACTCCATTTTCAGGGAGACCAGTGCCAACCTGAAGAATGAATTTCACTGTCGTATCTTGTTGTGGATAAACAGCTGGATCAATGATACACAGCTGGTACTTCCAACTTCTGCTGTGCATACAAGTCAAAGCAGGATCTATTTGCACGTGTTCATTGTCAAACCAGCAAGCTATTATCTGCTTTTTCTCTGTGGCCTCCTCTTTCCTCCTACACAACTCTGAACAGTATGGCACACCATATAAATTATACCTATGCAGGATGCATTTATGAAAGCCAGGTCTGCCACAAGTAGTTTTTTTTTCTCTTGTCCAGGAAAAACAAATGCATCTCTTCCTCGATTACCTTGAATTTTGGACTATTGGCACTAACTTTTCACGTTTTAATGATGGAGTGCTAGAGTTACTTTTTGAGTGGTTCTAGTTCATGTGTGGTATTAATATACACATACAGCACTTAGTATGATACATAAGAAAATAGGTGGAACATTGAGACCTCAGACAGTGACAATGCTGGTTATATTAGGAACCTACTGGCAGACAGTGAGAGCTTAGGGTAGCACTGTTTTTCATTGATAGGTATGTCATCTATCTAGGTATTGTATTCAGTAATGTGTTCAGATACTACTTGCATATTCTGGTTATGGACAAAAGAAAGTGTTACTTCATTAGATAAAGATGTAAGGATGATGGTATGAGGAGAAGAATGGAATCACAGGCTGTACTACTTAGCAGTATTACATTGCTGAGATGCAGTGACCTTTAGCAGAATTTACTTTCCTTATTCCAGATAGGGGTAAAGTATGTCCAGGCTCTACCTATTCCAGTGTTTTCCAGTATTTCCCACTAACTGTGGAGGACCCCCTGGTGTGCTTGCCATTCAGAGAAGCTGGAGGAATGGGGTGACAGGGACTTTATGAAATTCAATGAGGACAAACATAAAATATTGCATATAGGAAGGAATAGTTCCTTGCAAGCACAGGGAGCAGCTGTGCTGAGAGGATATGGGGGTCTTGGCAGAGAGCAATCTGAGCATGGGCCAGCAGTATCATGTATTAACAGGATCATGGCCAGGAGATGGAGATTATACCCTTCTACTCAGCACAAGCCAGACTGTGTTTATACACTGGTCCAGTTCTAGGCTTCCTAATGCCTGAAGATCATGGATAAACCAGAGAGTTCAGCTGATGGCCACCATGGTGTCTGGTGGTTGGAGCACTTGCTCTGTGAAGAGGGGCTGAGGAAACTGAACTTGCCAACCAGGAGAAAATAAAGCTTTGAGGCAACTTAAAAGGAGGCCTCTACCTTGCTGGTACCTACAAAGAGTTTACAAAGGAAATAGGATCAGGCTTCTTGTAGTGGGGTATGGTGGGATAATAAAAGACAGCAGACACAAAGTGAAATGAGAACAGCTCAGTGTTTAGAAGACCTTCCTCCCTGTGAAGACAGTCAGGCTCTAGGCCAGGCTGCCTGGAGAGATTGTCCAGTTTCCATCCTTGGAGGTCTTCAAGACTGAAATAAAGACCTGAGTAACCTGGTCAGAGTTAATGGATGAGGTCACTTTAAGCAGGAGGTCCCTTCCCACACCACTTACTCTGCAGCACAGTGAACCTATAACACAATCCAGCAGTCTTTATATATGCAAGTTCTAGTATAAGTAGCCCTTTTCCAAACAATAGTCCATAGTCAGACACTGGTATTGTAATGTTGAAATACATTTTCCATGGTTGTGTGTTGGATGAATATGCCCAGGAAAGCAAGGCTCAATTCAGTGGCAGCTGAAATTCCTTTTCACTGCAACTCTCTTGTGGAAAGAGAGACTGGTTGGTGACATTTTCTATCCATTTACTCTTAGACCACCTGTGCACTTTTCCATTAACTCCACTAATTTATTTATGAAGCCATTATGAAGAAAAAAGCGCTAGACGTTTCCTCATATAATGTTTATTCCGTTAGGCCAAGTAGCCCAGCTCTTTCAGACTGCACTTAGGTTGGGATGCTCTTCATGTACCTTCAACTAAGCTCTCCACCGGTAAACTAGAATAGGGGAGACTAGAATAAGCCCAAGTATCCAAACTAGATCTTTTGCACCGTTTGTGGTATTTCTCTGATTGAGCTGGAAACGCTGAGTTGCTACAAGCGCGTAAGTGCAGGCGGCAGCGCTGTGAGGAGCCCGAGGGGCTGCGGCCGCCCCCGTCCCTCAGCGCACATTTGCCGCCCAGCGGCGGGGCCGGAGGGAGGGAGGGAAGCACGGGCGGAGCGAGCCCCGCCGCTCCCCGCCCGCTCTCCGCCTCTCGCCGCCGGGCGGGCTTGGGCCGGCCCTTCGCTGCTCTCCCCTCCCCTGGCAGCTGCGAGCGCTGGCAGCATCGCGGGCGGTGTCTCGTCCGCGCCCAGCCGGCGGGAGTCGAGGGACGCTGTCCGTCTGTACGCGCTGCACGGCCCCGACATGTTCCAGCTCCTGCGGGGCTTCCTTCTGCCGGCGGCCGCCTGCGACGGGAACAGGGATGGCGAGTCCCGGTACGCCAACCTCTTCCGAAAACTGGACCTCAACGAAGACGGGAGGGTGGACATTGCCGAGCTCCAGACGGGCCTCCGGGCCATGGGCATCCCTCTGGGGAAGGAGGCGGAGGAGGTAAGCGCGGGCCCGCAGCCGCTGCCGAGCGGGCTCCGCCGGCGCCCCGCGGCCGTGGGGAGGGGAGGGCGAGGCGGGCCCGGCCGCCGCTCAGCCCGAGGGACGGGGCGCGGCCCGGCCCGGCCGGGGCTGCAGCGCGCCCGGAGCCGCGTCCGGCGGCTCGGGGCCGCTCCTTGATGGAGGCGGCCTCGGGCCTGGCCTTTTCCTTCCCCGGGCCGCAGTTCCAGCGCCAGGGGCCGGGTTGTACAGGCACGCCCCGGGTTGTAGGCGAAGGGTCCCGAGCGCGTACAGCTGTCGGCGGTTCCTCTGCCAAGTGGGTTTACTCATCATGTGTGGACTTTTGACATGCTTTGACTTCTTGTTGAGTGATACTCAATAGCACATGCCCCTTCTAGCACGATAAAGGGTGGTAATTTACAGCTTTTGTCCGCCACTCCACCCATGCATAATCTGGATCAGAGTAAATTAGGGTTTGCTTTGGGCAGCAGGTACTGTAAACCTGCATAGCCGTAGGTTGCAATTTCAGAACTAGTTATTTAAGCTGAACACACAGACATGGAGGTTATTCTTCTTGGCATGGACTGTTGTCAGATATCGAGGCCCTTTATTAGAAGATGCACACTTGTAACAGTGGCCGTGAAACCGACGGTGCCGAGACTCTTCGTGGTGTGGCTTCTGCAGTGATCAGTTGGACTATTGCATTTCTTTGTCCCTTGTATCAGTGCTGTGACCTCAGAAGTCAGTAAAACTTAAGTCATCAAGCATTCCAGTGTGATGCAGGCTTGACCTGTTACCTGGAAGAGAAACGTCTCTTTCCTAATTATTTTCAGTAATCCCCAGGGATCAGCATATAAAATCATTTAATACACAATTCTGTGGGCACAAGTGTTTGTGTGGTAAGGCAAGTCTGTGCCGACAAGACACACATGGGTTCATTCAGCCTGAGCAGGTACACGTGAGAAGTGTGGGAGAAGCTGCTATTGTGACAATTCTGCTTGTTTCAGTTTAAAGAACGATTCCAGGGCATTCCACTGCTGTGCCTGGACTAGCTGTTACATACTTTCTGAAGGAGGTGCAGGAAAAGGAACTTAAATTTCAACTCCATTGTTAAAAAGTATCTTGGGTCAATAATTCAGTGATCTTATGCTGACTATGTGACAGTTTTTCCCTGTGGCCTGGTTATTTCATCTCTGTTTTGCCGCCTTCTGTTATATTTAATTCTCTGTCTCCTATACTTAAGAGAAAAGTATCCAACAGGCCTCTTAAGTTGAATGGTGTTTATTCAAGAGTATAAATGAAAGCACACTTTCACTTCAGTGTTGCTGCTGGTCAAAATCATCTTTACAATAGCACCTTTTGTGTTCTTAGGCTTTCGTAATTAAAGGAGGGATAGGTTGGCCTTCTTGGTTATCCATGAGAGTTGTCAGTGTTCAGAGCATGCTAGCTATGAACTCCAGTCACAAATTTTAGACACGTTGTTGTAAACCTGTTGTACCAGTTTGACTGTAACAATCTGGGGGTTTTACTTGTATTGAACAACAGGGAAACAGGTGACCAAGTAATTTTCTGTTGTTTAAAAGGTGGTCTTCCCACATAATTCACTGAAAGCCCTGGTGTGCTGCTGAATATTTGAGCAACTAAGAATTGAAGTTCTAAGTTCTTTCTCAGAACCAGTGATCTTCATTAGTCGTGCACATCTGAGTAGGTGTCAGATTATTCTCAATTGCTTCAGGATAAACTGAAAGGGATTCCCATGAAACAGATAGACATACCTGGATGTAATAGAGAGCAGGAACTGCTGCCTTAGTTGCTAAAGCCACACAGAATAAACAATATAAACTGTGAGTCATCTTCTCATTTGGGAGAGGTGGAAGAATTGTGCAGGGAAACTTCTGTGTGCTCACTGTTTTACACTAGGGTGGTCACAGTTGGAACACTAGAGTAGTGCTGTGTACCTGTTAATAACTAGACTTCTTGTAATACGAGAGCCTCAATAAGCCTTGCCTTCTGCCTTTTTGTGGCTAATCTGCTTCCTGTACTTTCTTGCAGCTCAATGCTGCCTTCTCCCACTTCAAGCTCTAAAGTGATATTCAATTAATTTTTCTTACTGCTTGCTTCATTTTATTAATGAAGTCACACATTGAATCATCATATTTGGAGAGGCAGAAGTAGTCTTATAATTACTAATAACTAATGAGTAAGGAATTGAGACATAAAAATATTATACAATGGGGCAAAGTGTTATCTACTGAACTGCTCAGCCCTGCCAGCACAGTGGCACCATAGCATGGGCAGAGCTTGAGATATCCTAGAGCAGAGTCAGTTTTGCTGCCTCATGGGAGCATCAGAGACTCAAACCTCATTATATTGATGCTAGTCTGTGTTAGGTTTTCAAAAATCTCTTGCAAGGCTGGCTTCCAACACATAGGATGAAATCCATGTACCTGGGAGTGCTGGCCATTGTCCTTCTGCACTTTAGCTACTTTCTGGCTAACCTGTGGAAAAGGGACTGTTTGAGTGTTCCTGGGTTTCACTGCAAAGTCAGTTGGTTGATCCAAAGTTGTACCACCTTCACACTATAGTGTTTGTGCTACTAAGTACTGTTTTGCTCTTTTGTCTTAGGTGCAGTTCCTGTCTAGAAGGAATATGCATGTTTTTAAAAGAGACAAAGCTACTATCCATTTGAGTAATAGACTCCAGGTATGCACCTTCCATCAGCTGTGAACCTGGGTGCTAAGCTTTGGAGGTGGCTTGCATCTCCCTCTAAGGAAGAATAATTTTTCCCCCATAGCTCAACCTGACAGAACCTCCTGACTGTGTTCTGCTTGACCTCCCTTTTGGCAGTATCTGACAGACACAAGTAAATGACTGGAAAATCTGGAATGCGTGCTGCTTGGAGGCTCCTGTTTCATATTGTAGGATGTTACCTGACAGGAATGGGTTACTTTGCAAAGCTTTGCATAAGATTTCTGACATGATATGTCATTATCTAAAAAGGAGGAAATCAGGGTGGTAACTATCAAATGTTGCTCTACAAGCAATATTAACAGCTATTGTACAGTGACTTTGATAAGCAGGGACACAAAATAGATGCTGGGATCAGATCACAAATGATCTCATGCTGTGTCTTCCGAATGCCGTGAGTCTTGTAGGCGGGAGCACCATAAATGGTGTGAGTGGTTGGATGAAGTACTATTTTTGTTCATCCTTTCCTTCTGCTGCAATCAGTCCTTACAGTAAATCTGTAGGAGGTGAACCCCATATTTCAAGCTTCAGTTTGGGATAGGAACAGCCAAGTATTCAAATTCAGGTGCTATTTATACATTGAGTTCTGGACTAGGAGTAGGAAGACATTACTGAAATTAATAACTACATTCTGGAAGCAGTGTAATGATCTTATTTGGACTAGCTCTCTTAACTTTTTGACATAAGCCTTTGGCTACGTTAAAGCTCTTTTGGATAAAGAAACAGTGTGAAGAGACACCTCTGTGTGGTGGAGACAGGGCCTAATGAGACTAAATTTGCAACAATCAGACTATTGTCTGTTTAGAGTAATTGACTGTTTCTGAAAATTTGAGTCCAATCATGTCTAGAAATACTCAGAACACTTGAGGTATGTTTCTGCATTTAAACCACAGGAAACTGAGAATTCTGCCAAGTGAGGCAGGCCCCTGTGCTGTGTTCCACTGCTGTGTCTCAGCATGGGGATGGGTGAGAGCAGCCCAGGTGTGTATTGCTTCCTTCTGTGCTTTTCTCTGGCCTCTAAAATCTGCAGCTAGATAGTGCTTCAGAGCTTGAGCTTTCTCTAGCAGTTCTTAGTCCAGAAAGCACACACTTGTTTAGTGACTGAACTAAATATGTCCTTAAATATTTCTCCACCGCTTTATTAAGATTCTTGCACTTATTTTAATTTTGGTAACTTCCCCTCTGTGGCAAAATTAGAAGGGTAGTCGACCAAGGTAACTGAAGCCTCCTTAATCACGTTGTAGCTTGGCTAGAAACAGAAGAAACAGTGATTACTTTGCCAACTTGGAGGAAGATACATGGGTATCTTGTATCACACTGTATCTACTCTTAGAATTTATCATACCTGATACACAGATCCGCAGTCTTAAAACCTTCAGTACTTCCCTGTCACTATGTCATTCTTTATATGAATTGAAACTTTCTCTCACCTTAAGAGTTTGCCCAAAACCTGGTATTATAGATTTAGAGTAGTCTGACATCTTCAGCTTTTTATCAAAACAGATATCATGTCATGTGATTGTAGAAAACTGGAACCATTCAGTTCCTTTAAACTTCCCTTTCCTGGTCATAATAGATGTGATGATTATGGCCGGTTATGGGGACTTAATTGTAAAGTACCACAAATATCTTCAGCAGTGTGTTCAATTAGTAAATTTGAAATTGAGTGTATTCAATTTACTTTGCTTCCATTGTAAGCAAACATGTAAATCATTATTTAATTTCTATGTGTTCAGAAGCTTTTAACTGATACGTGCTGTAGTCTCCAAGTCTCCATATGAAAGAGCAAGATGAATCTTAAATTTGTTTTCATAACACTTTAAACATCCAAGGAGATAAAATGAATTATTTTTTAATACTAACTTGATAGGTTTTTTTTTCTTGAACGGTGACAGAGTACAGTGAATGATTAATTCTTCCTCCTGTTGCTGCAAAGTGCAAGAATGCCAAGAATTCCCAAATATGGGAAGCCTCACCTCTGAGACCTCTCTTAACTGCTGTGTTGAAATGCTTTGCTAAATCCCTGTCTTGAGACAGCAGTGTGTCCCAGGTGAAGAAGGCAAACTGCTAAATCTTTTGAAGTTACTATGGCTGGGATGCCTCATAAGCAGAGTTGTCCTATTTAATGGGAAAACTCAGTCTACCAAGTATGCTCAAAGTCAAAAATACTAGTGTAACTTGCAAAGAATGCTGAATGAAAGTTCAAGGGATAGTTTGCATCTTCCATGTATGCTGTTTCAGATTCTTAAAATTTAATTCATAGCTATGAGTTGAGAGAGTTTATCCAGGTCCTGAAGGAGCAGCCTCTGCAAGGCATTTTGGGAGAGCATACTTGCACTTGCATCTTGTCCTTTTTTGTCTCGTTTTCTAGTGATTCTGTTAGCTGAAATGGACCAGGGAGAAGATCTCTGCCAGTGCTGTCCTGTTTCAGGGCAGAGCAGTGCTTAGGACAGGGAACAGGAAGGGGAAGCTCTGCAGCTGATAGCAACATCTGCTGCTGTCAAGGGTGCAAGTCTGCTGTACTGGAGTGGGGGGCTCCTACTGTCTGTCTGTAGCAGGTTTAAAGGGCCTGCTTGGATACTGTTTACATGTTGGTAGTATCCTTTGGGAGGCAAGAGAGTAAAAATGAATGCTGAATTTGGACAAGTTGTGAGGCCTTTAGAAGCAGTGCAAGTTCCAGTTTTACTCAATGCTGTGCTGGATTTCTGAAGGTGAAGTGTCAGTCTAGTTCATGTGTTATGTGGCCCACTGGGCTATAATGCTGTGTGAACACATCCTCAGGCCCTGTCCCTTTATGCTGGATTTATCTCCCAGCTGATGTAGTTTGGCAAGGCTGACTTTAAGAATCTTTGCTAGTGATTTTGGGTTATCATAGTCTGCATAAATTTGTGTAGTTTTAGCAGATATAAATAGGAAAAGGACTATTGTCCACTATGTGTCCACTAAAGGGAGAAGTGTGTATACTTCAACTGTGACTGATTTTGGTATCCAATAATATTACAGCTGAATAACTTAAAACTGTAGACTGCAGAGCTATGTGAATGGCTAAAAAAATACTTAAGAGGGAAAGAACTGAAAAAGGGAAAAAAATAATCATGGTTGGTTTTATATATAGTAACTCTGATTTTAAAAGCAAATGTGAAATATGAAGTGTGAATGTCTAAAGACATGATGATGTTCTTACTGTGGTGCTGGAGTTCTTTGTATGCAGCATTTGTATCTGTGCCCTTTGGAACTCTGGTAGCAGATTGCAGGACAGATAATTGCTACTTGCAATTATATCTTGAAGTGCTGTTTTTTGCTTGGGTCTTGTAGATAGCATGATAGGAAGCAAGTAACTTCCTGATGAATCACTTCCTATTAAATATTCTTTACATTATATTAATTAGCTGAAATCACAAGCTAATGAATAGATTGATATTCCTTTGTACTCAGCAGCCCCACCTTCTATGCACAGTTCAATTTTGTAAACAGAATGTGAAGACTCATGCACAATACACAAATAATGATACTAAATAATATAAAAATTAGACTGTGAATTTAAAAGAAAAGTCTACATGAAACCATCAAAATTTCTAGTGTATTGCATTCATTGTCTTTTAAGTTGTAGCCATGAATGTGTTAAAGTTCATAACTTTGGCACAGAGCAATCTAATAATTCATCAGGACACTTACAGAGGAGGGTAGGGAGGTTTTGATGTGTATATAAAGCCTGTCTGTAATTTATTTTTTTTAACAGACCTGCTGGCTTACTTACATTTCCACACCAAATACAGAGGTCTTCTGACAGAGTAGGAATTCAACACTGCAACATGATTTATGTAATGGAGAATTAAAAAAAAAAAAATACCTTCAGAGTTCCAGTCTCCTTGTGGCTTCTTCTGTTGGTGTTACTTAGTTGTGCAGGACTTGGAAAATAGCTGTATTAACAAAATATGCAACAGAAAAAGAATAAAAATAGTAGAATTATGAAGAAAAGAGGAGGAAAGACAAAGGTGACAGTGTCATGACCAAATAGACTAAAATGCTCCTGTGCTGACCTGTTTGTTTGAAGGCCTGTAGCATTAAAAAGAAAGATCACAGAATCATAGCATTGTTTGGATTAGTAGTGACTTTTAAAAGGTCTTGTAGTCCAATTCCCCTTGCATTAAGCAAGGGACAACTTCAACTACATCACGTTGCTCAGAACCCCACCCAGTCTCACCTCAAATGTTCCTAGGGGTGGATCTGCCAGGCTCTGGGCAACCTGTGCCTGTGTTCTACCACCCTCATAGTAAAAAACTTCTTCCTTATATGTAATCTAAATCGACAGTCATTACATTTAAAACCATTACTCCCTGTCCTATTGCTACAGACCCTGCTAAAATGTTTGTCTCTTTTATAAGCTCCTTTAAGTACCAACAGGCTGCAATAAGGTCTCCCTGGAGCCTTCTCTTCCTCACTCTGAAAAACTCCAGCCTTTCCTCATAGGCACCTCACAGGAGAGGTGTTCCTGCTCTCTGATCATCTTTGGCTGCATCAGGTCTGTGTCTTTCCTGTGCTGGGGACCCCAGAGTTGGATACAGTACAGATTCAGGGGGGGTCTCATGAGGGCAGAGTAGAGGGATGGAAGCTCCCTTGAGCTGCTGGTCATGCTTCTTTTTCTGCAGCCCAGGATATGATTGGCTTTCTGGGCTGCAAGCACACATTGCTATAGCTCATGTCATCATCTAAGCTGTCTTCCTATATCTGTCAGTAATTAACAATTCTTTATGTGGGGATCATATCATTTTACCCAGTGAATTATCCTTATTGCTTGGGGTTACAGTTTTTAGGCAATGAGAAAAGAAATGGTGCACCTTGCAGAAGAAACATTTGGATCTGAGCCTTCGTAAAAGGTGAGGTGATCCCACAGTAAGGCAGTAACAAGAAATGGCAGGTTTTATGTGGCAGGCATGCCAAACATTGTTTCCCAGGACTTGTGAGTGAGTGTTGGCACCTTGGTTGGTTCCTGCTCTATTGTAAGCATGCCTATTTTAAAATGCATCCAGTTCTCCTCCATCTGAGAAGCTGGTGACCCAGGCACTGGCAGAGTGACAAGTGGCTGTAATTATACAAAATCTGGTAGTATATTAAATGCAGAAGAGCAGAGCTGGATTCAGGGTTGAACTGAACTGGGGAGTGATTGACTGGTGGAGTAGTTCGTGTGTGGAGGTTGTGGAATCTCCTTCCTTGAAGGTGTCCAAGACTCAGTTGGATGTGGTCCCACACAGCCTGATCTAATTAGACCTAATTAGACATGCTTTGAGCTGGGGTTGAGTTCAATGGACTCCAGAGGTTCCTTCCAACTTGAATTACTATTTGATGCTGTGAAGGGGCAGTTTGTACCGAGGACTTAGTGTGCCAGGCTCCCCACAGAATCCAGAGGTGTCTTCTTACTGGCTATGCCCAAGGAGTATGGAACCCCCAAGAGGAAGTTTCTGCCCACCAAGGAGAAGACAAGCTTCTTTCGGTGTTCCTGTTAGTTCCACAGACTTGCAAATTACTGATTTTAATCTGAAACTTTAACACCCACATAATTAGTTCACTTCACAGACAGCAAGAGGCTTTTGTTTGCATGAGCTTTTAGATTTGTACTGAGAGAAAAACACATGTGCCATATGGTTTTGTTCCCTGTCATTTCTGTTCTGCTTCACTGAGAGTGGCTGAGACTGACTTGAAGTCTGGAAAATAACTGTCAAAACAAAAGTAGGAAATAGAGAGTATGTTTGTGCTTACCATTTTCTCATTGTTGCAATATGGAATCCACTTCTTTGGCAGATGAATTGAAAGGTGCCCCCCTTCAGACACAGAAATTTCCTGCTCTCTAAACTTCCTAGGAGTTCCTGTTTTCTTTGGCTCACATCACCTCTGTAGTGGAGGTTTTGCAATTATAATTTAGTTCAAGTTTTGTCCTATCTGTGAGACAGAAAACCACTTCCTTGTTCTGCATTTTGGTTTGTGTAGTTCAGGTAGCAATAGGGAACAGTAACAATTGGTGTGGAGTAGAACTCACACAAAGTGATTACAAGTATCACATAAGTCACCTCTTCTCAGGAAGGTGTGGGAGCCCAGCAGGAGACTCAGACCCTGCAGCAGGAGGTGCCATGAGTAGAGTAAAAGATGGCTTGAGACTGAGTGTCTCAAGAGGGGACTCTTCAGACTAGAGTAAATTTTAATGGTTGAGTTTGGTTGGTTTTTTGTTTGGATTTTTTTTTTTGAATGATTATTCTACTAGCCTTTCTTAATTTCTTGTTAGAAGGTTGTGGTCAGGACTGTATCCATAAATATCTATAAATGTAAACTAACTTTATTTTGTAATGGGAAATCTGAACAGCTTTAACCATATTGACAGAGGCATGAAACTGAATTGATGAGTATATCTATCTGTGTTGACAGGTTATTAATAGAAATTACAATCAAGCTGGACTTATGACTATAATAAGAACACTGTTTTTCAAAGCTGATACCAAATAATAGTTATCTGAGTATGTGGTATCTTGAGTTGATTTTTATTGTGCACAACTTGCTGTGTTATGGGAGGTAAATAATTTGCTCATTTCACTGTGGCATACCACATCGTTTTGCTCCATTTCATTGCGATATCCTTGATAATCGTATAAATTTTGGTTTTTTGAGATGAAATTTTAAAGTACATTACTTTTTGTATAGGGATAGGGAAGATGAAGGAGGCAACATAAATGTATTTAGATGTCTTCAGTCTTTTTCAGACCTCTGCAACAAATACACCAGTTTTCTGCTTCCTTTGTGTTTAGTTTCTGTGGCCTAGAACTTGTTGGACTTTGGTCTTTTGAGGACCTCTGCTAATTAAAATGGCATAAACAAACTTAAAACCAGATTTTGCAGATTAGAACAGCCATTCAGATCTTGCTGAGGCTTACTTCATTCAGAAACTACAGTTGCACAAGGCAGTCTGCTGAATAGAAGATAGGTGGAAGAATTTTTGGCCTGTGCTTTACACGGAAGCTGCAGTGCCGAGGAGCTGCAGTTAGTGAGTGCTGTCAGGTTGGTCTCCTGGCTGGTACTGAGTGCTGCTCCCCCAGGATTTTGCACATTGAGGGAACCCACAGGGACCAATGTCCAAAGGAGGGGATAAGACATCATTTCCCCTTAATTCTTGTGTTCTAGAGCAGGCTGGTTTCCCTGCTGGCTCCCTGCACATCCTGCCGAGGAGATGGCAGCGCGAGGAGCGATGGCAGCGGCTGTGGCCCCGCTGTGCCCTTGGCTCTCCGTGCCCAGAGCTGCCCGTGCTGTGGTGTAAAGCCCAAGCTCCTAAACCCTGCAGAGCTTCCCTGGGCTTTGCCTTGAGCACGAGCCCCAGCAATTACAGGCTGCTATAATTGCCCTTCTCTAGCAGTGAGTTTGCACACGTGGAGATGGTGACGTTTCCTGGCCCTTTGCTGGTGGAGAAGTGTCTGCCTGGGCTGTGTTTGAGACTTGTTTCCTGCAGTCCTGGCAATTGCATACCGTGCATTCAATGCATAGTTAATTTTACATGAAGTGTTTCTCTCTGCAGGACAGTTCCTAGGAAGCACATGCAAGAAAGGAAGAGAAGTGTGTTTGTATTTGTTACAAGTTTATTTAAAATTGTAGTCAGGGCTTCTGTTTGAAGCAGAAAGCTGCGTTCTCTTGAACGCTGAGGGCTGCAAGTGCCAGTGGGGCAAGATCTTTGTAATTTCTTGGTTAGCATTTAAAGAGTTAATTGCTGTTTGTATTTTTTATCTTTATAATTCATAATTAATAGACCACTTTGTTAAGATGATAGTCAAGGTTCTGCTTATTTTACTGACAAATTTCATGTACTGGAAATTCACAGGCTTAAACTTGTTCTCTCTTGGGTTTTCTCCTGTCCCCCACATCTTCCACAAATTATTTGATACCTGTAGGTATAATTTGCCAGTGCTGGTAAGAAACCTTAAAATTTCTGCACAGAAAAGTTATGTAAATAATAAATAATGCTTTCTTAAATATATATTTACTGCCAAGTGTTTTCTCTCCCTATGCAAATATTGAGTGTGTTAAATTCTGAAAACGAAATTATGTTTTGTGACCTGCTGTAATTTGGACAAATAAAATATTCATTTTTCTCTCAATAGAAAATTTTTAAAGCTGGGGATACTAACCAGGATGGACAGCTGGATTTTGAAGAATTTATGCAGTATCTTAAAGAACATGAGAAAAAGATGAAACTGGCATTTAAGAGCCTGGACAAAAACAATGATGGTATACCTCGACTTATTTTATTTGTTCAAACATTGTCTGAAGAAACTGCTTTAAAAGTAGTGTAAATTATATTTGTCTGACTGGAAAAAAAAAGTTGTGAATATGAAATCCTCACTACTTTTCCTTAATATGATCACAATTAAAGTTTGCTATAGATTAAAAAAAAATAGTCTTTCTTCTTTCTATTTTCTCCAAGTACACTGAACTGGGGCTTCTTGTTCCCCAGATGGAGAAACTGTGAAGAAATTTCTGACTATTTCTAGATATTAAAAATGAACCAGTTTTTAACTAACTGTATTTTTGCATCCCATTTGCTTCGTCCCTGTAGTAGACAATGAAAATACATCATCTGTGCTAAGTTGATTTTTAAATCATCTGTGCAATTATTCAGATGTTGCAATGAGCTCCAAGGTGCTAAGTTTATTAAGATCCACATTTTAAATATGTATCATCTTTATCTTAATGTTTCAAGGAAAAATTGAAGCCTCAGAAGTTGTCCAGTCCCTCAAGATATTGGGTATAAACATTTCAGAAAAACAGGCAGAAAAGATCCTGCAAAGGTCAGGAATTATTCTTTTTTGAGGCAGCTTAATCTTCCTTGTATTGTTAATTTCTATATTTTTCTATTTCAGAGAGGGAGATAAATGGGATTATGACTTTGAAAGGTTACTATTGGAGCATTTACTTCTGGGAGGAGAATGTTACTTTATTTCTCTGTAAATGTTGTTGATAGAAAGAAGCACTGTATTATGTTTTTAAATGGAATAGGACAGATGCACTTGGATAAGTGTGGTATTGAAAAGCCATGGCAGATTCAGCCTTGAAGTCACTATATGGAATTTACAGTCAGTTGTTATTGATGTGATAACCCAAGTTAAAAAAAGGGGGGGAGGGGGAAGAAAAAAAAAAAAACCGAACAAAACCCACCATGACTATTTCCTTATGTAGTTTTGTTCAATTTCTTTTCAGTATTGATGCTGATGGGACAATGACAGTAGACTGGAATGAGTGGAGAGATCATTTTATGTTTAATCCAGCTACAGACATTGAAGAAATAATTCGATATTGGAAACATTCCACTGTAAGTTCAACTTCTCTTTTAACCTAGTGCAGCTCTTAAGTTTATCTCTGCTGTGTTCATTTGATATTGAGTACAACAGCTTCACACTTGTTATATTTCAAGAATATCTGTATTGTTTGGTTTTCCTTTTCACTTCTTGCTCTCCCATTTACAAGCAGGATTGTGTCCGATGAGTTCCTTCTGAACAAACAACGTCATTTAAACTTTGCAAATAATTATCAATAATTCTTAGGACAGATCATCTTCCTCTTTTGGAGGTATTTCACAGAAAAATAATAACCAGAATATTATATATTTTTCTTTGTACATTACAGTACGATTTGATTTATTGAAACAACTTATATAGACATTTTAACTGTTTCTTATGTTGAAATTAGTATGTGCAGTTATATAGTTATAATTATAATTATATATAATATGTATATATATAATTATATATATATAATTATAAAATCACTGGTGTCTTGACTGGTGATTTTCTGTGCACATCGTGCTCTTTTGTGCCATAGAATTTAATTTAAACATACAGAATATACAGCAATAGGTTATCCACTGTGCAGAGAAATTTTTTAAGTTTTTATTGAATGGAGCTGTTAACACCTCAGTGACTGATTTTTAAGAACAATAATAAAGTAAGTAAACCAATAGTAATCCTGTTTGCTAAATATCCTTCCTGTAGATTATTGGAGGAAATAAGGTAAGGTTAGATGCCTTTGAATATAGTGAGACCATTTATATCTCCAGGGATTAGTCAGCATTTCCATAATAAAAAACAGTTTATGAGATCTGAGAGCTTTGAGTGTTTGAAAATGTATAACCTCAGTTCAGGAATGCTTGCCAAAAGGCAGTTAGCTCCCTGTTTTCTGAAGAAAGCACTTGAAGCACTGCTGTGAGATCAAGTAGTCCTGGTCCCAGCTTAGTGGAAAAATACTTTGCTTTAATAAAATGCTCCTTACTATTATTAAACATAAGATCTGTATTTTTCTTTTTTTATTATGGAATGTCAATAGTTGCCCCCAAGAAACAACTGAAGGAGTCTCCTGTGATCTTAGTGTTACAGTCAGCTGATGACCCAGTTATCACAGCAGGCAAAATCCAGCAACACAGCTGGTCTTTGAGATAAGAGCAGATGTGAGACCTCCCAGTCTAGCTGGCATTTACAGACAGCTCTTACAATTCTGTTTTTATTATACAATTGCTATCAGACTCTTCCAAGCATATAGCTACAATGAATAGAATTATTATGGTAGCTGTGGCCTTTTTATTACAAACACCCTCAAATTTGTCTTTTCTTTTCCTTAGTTGTATTTAGGTCTTGGTACACACAAGGTTTAAACCCTGGTAGATCCACATAATATCTCTTAGAACACTGAATTTATGTTTTGAGAGTTTTGATTGATCTTTTGATATTTTCATAGTTGAGCAACTGATGATACCTCACTTTGAAACCTCAAATGCAAGGAAGATGAAAGGATTTTCCAATTAATCTGTTCTGTGTTCAATATCCAGAATAGCTGTTGCTTGTCCTTTTTGTTCAGTGGCTATATTTACACTCTGCAATTTTTGTCCCAAATGGCCAGGACAATATTCTGTTTACTAACAGAGAGAGCATGCAGCATAAATTAGGGATATAATGCCTACAATTAAAATCAATGGGAGTTCAAAGGTTTATCAGTTAACACACTTTCTGGTTAGTACTTATCAGTTATTAATAAATTTGTGTTCTTTTTATACATTTAATTTATGTGTAATAGCAGATTTGCATTATCTACAGTGTACTTTTTCTCATGTATCATGATTATAGGTTACACTTGAGCAAAAGTGACATGTGTGATTTCATAGTGTTATGTCTTAGTTTTATCATTAAAAACTATATTAATGTTATTTGATCAAATCCAATGGCAATACAAACATGCCCCCACCTTAATGAAATGCCAAACTTTTGTAGCTGAAAAAAGTAATTAAATGTGTCTTTGAGTATAACTGATGATAAGAAAATCTATAAGACATCTGTCAAACTATTTATTTGGTAGGATAATACACAGCAGTCACTGGAAATAGAATATTCTGATATATCAGCTGTTAAAACTCTGCTTTAAAATGTTGGGGAGTGAGGGAGAAGGAGGCATCCCACATGTGTGAATAAATTACCGTGAGAGAAATCTCTTGTTAGCAACCGTAGGAGATTACCAAACTAATCCCACAAGACTGTCTGGTGAAAGGTTAGCTGCAACATATAAGCATTTGAGCTTTAGTGCTGACTTTAAAGGACTGCTGATCATGACAGAATGTCTTTGCTTGGGCCATACTCAAGGAGGAAATTTGTCGTAATTTTTAATGATGATGGCGCAGTCTTTGAAATGGTGGGTCTGTGGTGTTACTGCTCAATATCTATGTAGAAGTCAAAGTTACTTTTCATTGAAAAACAATGCATAGCAAGTTAATTATAGAATGTAAACTAGAGATATTTTTTATTTGTAACTAGCACTTTATTTGCACATACTTAGGTAGTATATTAATTTGGAATTAGAACTGTGGATAAAACTGAGGTGATGGAACGAGATAGTTACTTGCACATCTTTGCTTTGGATTCATAAAGGTATTGGATATAGGAGATAGTTTGACTGTTCCAGATGAGTTCACGGAGGAAGAGAAAAAGACTGGGCAGTGGTGGAAGCAGCTGTTGGCAGGAGGAGTGGCTGGTGCTGTCTCTCGAACAGGTACAGCACCCTTAGATCGCCTTAAAGTCATGATGCAGGTAGGTGCGATGTTCAAGAATTTCTCAGTTTCCAGTGTATCACTTTGAGCACTGTTTTTAGAGATCTGTTGGGAAAAAATTGAGGGCCTAGGTCAGTGTTTAAATTGCAGAGGTCTGGCTATGTTTTGGCAATTTCCATTTTTTGTGTTCATAAAAATGGTATTTTATAGAAGCGGGAAAATTGTAAGCAAAATGGTACAGTGCTTGTGCTACTAAAATTAGATTTTTTCAATAGTGCCTATGGTTTTGCTAGTTGATATATTTAATCAATTTAATACTGATGAGTTTTATTATCTAATCAGACCAATGTTCTGTACTGTGACTTGGCTTTGTTTTTTTTTTTAGGTTCATGGTTCAAAGTCAAACAAAATGAATATAGCCAGCGGTTTTAAGCAAATGTTGAAAGAAGGTGGTGTCCGATCCCTTTGGAGAGGCAATGGTGTAAATGTTGTAAAAATTGCTCCTGAAACAGCTATTAAGTTCTGGGCTTATGAACAGGTAGGATGATAAATCACGAATGAAAATAATGCTAAATAAAGTCCTAAATCTCCCTCAATGTTCATTATTGTTGTATTACATAGGACTTGTTGTAATTGGGGATTTTTTCATAGTAATTTGAGTGACTTTCAGATTTAAAATAGTCTACAGAATACTTACTATTAGGCAGATTTTACTGTTGTATTATAAGCAGTGCAAATAAATTACATGTGTTACATGTTTTAAACTGTCCACATGTGGCTTTGCGTGGAGTACTGCATTAATATCTAGATTGTTGCTGCAAAGTGACAGCAGGCAAAAACTTGGCACATTATGCTAGCTGAACTTACAGGGGATTCATTTAAAGTCAAATATCACAGTGCTATGTATGATGCCCTCATCCTGGATTTCAGAGTTATATTTACCTCTGAATCAGCTTTAAGCATCATGTTAAGGCCTAATCCTCCTTTGGAAAATGAACTCCCATTCTGGTGTATTTAAATGAGCTTTATTTTTGCTCTGTGAGGCATGCTAGTGCCTCAAGTAAGACCAAATGAGCACACAGCACATCTCTGTACAAGGAGGAGATAAAAACAACAAAATATCAAATAAATGTGGGGATGTTGCAAAACTGAACAGCAGATTTTGGTGCCACAGAGTAACTTCGGGCACATTATTCTTCACTCATGGAATGACACAGTGTGCACAGTGCTCAAAGTGCTTCTGTGAAAATGAACCTGTGCTTCTGTGAAATCTTTAATTCTTTGATTGGACAACTGGATCTGCAAGGGAATTTGGTTGCTCTTTGTTTTCTGGAGTTCTTAGTGTAGGTACCCTTGAGCTGGCTGTTTGCAGAACACCTGATGGTACTGCGGGTGACTGAGGTATTTAATCTAAGAGTTCTTGCAGGCTTGAATGTTTATTGTGCACTGGAGAATCTTTTTGGGTTAGCAAATGTGACTGCAAATATGTTCTTATGCTTGAAAAGGCATTTTGTATTATACTCTTGCCTTTTATAATAACTCTTACCACTCCTAAAAAACATGTGTGTTTGTGTTTTAACTATACAGTATAAGAAGATACTCACTAGGGATGATGGAAAGTTAGGCACTGTTGAAAGATTTGTATCTGGTTCTTTGGCTGGAGCAACAGCACAAACTTCTATTTACCCCATGGAGGTAAGAGAATCTGCTTCCATTGGAGCCTGCAAAACGTTTGGTTTCTTTCCTAAGTAAAGCCCATTTTGCTTTTGAAAATATTGTAAAAATTCTTCTCTAGTCTGGTGCCCTAATTTATTTTTACTTTGGACTTCCTTTCAGACTTTCAGTGCTAGGCATTTTAGAATGTATTAGGTTCTAACTGATTCTTATAATGTTTTGCTTTATAATATTTTTAAAAACAATACTTAAATAAAACCTAGTGCAAGAAAAAAAGATCATCCAAGAACATTTAAAATACAGCATGATTCAAGCATTTTGTAAATTGGGCATAAATCCATTTCCTGCTATATCTAAGCAAGGAATAGTCTTGTCTGGACAGAGCTGGAGTTCTCTTGTGTTATGATGGGAAGCTGTGTCTGATAAGGGGAATGGTGTGGGGGAAGGATGTAACAGCTACAGCTCAGGCTGGGTGGCTTGGCTGCTCTTTCCCCTGTAGGACATACCTGTAGGTGGTACTACACACTGCAATTTACCTAGTGTTAGTACATTAACTGCTCCAGTGTAACTGTTACACACCATTTCACAGAAACTACATCTATTTTCTTTACTGCTGGTTCTCCAGAAGGTTTATCATTTGTGCAGATCCTTGTTGGAATAGATGTTGGGGCTGGGACTAAACCAATACCAACATCAAGTTTGGTAGAAATGGCAAATGTAACGTAAATAGCTTTTTCATGGGTAGGAATGGAATGGAACTGTTTTCATTGCTGAGGTAATAATGATCTCTTTAAAGAGCATCCTTGCTGTTCCAGAGGGTGAATCCCAGCTGAGCTGAGTACAGAGATGGGTAAATTAGGGAAGAACTGAAACATGATGTAGATTGTCTGGATTACACTGATCAGTGGAGACAAGGGAAGTGTTCTACAATATCTTCTGGTCTTCCTCACAAAGATATGGTAGTGTCCTAGAAGTGGTTTTAGGATGTTTCTAAATAAGAGATCAAAGCCAAGTGACAAGAAATTCCTGAGGAAAATGGAATCTTATGAGGCTTATAGTAGACCAAATTGTTGCTCAGGAAACTTCCTCTGTGGTTTCTTTTGGATGCTGTTACTAATTACTTTGTCCTAAGATGCAGTACAGACTTGCTTGCATTATTAATCAGGTGCTGGGTTTCAGTAGTGAGACATAATTATTCCTTACATTCCTCAACTACCTCTCTAAGTGTCAAACTTTTTGAAATATTTTCTTGATATGCTTTAGTGTTCCCAGACCAGAAGTATCATCTGCTAGCATGTTAGTACTGTCACACTGAATATTGTCTACACTGTTGCCTTCAAGTTGATCAAATAACTGCCTGTTTTAATCAAGAAAATAAAGCTAAAATGCAATTTTAAAAGGCTAAGAATTTGTAAGCTAGTGTAATATGTGGTGCTCTGCACTAAGGACAGAACTTGAAGAAGCCTGCTGCTAACAATGCTTATCAGTAATCAAAAGAGATTTGCAGCACCAAAATGCAAAGCAGTTCTAGAGAATTCAATAAGCAGAGATATACTGTGGATCTAAAATAGATTAACAAATAGGTATGTAATTAAGGCTGCTATTTTTTTTCCTTTTAGGTTTTAAAGACCAGGTTGGCTGTGGGTAAAACAGGGCAATATTCTGGGATGTTTGACTGTGCTAAGAAGATTTTAAAAAGAGAAGGTCCAAAGGCCTTCTACAAAGGCTATATTCCTAATATTCTGGGTATAATTCCTTATGCTGGCATTGACCTTGCTGTTTATGAGGTGAGTTTAGATCACTGAATGCACGTAGCTGTCATTAATTAATTTACAAAAAACGTAAATATTTTTTAGAATGTTTGTATTATTGTACTATTACAGCTGGTTCAATTTTAAAAAGACAAATGAGAATTTCCACTAATGTTACTAGACCTCAGTGTTTCTGTTTGCCCCTCTTGAGGAGTGCCTGGGGAGATAGGCCCTTCCATGCAAGGGTACCAAGCAGGAAATGTGCTATGAGAGGATTATACAGGCCTTGGCAGTACCACAAGCTTTCATACTTACTGAACCTTGTTAGACTGGAACATACTCGTTTTATAGGAAATATGTGCCTTTAAAAGGATATTCATATCATGATAGTTTATACATTTTTTTTGCCAGTTGTTAGGTTTATGAGTGGATTATATTAACTTGAATTCCTTCTATGTCTGTGCATGTTACCAGAATTCTTTCTGGCTGACACAGCTTTTCTGAAGAGCTTGGAACACTGCTGTCTTTCCTTTCCAGAGAGACTGGCACCTGTTTCACCCACCAGAAATGCTGAAAGTCCTTTATCTACCTTAGATAATACATGTTGCTTCGAAGTGTCTTAAATAACTCAGACACACAGACTAATTTTTTTCTGGTCTGGACAAATCATTTTTTGACACTGCATTAGCAATCACCAGAACTGTTTGAACAAACATTTTCAAAACAGTATGGAATTTCTTTTCTGCAGTTTGCATCCTTGTTTCTGCATGGGATGATGTGCACAGATGTGAGAGCTTTCATTGCGCTCTGTGGGGTGCTGAGTTGTCTCCCTCCTCCTCTCCCCAAAGTATTACAGGTGCATGGGCCCTTTCCTGCTGCTGGATCTTTTAAGGATTTCTCTTCTAGGTACTATTGTAGTCTGGTTCTTCTAACTATTGTAGTCCGGTTGAAGCCCTTCCCTGTGTACTAAGGTGTTTACCTCTGCACTTCAAGCATGTAGGACTGGCCCAGTGAAATTGCTGCTTTTCAGGATTGAGCCCTTAGGATTTGTTATGAATAAAGAAGCACTTATTTACCTTTTTGAATGCAAATCTCTTGTCTTACTGTTTAATTTTGTACCTCGGCAGCTCTTAAAGAGTACGTGGCTAGAACACTACGCATCGAGCTCTGCAAACCCAGGTGTTTTTGTACTGCTGGGGTGTGGCACCATTTCCAGCACGTGTGGGCAGTTAGCCAGCTACCCCCTTGCTCTTGTCAGAACACGCATGCAGGCTCAAGGTGAGTTCTCTTTCCTGAAAATGCTTCTGTGTGGTCACATGAAAATTGTATCATGTGGGATAGCTCTAGCAGAGACATAGGAATGAAAAAAAAAACAACTTGGAAAAACTAAGGATGTAGCTGGAAAATTCTTCTTAATGTTGGTCCCTTCTCCCTCTTATGCCCAACACTGTTGTTCTTCATCCTCAGTTTAAAAAGTAACATTTCAAGAACTGGTGCTTTGTATATTCTGTGAGCCACATTCCATACATGACTACCAGACACAGCCCCTGTCATAGTCTGGAAGCACTCTTCTAAACTTTACAATGTTTTCTAAATTTTAGAGATTAAATGATAGGGCTTGAATTGTCTTGTGAGGGTAGACAGCAATGTTTGCTCTGTAGGACATTTCATTAGCATAGTTTCATAGTTGAGGTTTTTGTTTGATAGGTTTCTGCACAGACTTAAGGATGGGAGCCTAGGTTTCCAAAGGAACATAGGTATGGATAATGCTTTCCATTGGGATTTAGACACATGGATATCTCCCAAATGTCTGGGATTAAAGGAGCTCTTTTCAGTGGACCTGAGATAGTAGGCTCATGATCCAGGTGTTTGCTTGAGATTTTTAATATTACTAGAACTGTTTTATAACACCTTCTCTTTTTGTTCTAGCCTCAGTGGAAGGAGCTCCACAGCTAAGCATGGTTGGTCTCTTTCAAAGAATTGTTGCTACAGAGGGACTCCGAGGACTTTATAGGGGCATAGCCCCTAATTTTATGAAAGTGCTTCCAGCTGTCAGCATCAGCTATGTTGTATATGAAAAAATGAAGCAGAATTTGGGAATAGCTTGAAATGAAGGAAAAAGGTGAGATGCTTCTAATGCTGTTGGAAACACCAGAACAATAATGTTTTCTCAAGTAATCTGCTCTCACAATTAGAGACAGACCTTTATAGAGAGATGCTGCGACTTCCACATTTGCCCTTAAATGGGAAGAAACTTTCTTAAATTTTAGTTCACCATTTTTAAACAGATACCTATATTGCACTTTAAAATGTCACTGAGTTGAAAAAAAAAATAATCCAGAAACTGTCTTTAAATCAGCAGTATGTTTTTATTTTTAGGAAATCGTGCATATTTTACTTATTGGGGCTTTTTTAACTTGTCCTTTCAAAATCTGTATTTGTCTTGGATGAAACCAAAGGTAGGAGAAGTTTATACTGCCTTGATACTGAATATATGAAAGTGACTTTGTGTTTTGTCATGCTGCCCACACTCAAGCAATTCACAGGCAACATTTTGCATGCCTAGAAGTGAGCACTTTTGTTATTTTTGAAGACTGAGTGTTAAATTCATAAGAAATAGCATCTTGGATGCACACAATGATGGAATAACACATTAAAATGTAGCCCATCACCTTTGTCTTTAGGCAAACCTTTTTTATTTTTCATTATTTAAAGAGCCTGAGAAACTGCTGTTCTGCAGTGTTGGAATACCTCAAATGGATTTACATGGTATTTTTGTAATACAATCAGCAATTTTGATAACTTGCTTTCATTGCACTTGTAAATGTCAGCACCATTAACCATGACAAAATTTGGGTTACAGCTGCATGTTTTATAGGATCATAATACAAAGGAAGAGAAAAAGCTTGGATGTTAGTTCCATTCCATACAAGTGCAAGTTGCTATTTAAAAACAGGATGGAGGATCCAGTATGAAGCTGGTAGTAATTGCAGTACAGCCAATGGCAGAGCTGTTCATAGCTCTGCAAACAGGAATGCTTGTCATTTTGGACTCTCCATTCTTTCCCTTATTCAGAGGGCTACAACCATTCTGTGCTTTTAGCCAGTAGAGAATTGCATTATTATGTAAAGGTTTTTTACAGTTTTGTCATGCGAGATCAGTCTTCTGTGCACATTGGCTGTGGGTGTGAAATTGGGATAATAAAATACTGAAGTGTTTTGTCCAGATGACCAAGTGGCAGTGCTGACCTCAGGTGCCCATCAGATTGGTGTTAATGTAGCATGCAAAGCATGCATACAGACCTGTTAGTGCTTGAGAAACAGCTCCTCCTCAAAAAGCAAAGCAGCCCTTCCTCGATGCAGAACATTAGGTATTTCCATGTACAAGTCCTTCCAAAGTGACTTCCTTTTTTTTTTTTTTTTTTTTTTTTTTTTGCCTTCAGGCCTGAACGCTGAAATAGATTAACAATTATTACCAGACTCATTTGTTGGGCTTCTTCTGCTTTCTGTAATGTGTACTGTCTTAATCTTGGTAAATTCGAGATTATACTTACCTTGACCTTCTAAAAGCAACTGCTCTTAGACCACTTTTTGAAATTGGATTACTGAAGGAAGAACTTTATTCTGTTAAGACAATTAAGGGTCTTCTTTTTAATTCTTTCTCTTTTTTGGGCAGGCATGAGGCGTGCATGATTTTTTTTTTTTTTTTTTTTTTTTAAGCAGAAAAATAAGCAAGTAAACAAAAATGACTGCCTGAATCTCCCTTGTTCTACATATGCTTTGGGCCATATTTTTCAAACAGCAGTCACACGTAAATTTGTGTTCAGTGCTTCCATGGTTGGTGTTTATTCTCCATAAACTGATACATAGCAATTCCATAAAATTTGTATTATAACATTTTTTATCACATTTTAGAAAATGGCAGCTCTAGCTGTATTTTGGCCTTCCCTCTGGGGAAAAGTTGGACTTTGCACTTTAAAAAAAAAAGTCATTCTATCCAAATCATTTATGTGTATAATGCCTTCCTGATCTAAGTTTTTTTTGGTTTTGCCAATATCTTTGTACCTTTGTGGGATTTGTGAGATCATTTGCTGGTAATTGTTTGACTGTGACCAATGAGCACATGTATTGTGTGTATGATATAAAGATGACTTTAACATTTCTATCTTCCAGACTTGTTCCATTTTGTTTATAGTGTGCAAGTGCCATTCTGAGTATTGAAATCATCGTGACCTTTTCAAATGTTGGAAAGATGAGCTGTTTCAGATTTGATTTTTCATTATGTGCCTTGATGATGACTATGTTCAATTGTGTATTCTTTGTCTCTTAAATGTATGTTTACCTTTCTAGCTCCAAAAAACTACCAGTTTCTAATAAATCTTTGTTTCCTTATCTGGTTGGAGTGTGCTGATGTGTTTTTTTCAAGGTCTGATAGATGACACTTTTTTATTGCATTACATGCATAGTACTCCATGTAAAAAATGGAGGCAATTGATCTAAAAGTAGGTTTCAGACTAGACTGTGCTTTGCTATTACACTGATACTGAAAACAGTTTGAGATAAGTCGATTGTCATCCTGTTTACAACTCTCTCATTGCTTAATGGAAGACCACATGTTTAATATTTTTGCTGTTCATTGAACAATATTAGCCAATAATTTGCTTCTGTGTATGTTGCGTGACAGAACTCTTAATAATCAGGGACAAACATACTTGCTTGTATTACTGCTGATCTTGCTTTGTTGTTAATCTTACTTGTTAGCCAAAGGATCAATATAAAATCTTTTCAAGGTAATTGACTTAATTTACTCTGCATGTGTAGTATGGCTATGCTACTAAAAGCTTGTTAGCAGCCAGCTTTGACAATTCCTTTTGAGGTTTTCACACCAATCCTTCAAATGTTAAAGATAACTGTAAACAAATTAGGGGAAGCTTTTCTTGTCTCTGCTGCAAATACAGTTCTTTTAACATACGATTTATAAATTTTCTTTTAAGTAATGGAAGAGGTAGATGCACAGTGTGTGATTCCTGACTAAGTGAACAATTTGATATTCAATTTGACTTGAGGCAAGAATGCTTTTAATTGCAAATGCTCTGCAAGAAAAGCCCAGAAGGGAAAGGGGAAGATTATTTGTTTTTCCTTCAAGATGTATGTGGAGTGTGACAGCTATTCAGTACCATTAACACTAGAAAACACTGCAGAAGTGGCATGAAATCTAAAATAGTGCTGCCAGTGTGTGTCTCTCCCTCTTGATTGTGGTGGGCTTCCTGGCAGGATATGCCTGCTGCAGAGGGGGCATTCCTTACAGTGGTACCAGCCAGGGCCCAAGCTGCCTGGCACACTGCTCATGGACAGCACACACCTGTGTGCTGAAAGCCCCTTGGCAGCTTTCCCTCCTGCTAAAGAATGCCTGGTGCCCAGCACTCCCAGGTGAGACTGGGTGTGGGCCTGCCTGGTGCCCAAATTAGCCTTCAGAGGCCCAGGCTGAGCTGACTTCTGTCCTTTCCTGCCTTGCTTCACAGTTCTGAGCTGGCTGCACTTGCTGGTACAGGCAGGATGTATTGGCAGCTTTCTCTTCGTGCCTTTCTGATTTTAAACGGTTGGATATAGTGTACAGGAAGAACTGTGTTGCAGTAAGTGCTATTGCCATGTATAAATTACTAAAATATCAAGGATGTCTCAACCTGCAGGCGATTTGCAGTGCAAGGAAGTGTGGTTTTTAAATGCTTCCCCTTCTGATGTCAGAGTTGTCTTGGGGAACGGCTTTTAGGACTCGAATTAAAACAAGATACTGATTCTAAACTGTACGTTGTGGAGAACATAATTGATAAGAACTGGATATTTAACACAGTCATTTTTGAATATTGACAGTCTTGGTGTGTAACTTAGGACTAGCTTCTAAGCCCTCTTGGTATCTGAAAATGTGTAGAAGTATTATCTTTTTTGTCAATATTTGTCCAGGGTAAAAATTGTCTGTGTTTTGGCAACTAAATAAATGCTTGAGTATTGTGCACTTAAACTCCTACACATTGCATCTGCTTTGCTAAAGGGCTAACAAAGAAGTCTGTTATGTGCTGTGTAAGTTTTAGAAAACACCCATTGTGTGTATATACATATGCATTTACATCTATTTATGTATATACATGTATTAAACCTTCTCTTCTTTGCGCCAAGTTTGTGCATCTCCTTTGTGCAGCAGCTGGAACAGCCTCCAGAATGGCCTTTTACTTGAACACTCTTTGAGCCCTGAAACTGCTGTCGCTGCAGAACTTTCCCCTGCGAGCTCAAAGTAGGAGAATGAGAAGTAAACTCTCTTAAATGATGTGTCAGTGGTACTCATGCTAAAATCCAGAACGGTTTGTCCCCCACTAGGCTCATGTGAACTGGAATATCTAGTGCCCATCCCCTGGAGGTAGGTGGTGGCAAAAGCCTTGGCTTGCAAGGTGGGAGTGCAGTAGATGACCTTTTGATGGGTTCTCCTGCCATTTTAAACTAAGCCTTTTGTTAACATACTTGCCCTGTAGTTTAGCTCTTGCTGAGGCTCTGATCTGGAAGCACTCGCGTTTTCCCTAAAGCAAATGCCATGGGTTTTAAGTGTTACAAACTTGTGTATGAACCACTCTCTCCTCCAGCCTAAACACTCCTCTGGGCTGTTTGCAGGAATCGTGCAGGCTCGGACTGCATTCCAGCAGTGCCATCTACTGTCGTGTAGTAACACCCATTTCTGAGAGGGGTGGCTGTCAGGCTCAACGCTGGAGTTGAGTTCATTCCCTGCATTTATTTTCACAGCAGAGGAGAAAGAGTTTATAACAGTGCAGGATAAGCCCAGCCTAAGCCATGTTTTTACCACAGAACCATGGAATCTGTTGGCTTGGAAGGGAACTACTGGTTTGCTGTTGGCCCTAGCATGGGTCTCTGTGATGGCATGTCCCTGCAGCCTTCCCCATGCCTCCGTACCATGTGTGTTGCGGTTTGGCAATGGGGCCATTTTGCTTTCCCTAATTAAACAAATTCCTTAACTATAACGGGCTTGCTGTGTAGGTGCAACACCCTCTGCCTCTTCCAGCAGTTCCATTCATTGCACTGATACCACTTTTACAGGGCATTTGTGTATGTTTGCTCCATCTAACCCCACTAGGTTAACATAACATAGCTTCATAGATTTTTAAGCCCACACTCTTAGCTCCTTTTATGGCCTCCTCTGATAACTGCAGGTCAATTAGCTTCATTAAATTGCTTCAGTGTGTGTCTGTATCTGTCACATTCATTCCTTCCCGTGTAAAAAACCTTTTAAACAGTTTGGTCTGGGCAATAACTGTCTAAATTAGAAGTTGTTCAGAGGATGGGGTGTTTTAATAGGACTTGCTTTACAAATAGGATTTCTGAGTAATCTTGGTGGTACAGATTACTGTCTCAATCTTGGCAGTAGCTCTGAAGCCATCCTTCTGAAAATAGATGCATATAAAAAATGTCACCTTTGCACAATAAATTCTAAAGGTAGCAATTCAGATTCTGTATATATCTCAAATGTAAAGGTTTCTACTGTCAGCTCAAAGATTGCTTGCAGGATACATGAAAGAGCTGCATTTTAGAATTCCATTCCCAAAATTGTTGCTTCTTTTTTCTCACTAGCTAGACAGATTTTGCAAAGGTTTCAGTAGGTAAGAAGGATTGAGATGTAATTGCAAATTTTGGTGCTGATGAGGAAGGGTATAATTCTGACTCATGCATCTCCACAGTAATCTTGTTCATAACAGAAGATCTGAAATTATTCTCTATGGCTTAGGAAAAGGTTGCGCTGTGTGGGTGGAAAACTCCGGGACTCCCCAAAACTCCATGACTTGCTCATACAAAGCCTTTTGCCTCTGGGGTGGCAGCAATATGTAACCTATCCTCGTTAAGTGTCTGTACTAATGAATGAGTGACAAGTGCACACATCTGATCCATCTGCCACATAAATGTTTAATTTTTCTTTTGCCAATCGGCCAGAGTTTGGCAGATGCTGTAAACCGGAAAAAAAGGGGCAAGCTTGGTGTTGCATTTCTCCACAGGGAATTGGTGCTGGAGTAGGAGCATTTCTGTATCAGTCACGACACTGCCATCCTCTTGAAGTTAATTTGGCTTAGACATTAAATATTACTCACTGGTCCCTTAAGGAGTATTTGATTTCAGTTTGCTTCTCCAGTTGCTTCTTCTATCCTAGAGAAAAAATGGAT
Source organism: Vidua macroura (assembly GCF_024509145.1). Classification (NCBI taxonomy): domain Eukaryota; kingdom Metazoa; phylum Chordata; class Aves; order Passeriformes; family Viduidae; genus Vidua; species Vidua macroura. The sequence continues at coordinate 11,923,035 of NC_071579.1, forward strand.
AAAGGAAGAATTTTATTCAGTATTCTCACATGTTCCTGCAGACTTGTGCTCGATGTCCATACCTTGCTGTGAGGCATTTGCTGGGCTTTTATCTAATGGCACTCATTTCCACAGTATGGCATTTTGATGGGAAACAGAGTGATCCTGTAAATAAGAGTGCCTTGCAGATGGAGATTTTTATCTCAGTTCTGCTACTGATCTTATTATATACGTCCTTCCCCAGCATGTCTGGCCTTGTTATTTTCTTGTCTTGTAGGTGTTAAGCTCCCTGGGACTACCATCATACTGTGATGGTTCAGTGTGTAGCCTCAGGTTGTGCTATGATACAAAAAATATTCTGATCAAAAATTAAGCCCTTGGCCTACAGCAGTGCTTGTTAAAGTATCATCGACTTTATTTGACAGAGATTTTTCTCTTGGTTTGATGATTAAGATAATACCACAGTGTGAGAAGAAACCTAATGGAAGCAGGAAATCAATCATATTCTAAAAAAAGTTGATTGCCAAAGCTGCCTGCTGGGATAAATTAATATTAACCTTAGAGACAGTCTTTCATCTCTAAAAAGAAATTTGGCTTCCTTCTTGATTATTGTTTTTAGCCTTTTCTCCTAGTTTATTTTTAATTGGCAGTAGCGTCTCGCACCCTAATACAGCAATATCTAACACTGCCAACTAAGGAGTGTATCTGCCTCTCTCTCTCGGAGAACAGAGAACCCACTGAGCTGCAGTGCTAAATTCTGTTTTAAAGAAGAAAAGTGCCAAACGCCAGGGCCAAGTGTTTTAACTTTCTTCTCTCACTGGAAGTACCCTCGGCCCTTGGAGGGATTGAGGGGATCTTGTGCTCTCTGAATTTGCAATTAATATTCGGCTTTTGCGCGAGTCTTTCCATGCAGGAGCCAGTCAGTGCTGTGGCGGGGAGGGCAGTGCCGGCAGCAGCCGCTTCTCGGCTCCTTTTCCTCGGTTTTTTCCTTGGTTTTCGCTGGGTTTTTGCTCCGCCCGGCGCCGGCCGGAGCTGCCGCGCAGCCCAGCGGGGGGCGCACCCGCAGCCCGGCCCAGAGCCCTCACGGCTGGAGGCGGGCTGAGCCGGGCTGGGGCCGGGCTGAGGCGGGCTGGGGCCGGGCTGGGGTCGGGCTGGGGGCGGGCTGGGGCCGGGCTGAGGCGGGCTGGGGCCGGGCTGAGGCGGGCTGGGGGCGGGCTGGGGCCGGGCTGGGGCCGGGCTGAGGCGGGCTGGGGGCGGGCTAAGCCGGGCTGGGGGCGGGCTGGGGCCGGGCTGGGGCGATCGCGGGACGGTGCCGGTCGCCACATGTCCCACCCTGCCGTCGTCAGGCTCTGGGCGTGCACAGGGCTTCCCACCGCCGAGGTGGGATCGAAGTGAGCAATGAAACCCGAGGCTGAAGGTCAACGATTTTTTTCCTGACAGGGCAGAATCTCCCCAAGGGTTTCCTATTGCTTGAGACACTAATTGAAAATGGAATAATTCAAATCTATGGCAACATGTATCACAGACAGTCCTTTACTGCCGTGGGTCACTTAGGGCTGCAATACGCACAAAGACAAAAGGTTTTGATCGCCTTTTAGCAGTCAGCAGGACAACCTATTTCATCTATTTCAGAATCTCGATTCCATTAATGTTTTCTGCTGGTGTTTGAGGACCTGGGATGCCTCAGCTAAAGAGTCTTGATCCTAAATGAAGTATGCAGGCAAATGCAAAGGCTTAAATGAGCATTCTGGGCTGAAATGTAGTGCTCTGTCTGACCACACTAATTTCTCATGAGAAACTTTGAACAAATAATTGGATATTTCATTCTTCCAAGTTGCATTAATCCTCTTAAGTCATTCTGTATGTTCATCTCCTTTAATTTTCCATCGTGCTATAAGAAATAAGTCAAATAACATCTAAGATCCCCAACATTCTGAAAGTTTCCCAGGTGCCAGAAGCTGACTTTTAGGAGATTTACTTCATGTACAAGGGCTGGAGTTTGCCATGACAGCTGGTTGGTAAATAGCCAATGCTCAAAGCATCTATGTCTATCCCCAGAAGTTGTTATTCAGTGGAACTACTTGAAACTTGTAATTACAGGCTCTTTGTTTAACTTTCAAGTGTACCTTATTCATAGTTGAAGTATAAACACAGGAATGCATGTGTTGAGAATGGGCCTTCCTTAAAAAATGACCCAAATTCAACAAAAGCCTTTCTGTGGTTCTCTCTATAAGGTGTTTTGCAGACGAGGGAAGCTACCTCTCATGACCTCCCTAACTGAGCTTCAATTTTGATGTTCTTAGTGACTTGATGGCTTTCAGCTGCTTGTATGGAAATCATTCAAGTGCCTCCCTAGGAAGAGGATGTCATGAAAAGAGCATTCCTGCGTGCACTGCTCTCTCCACAGGATCGCTGTCCAGAGCCTCAGCAGCGCATCAGGGTTGGAACAGGTCTAGAGCATGAGCTGCTTCCTCACAGCTAGCATTGTTTTCCACAGGCTGAAGTTCAAGGACCTTCTTAGAGGCTTCAGTAGCCAGCATGGCAATAAAGGGCATTAAACTGTATTCTTGAAGCACTTTGTCCCCCGTTGCAGGCTGCCCACTCTCCCATTTTTTGAGGCATTTTTGAAGTGGCATATATGGGATTAAAGTGTCCTGTGTGTATTTGGGATCTTATCAGAAGGGATCAGTGCTTAATGTACATAGTGATCAATTCAGTACAAAATAGCAAAAACAGTTTGTAAGGGGATTTTACTTTTTGTCAGTTAGACCTTTAAAGCTATTGATCTGCCAGAGAGCCTTTTGGAGGCTTTTTCCATTCTTAGGGATTGCATATTTTGATGCGTCACCAGATGATTACAGAATTAAGACACAAATGTAGTTCAGGTTTAAGAGTTGAAATCAGTAATAAATATTTCATTAAGTTGTCTTAAACTGTCAGGGTGAGGAAATATACAGTGTTTGTGATTAAACTTATGGATCATGTTGTTGAACCTCAGTTTACTGTTGTATATCAGTAGCTAAATATAAAGTATAAGGTCTTAAAGTCGTATTAGAAAAACTAGAAGCATGAGATGGAGACATTAAGAAGAGATGTAAAAATCTGGGGCATTTTGACTAACATCTTATGCTTAATTTCTATTTGGTTCTATAGGCAATCTCCTTTCAGAAGTGCTCATTTTAGAGATAGAAAATTAACATCTGCCAGTAGATATCAAAACTGAGAGGATAAAGCAGCCTTTCTCTTGTATCTGTGTACATAGAGACATTTCAATGTCTTTATTTAAACTGCTTATCTCCTGATGATTTCTCACAGAGAAATAATTTCCTAAGAACATGTCAGATGTTTTCCCTTTCTAGTGAAACAGGCAATTTTTAGTCACCTTTTGTTTAAAATCTTACTAGGGACCTATTCACCTTTTGTTTAAAATCTTACTAGGGACCTTGGGAAAAGATGTTACACTAAAGCAGAATGTGTTCAGCAGCTGGTTTGTCCTTCAGTAGGCATTGGCCTCATGAATCAATGTAACCTAAACCAACTAAAACCCTTTTCCCTTGTGCCTGCAGTGTGCTCTCTCTGGGGATGAGGCCAAGGGCTGAAAAGTCCTTTCTTTACTGACTGGCCCTAGTCAGATTGAGTCACTTGGGGAGAGTCTGGATGACATTTGCATGCAGATTGTTTTCATGTATGAAAAATAAATGATTATTCCCTCGGGTGTTAATTAATACAATTTTTAGTTTTTGAGAACTTCAAGCAAAAAAATCAGAGTGTTCTCAGACTGTATTCAAATGTGCTCCCAACACCTAATTATTTGGACACACTCCTTAGGAATGTCTGGCCGACAAACTTCTCCTTCCTTCTATATTCCTGTGACTACACTGTATCTTTGTATGATGGAGAATGCTTGTTTTTTTTTTTTTTTTTTTTTTTTTTTTTCAGTTTTCCTTAGCTGGTTGTAAAGAAGAAGAATTTATTGTCCATTTCTGTTCACAATAATTTGGTTTGTGGGTTTTGATTTGTTGGGTTTTATTAGCTGTAGTGGGGAGGTAAAGAGGAGGAGCTTGAACAACCTCCCTTGATCAGACTTTAAATACTTTAGTATTTCTGCAATAGATCTGGAATAATTTCAGTAGAAAGTTGTGAATAATACAAGGCAGCAGAATGTTTAGATGGCAATTTCACTTTGCTTCTAGCTGAGAAATTAAAATGTGAAAAGAACCCTGTAATCCAGTGCTCAGTAGCTTAATTTAATACGAACTATTTTTGAAACTGAATGGCAAGTCATAGCTAATGGTGATTGATACAGTACTTTTGATGAAAAAAAAATTCCCTGGGATGACATCACTTCTTGCATTGTTACAACAGCCCTCAAGCTAGGCAGCCCCAGACCTGAAGAGAAAAATGTAAGGAAAAAGAATTGTCTCCAACTTTTTTTTTTCCCCTCTGTTCCAGATAGAGTTTATTTCAGTCTCTATGTTCAGATGAGCCTCCTGAAATTTGTTTTGTTGAGGTAGGCTGAGAACATGAACTCTGAAATTAATTGCAAGTTCCAGTTAAAGGGTTGTCTGGTTATTTACATAAGGTAACATTTTTTTCTTTAATGTCAAGATGGAAGAAATTTATTTACTCTGGGTTCACAAAGCAGCTGCCTTCAGCTTTAAATCAAATATATAGTGTTTGAAGTCTGTCAGTGGAAGCCTCCCTGACGCCTCTGTCTATTTGTGGAATTCAAACTTTTTTGAAAGCAATTGTTTCTAACCTGCAGAAAATATTTTAGAATGTGGCCAGTGTGCCACCTCCTTGTGTGTCATCTTTCCAACCAGCTTTGCAGGTGAGCAGCATCACAAAGGTCTGGCACATTGTTTGGTTTTGCATCAAAATCCATGTTAGCACTGCCAGTTAGGAGTAAAAGTATGTGTACAAATATAGCTGCTCCTTCCTTTGAGCCATGTGAGTTGTGTCACTCAGGTGGACACCTGTTACACTGCACTGTGCTGCTGGACAGCAGCAAAGTGAAAATGAAAATGATGAAATACATCTAATTACAATTAAATGAGGCAGACATTGAAAACTGTCAGTAATTGTTTGATGTGGAATATTGATCTGATAGCAGTTGCCTGGGGAGGGATTTACAAGAAATACATATAAACAGTATTGCAGTCTTTACTCTTGAAAATTACCGTAACTATGGAGGTGGAATGAGTTCAAGATGTGCTTGCTTTGGTTGTACTTGCCACATTCCTCCCTCAGGGGCAGAAAGGTAGGTATATTTAAATAGTTACCTCTCTGTGCCTTGACACTGTAGATAATATTCAGACACTATATATCTGATGAAAACTTTACTCAGTGAGAACTGAAATGCTAATAAATAATGGCACCATGAAAATAACAATATTTTTAACTCTTACACTGCTTCCCATCTATGCCAAGCTATTAAATTTTCCAAAGGTATTTCTATTAAAAGGCAAAATTGAATTGTTATATTGTATAGCAGACAGACATTTTGGTGAGTGGAGAAGTTTGATAACTCTCCCAAAGTCACAGGAGAAGTTGGTGACCAGGAATAGAAGGCAGACATGCTGACAGCCAAGTCTCTGTGAGCCACAAGACTTTCCTTCCTCCTGCACACAGAGAAGCACTGGCGTGAAAGGGAAGTAATTTCTGTGGTTTGGAGAGGCCTTTCCGGTGATTCTGGCAGCATCAGCAGAAGGACACACGCTTTGGATGGGAAGGACTGTCTGTGTGGCTCAAAGTGTTTTGTAATGTTGGCTGCTTTCAAATGGCACTCATTTGGTGAGGGTTGGCCAAATATTCCCCACGCAGGTAGAAGACCAAAGATGAATCTACCATTTTTGTTAAAGACGTTAGTGAGTGGGGGATAAAAAAAACATATAATGCTTGTGAATACCTTTGGTCTGTGCTGTAGCAGGCACATGTGCCAAGGAAGAAGCTTGTAAAACTGGTAAGAAGAATTGTTCTTTAGTGCCAGCTTTTAGATCTAGCTCTGGCATAAGTAATGGAAAATATGTATAAATTGTATTCAGCTACATGTTTTATTAGCAGTTGACATGTACTCTCTTATTTTCAATGATTAACACCACTGCCCAGTTTTCAGTAGTCGTGACATTTTGTGTCCCTCCGCTCTCTTTTCAGGCTGTAATTCCAGCAGGAACCGACAGTGTGAGTACTAACACTGTGTAAAGCAAGACCAGAGAGACAGCAACACTCAAGAGAGTAGTTAGACAGTCAGCTGCTCGCTGGCCTGGGTCACACTCCGTGGATGCAGCCGAACTGTTTGTGATGGGGAGGGAGCAGGCAGGGAGCACAGCCCTTCCTGCCCACCCCATGGGATGGGTGCTGCCTTGGGGGATGGTTATTTATGAAGAAATATCTTTTCCTTCCTCTGATATTTTCACCCAGAAGAGTGGGTTAGTAGTGTAGAAGCATCAGGATGGCTTTCACAGAGTTTGCCTCTGCCCATATGCTAGGTTTTATCTGTATTAAAAATTGTCTAGTCCATGCTTCTGTAATTACTGGAAAGACAACAGTATATTTATTTAAGAGTTTAGTCATCTGACAATTAATATGAATGCAGTTTTCCATAGGCAACAGGGAGCAAAATGATTATAAACTTAAAGTAATTATGTAATGTTAATGTTGCAGTAGTGGCCAGACCTTAGTTAGACTGGTGGTCCCATACCTTTAAGTGTCGTGCAAACAGTAAGTAAGTATTTCTGCCTTTATAAGCTTACAAATGCTGACAGCCTTTTTTTAGACAAGACTTGCTGTGAATGCAGAGGGGGGTTCTTGTTCAGTCATGACTAGAACAGTCATCTTGAAATTGTGAAGGAAGCACAAGATAGAGAAAGTACAAATAAAAATGAAAGTTGTAGAAAATGAAAGAGAAAATGCATTTGTGGAATGAAAAAGTATTGATCACAACTTGTTCCAGTGGAAGTTTATCTTACGTAGCAGCTGATAAGATCCAGAGACATTTGAATCCCCAAATGTATGTCATGCTGTGGTTGGCACTGCAACTTCAGCTGTGGGAGTCCACCACATTCTCCTTGAAATAGGCTGAGCACTAAGGTACATAACTCCCCCCTGAGCTCCCCTGGCTTTATTGCAGTGAGAGAGAAGAGCCTCTCCTAAGTACTCAGGCCCAGATTTTTTGTGTGTTAGATTCCTCAGTCTTAATTCTACAGTCTTTTAATAGTGAGTTTTTAATATCTTACTGCATGTAAAGAAAAAAAAAAAGTAGTCAGTGCTTTACTGCATCCAGTTGGATTGATATTTACATATGCTCCCTTCTGGCAGCTTTCATTCTGTTAATGTTGCTCTGATTAGCTGAAAAAGACTGAGGAGATATTCTTGAAATAGGTTGTTCCTAAGGGCCACTCTGATGTTTATCCTCTTATAGTATGGCACAGCTGGGAATGGCAATTTGCTCTTGTAACAGGTTGACCAAGGATCAGCTGCAGTATTAAAAGATTAGTACCCAATAATTTCCAGCGAGCTGTTCTGTAATAAACTCAGCATGTTGATGTGGATTTTCAATGTTTGAATGTCTGTCTCCTTTATGTAACATTTCATTTCAAGTCAGCAAAAAAACCCCAAAACCCAAAAAAAGCCCTGCCAAACTAGACTCCCCAAAAAACACTACCACCCCACCCCCCATATTCTATGAATTTACACTCTGATGTTAACAAACACTTTGATTTTAAACTTGTAAATTATGTAATGATATATGTGTTTAGACATCTGGACAACAGCTCTGACAAAGCAAAGAGGCCACTCTTAACCAATAGGTTGCTATGCTGCCAGCCAGAACAAATGAGAAGTATTTTCTTCTTCAGTAAGAAGAAAATCAACCAGTTATTTTGTTTTCAAGGTTTATTATCATTGTTGAATCTTACTTGTTAATGTCCTCTGTACATACAACATTGATACATCTGTTGTAACAGTGTTTGTATTTACCTCATGACCCTGCTGTAAGCAGCTATCACTGTAGCATTACATATCCACTTATTTCTCATTTTCCAAAGTGCATAGCTGCTACGTGATGAAACAACATGACAGCATTAAAATTATTAGCATTTAGAGGTGTAGCAGCACTCTCATTCCTTGCTGCCCTCTTAATTCTTCAGAGTTAGAGATGAGGACTTGTGTGAGACTTAGAACAAAATTTCTGTATGGGAATTGGTAGGCAGGAGCTTTGGCAGTCTGGTGTCTTGAATGCTGATGGATCTTTTTCCAGTGCCCTGGATACAAGAGTGCTTTGATGTTACTTTGGATTTTAGCCATGGTAGATGCTACAGCTCCTTTTCACCAGAGAAAATATGGTGTTCTCTGGCCAGTTTTAGTCAGATGTTTAATGTTAACTTTTATATGTAAAATCAGCTATGTAAGAAAATGGAAAAATGGCTTTGCCCTCAGAGTGACACTATGTTTCTCTAGCCTCTGAGCAACACAAGTAGGAATTACAGTGTTTGGCTCTTGGCCTTTGGAGCTGTCATAATGTCAACGAGAGTTATGAGATGCTTGCGCTGACTTTGTACTGTGTTCACAGCACCTCTGTGCCCAGGACATGGAGTGAGCGATTGCAGATCTTCTTTGGATGCTGCGGCAGGTTCTTTTGAGCTGCAGAAGAGTTGTGCCAGATCTGCTCAAAAATAATTTAAAGTGAGCTGGATCTGCTCGCTTGAGCTGTGTGTGATGAAGCTGAGTGCGTGCCTTTGTTGCAAAATGTAGAAGATGCATTGGTAATTTAGCAGGTTTTGAAGCACTGGATATTGTGCTCATGAGAGCCAATTTTTTCATCCTTTAAAAGGCAGCATCTCTGGTTCACATATGATAAGAGGCAATACTATTTGTAACAATGTGCATTTGCTTGTTTTGCTATGGGTTTGTTGAAAAAATCTGTTCCTGAAGGGTTGTTTTCCTTGTTTGCATGGCTGGCTTGTGAGGGCTTTAGTTGCTTGGTTCAGGTTTGCTGCTGCTCCACTTAGCATCTAAAACGTCTTGGCAAGGAGCATGAAGTGTTTTTCCTCTTCTTCCCGGAGGCTCTGCAGAAGCTTCTGCACTGGCTGAGCCTGCCCCTTCACTGTGTGTTTCAAAAAGAAAAAGCAATTTCCCCTGTTGTCAGACAGCCTGCGAGTAATGTGCCTCGCCTCAAGAAGGATCCCAGCCCCTCTGATTCTCCATGTGTAAGGAAGAGAGGCTCGTAATACTGCAAAATAAAATCCAGGATGGTGCTGTCAGCCTGTGATTGCTTTGGAGGTTGAAAAAGCAGGGAATTTGACACAAGAAGCTCTGAAGCCAATAAAGGACTCTGTTTTGCCCTTGCTAGACTTGGCTTGAGATAAAAGTAACTGTGGATGATGTATTTGATTGGTAGGAATCACCCACAGTGGAAAACACATTAGTGTTTCAGATCTATAGTATTTTGAGTCCAACTATGTGTCAAACAATAGCCAGCAATTTCAGCAGCAATAGTAAAACCCATGTGAAAATTGATTAAGCAATAATATGTCTAGAGGGCACGATATTTAGAGTGGGTATTTGGCCTTTGTTCATACTTAAATGTTTTTAACCTTTCCAGTGTTATAAGTAGATTGTAGGTATATTCATAATATGCATTGGTGTTTGCAGTCAAGCAGAAATCTTGAGCTAATGTTAGAGCTTAGTAAATAGGATGCAGGAAGAGGTATGTCACAATGGATATATTTTTAACATGCAAAATAGTCTTTTTTTCACTGTATTTTAGAAGGGAAAAATCCCCTCATATTGCTAAGATACATAGATCAAATTCAGACTTGAGTTACATAAAATTAACTTCAAATCAATACTCTTTAGTCATGTTGCAAATACCTGAAAACAGAACTTGATCATCAGAAGACTACTAAAATCCTTAACAGTCACCACTAATTTGATCCTTACACCAATATGTGAAATTCAACCTATTTCCTGTGTTGAGATGCAGTTGTTGAAGATATTTGCTGTATTTAAGTTTTACAATAACTTCTTGTACCTAATGGTAGATTACATTTTGTCATCCTGCTGTACAAGGCCTTGTAACTGAGTGTCAGGCTTCGACAGCTTTCACTTGGCTTGGCCGAAACTCTTCTCCCAACCTGTTTTAGTTGCAGCAGCTGCTTCTCTTCTGATAAAACTGTTGTTCAGGAGATGGATTTACAAAGGCATTTCTCCACCCTCCCCAGGAGCAGAGTACCTGGGAAACTGAGCACAAGGTAGGAATCCCCAAAGGATTTAGCACATTGTAATGCAGAAAGAAATGAGACTTCTCAAGCTGGTGTCAAACCTGTACCTCTGAGAATTACATTGTGCCTCTGAGCTTTGTAATCTGGAAGTGAGAGTAGAGGAATTGCCTCTTTCCTCTCACCTGGGTCAAACAAGTGCAGCAGAGCCTGGCTGTGTTGCTTCCTTAATCATCCATCTGCCTGAGAGCTGTTGTCTTCAGTCTAAAGCAGTCTGTGGGTATCTTAGGTCATCTTTGCCTCACAATGAATCTTGTGTCTGCCAACAGACATTCCCAGCACCAGGGCTTAAGGTGTTTCTATAACACTAAAAAAAAAGTTTTGCAGATTTTTGAAAATAAATGGAATCCTCTCTTCGCAGCTTTTTTAACTTCTGTGTTGTTCTGTCTCATAATCTTTCTTTTGTACAACCATGTTGTGAGATAATAGAAGTTAAAAATTTTGTCCAGGACAAGAACTGTTGTATGAAGACTTACTAAAAAAGAGGTCTATGGAGTGTTATCTTTTTTCCCTCCTAAAATCTGTGTGTTTACCCACCTCTGCTACCACTGAAGTAATTAAAAAAATAAAGAACCAAAACTAAGTTTCCTGGCTCAGGGGGAGAAGTGAAAAAAGAGTGAGAAAATGCTGTCTTGTGCACCTGGAACTACAGTATTGAGAATCATAAGATAATAAGATAGAAATAAATACTGTTATATACTTGAATTGTAAATTGTTTGCAGATATCAACCAAATGCTTGATTGTAATTGAAATTGAGGAATTCCTGGTCTTTCTGTATAAGCAGCAAGTGATTTAGGTCCACAGGTGGAAGTTACTGATGGCTCTTAGGAGCTGCACCTGGCTTCCTCAGTGGAGTTATGTGGACAGCTGCTCTGAGGAAGCATCTTCTGAAGTTATTTTAGTTGCTGTCTCAGCTTTCCAGGCTGTGTTTTTACCATCTTTCTTTGCTAGAATTATAAGAGTAGCATAAGGCAGAGTGCACGCTGTTCCTGAGCAGCCAGCCCTCACACACCCCAGGCTGTCCCTTCCTTCGGATCAGGAAATCTGTCTGAAAGCAAAACCAGCCTTCTCACTCAGCTGTACCACAACTGTCTGGATTTCTCACAGACGTTTCATAGAAATTAATGCCAAGAAAATTTGTTGTGAAATTTTAGTACAGAAGGCCTGCATGTTGCACTTGATTCTTGCCTGCCTTAAGCTGTGTGCCACTATTTTCACAGGTGCAGAGCAAGATGTAGGAGTGGAAATTGCCGCCAACTCAAAGCCATTACACTTTGTATATTGGAAATGACTAATCAAGGTGCAAAGCAACAGCTTTCAGAATGTGGTCTTGAGTTACTGATAGAGGCAGGGTTTTGCTAGGTCAGGAATTGCACAGCTGGGTTGTTTTTTTTAATAAATTCACTATTTTTAAATCTTTCTCATAACCTTGTTAATTTTTCACTAGCTAGCATGCATCTCAGCACTGAATCTTGGGCTCTTCTTTGATATAGCTAATGAAAAAATTGCCACTCCTATCTGCATCATTAGCTTAATGTTAGTTAATAATACTTAGTATTTTGCAGAGTCACTTGCATCTTCAAAGCATTTAGCAGTTATTAACTAATTAATCCTCAAAACATGCCTGTGAGTTGGAAGGTAAATAAATATTCACATTCCCCTTTTAGCAAAGGGGTAACCAAATAGGAAGATTAAGTGATTTGCATGGACTTAGTGGCAGAGCTGGCAAGAGAACGCCTGTGCTTTAATGCTTGTGCTTATCCTTCCAGCCATACTAGCTCAGTGTGAATTAAACCCTTCACCATTATCCTGTGTAGCCTTCCTGAATACTTCAGTACTTTTTCAGATCTAAAGTTTATGTCTCTGGTCATAGCCTATCATACTGAAGGATGGCTGCTGCCCTGGGGTGCAGGTCTTCCCATGTCCCATTACACCAAGTGTGGGCAACATTAGAAAGGAGGCTAAAACTCCCTTGTGCTTCCCCCAGAAAATCCATGCTAGGCCGTATGTAGAATGTTCAGAAGAAAAATACTGAGCCTTCTCATCAGGCCTGATTAAAATATATGTAATATCTGGCCATTGCTTTTACAGAACAATATTAATTATACTGCTGTTTCACTCAGTGCTGAATCAAAGCTGGAGCACTGGAAAATGGTCTTTCTGTGGAGACCATGTTGTCATGGTCTTCAAGAAGCATTTGTGAAACTACGGGAATTCTGTCTGGTATGCCTAAATATAGGGAATATTTTAAAATTATGTAAATTCTTTTAAACAGCATAAATTATTTTTAACTAAAGCCCCTTGCTTTCCTCTAATCTTCTGTGTTCTGTGAGGAGATCATATCCTAAGTGGCTCCAGAAGGCTCTGAGTAAGTTTTTGCATTGACAAAGCCTTCAAACAAAAATGTGATTTAAATACTAGAAAAATGTAAGTATGTATGTAAGTGAATATAGAGGATGCCATTTTTAATAGATATGTGGGTCAAAGCTCAGCTTCCACCTTGTCAGCCTCCCCTGCGGGAAAAATCATTTCCATTCTTCTACCAGAAGGGGGTTACAGTAAGGGGAAATGCCTTGGCAATGGCTTTGGTACCAAAGGTGGAGCATGAGTTTGTGCCCTGGGATCCACTCCAGCAGCTGCAATGGCCTCACATGGCTCAGTGCCTGAGGATCCTGCTCTGCATTCCCTCCACTGCAGCTCGGAGGTGGGGAAAGCTCAGCGATGTCAGCCCCCAGGCATACAGGGATGCCCTGCTGGGTAAAGCTGGGGGTCAGCTAACAGGGGTACACCCAAGAGGAAATGTGGTCCTACCAGCCTCCATACCTTTCACTGTGACAGCATCTGAGCTTTTCTGTCTGCTCTTAAACATATCTTGGGGGCTCTTTCACAGCTGAGGGAATTAATGCCTTAATGCTGCTGATCTTCTAAACCCGATGGCTGAGATATTTGTGTCCTCTCTTCCCCACAGCCTCACTGCTCCTGCTGGTCTGTAGTGTGCATGCTGAAATATTAACAGTTGCTATGATGTAGGAAGTCAGCAAGCTGTGGGACAGGGATGTGCCAGGGAGCAGATTCTTGTGTCCTCCTGTGTCAGCTTCTCCTGATCACCACAGCCTGTCTTTATCCAAATTGCTCCTGCTTGTCATTTTGACATCTGTCAAAATGGGCAAGAACTGAGCTCAATATTTTGTTGAGCTATCCCCTGTTTTGGGGAGTAGTTGCTGAGTTATCCCTGTTTCATGTTTATTAATTGTCCATTAGAGCTGGGTGATCTGCAGAGATCACAGAAAATGGAAACCTAAGTAACTTTAACTTGGATTTAGTAAAAGCTTTCAGACAGAGACAAAAGGTGGAATTAGGATACTTGGAAAATGGTTTAATGTTTTCTAAACACTTTCCCCTTGTAGTTGACACTGGCGAGGTTGCACCTTGAATACTTTGTCCAGTACTGGGCCCTCACTATTTTATTATAAAACAAAACAACAGAAAAGCTGGGTTTTATGAAATCCCAAACTTAAAATTTACTGAACAGCATAGGTGCTTTAACACAAAATGGCAACTTAGCTATTTTTTTTCTTGCTGTTCTGGTGGTAAGAATACTTCACATTGAATGAGAATGTTTTGGATTTTTTTTTGATCCCAAGGTTTTGGTAGGTCAGTCACTAGTCCAAAAACTATGGTTTGTACATTTTAGTGTGAGTCAGGTGCTAGGTTTATTATCATGTGCATCTAGGTGGGATTATTCCTAATTTTTTTTTCTCCTAATGGTTGCATTGCTGATGGGTTTCTTTTATTCAGAGCAGTAAAATACCTGTTGCCTGTCCCAGTTTGCTTCTATATGGTGGCTGGCATCTCCTTGCCCTGCTTGTTTGTAGGAGCTTGGAGACACCCTCCAAGTGCTGCCTGAGCAGGAGAAGTATGTGGCCCCCTCCTGCTGGTCATGGAAGGACTGGAACACACAACATGCCTGTAACAGGGTGCACCACTGTCTTCTCTGTGGGGTTTCACTCACACTCAGAGCTGGCTACAGTCCAGTACTGCTCACAGAACCACTTGGGGAGCTGACAAATCCTACAAAGGTCATGGGGAAATGGTACCCGTGTTCCTCTGTACAACACAGAGCCATTTCAGAGGATATTCACCTCTCACTCTTTAGACCATAGTGTGCATTCTAAAACTGCCCTTCAGCTCCCAGGACTCCTGCTGGCATCCTGTTAGCCAGTTCAATGGGCTGTGCTGCCAGAGGCAGGAGGACAGGGTGTAGAGAAAACACATGGCTTTTTATAAAATATTCTGATTTCCCACCCACTTAACACCAGAGAAGGCTTTTCTGATTCAAATACATATTTAATATTCTATACTTTAAAATTCTCCCTGCTCTGTTAAGCCAGTGTCAAATCTCAGTGGAAGCAGCTTTGTGCTGCTTTTTAAGAGCCCATACAGCTGCACCTAAGAATGACCAATTTTTCATGAGAGTAGGTGCTGCTAGCAGGATCCTCAGAAAGTGTGGGCTGAACAGTTTTATTTTCAACTCTTGCTGTAACTAATAAATTGGGTCTTGTGGATTTTCAGAGAAGCAAAGCAATCCCAGTTATCTTTCTTAGCGAAAAATAAGCCACAACATCTTCCTTTGCCTTAGTGAAGTAGGACAAGTATTTGGCAGGGGCAGCTACAGAGCTGCCAGCAGGCTTCAGGTCAGAGTTGGAGCTGTGGACTATTGCAACACTGCCCGAGGCAAGTTGAAAAATTTGATTAAAAGGAATTTTCAAACACAGGCTTTTGTTCTGCAGATTTCTAGGTATGAGAAAGAGGGTGGGAAGGAAATGAACCTTGTGACAGACAGGATCAGGATGGCTGTGGTGTTCAGGGACCCCCTCACTTTCTGGGATGAATACATGTGTGTTCTTGTTTTTCAATTTCACATAAAGGTGAAATCCTCCTTTGGCTGCCTCAGCACCAGTCATGGGTAATATATAATGCTAGCAAATTTAGCAAGGGTGCCATTTGTATTCAGCATGACACACTGAGTCGTGCATCCTGTTTGCTATAGGCATTGCAAAACTGTATTTAAAATGTCAGCTGGAAAAAGAGGACTTTCCAAATTGTTTTTTACACTTTTTCAGCTTTGATCTCTGGCTACCTCCAGAATGGGGGCTGAGAAGATGGCCTCAACATGTTGTGTCTTTGTTTTCCAGGGGTTGCACCTGAAAGTGTGAGTACAGTTAATGCTGTCTTACTCTTTTCCTCACATGAGTGATGGCTGGGACCATGGTAGCCTTTCCTTCCCTCTGCCCAAACCCAACTGTTTTCCTTGTGCAGGCACACGCTGCTTCTGCAGCCATTCATCCAGCTTTCCCCAGTTACTGGTATGTTTTGAACAAACACAGATGAGGGGAAGTATGAGACACCATGTTAAAATGCTTCCTGCACAGTCTCCCAAAGAAAGGTCCTTCTACAAATGCTTGACATACAGATCATATTCGACCTTTGATCATCTGTCATTTTATTGTAAGAAAGCATGCCATCATTTGCCACCGTTTAAAATAGACCTAGAGGAAGTCAGGGCTTAATCTTAACCTCAAACACATTGAGCCCTGTATTTCCTATCCAGCCATACACTGTGCTATCTGGTTTCCTACACCTCAGGCCTGCTAAGTTTAGTTCCTCTCAGCCAGCTGCTAAGAAGGAAGGGAAACTGTGTTCGCTGTGGATAAAGCATTGGCTGTCCACAGCTCTCCCAGCTTTATGGACTAAGTGGTAGACACTGGTACAATTTTGAGGTTTCTCAGTTTAAAAAAAAATGTATTTTGAATTCTTTTCTCTCTTAATTTGTTCTGTGGGTTCGTACGTTTAAATCTTCGATGCCATGCTTTCTTGGGTTTCTCTAGGAAGAACTTGTATGCTTAGGAATAATCATTTGGCATTTATGACTATCATGTGGTTAGACCATTGCTAAATTATACACTGGAGTGTTATGCATTAATTAATATTCTATCAAACCCAGTGCAGTCACTCAGGTCTTTCATCTTAGAAAGCAGATGAATGAGTGGAATATATAATATACCATACAGAAATTGAGATTGCCTCACTAGAAATCTTTATTTATCATAGAAAGTAGCTGCATAAAATAGCTGAGATAAAACTGACCTATTTTT
The DNA here is from genome assembly GCF_024509145.1 of Vidua macroura. Classification (NCBI taxonomy): domain Eukaryota; kingdom Metazoa; phylum Chordata; class Aves; order Passeriformes; family Viduidae; genus Vidua; species Vidua macroura. Next base: position 11,939,447 of record NC_071579.1, read on the forward strand.
CCTCTGTATCAGTATCATTCCTTGTCCATTTGCTTCAGGCAAGCAGATTGGAGGAACTGACTGATTTCCTTCTTGGGGATGTTCTCAGGCCCTGCTGTGAAAGCCACAGACCTGCTGTCCAGACACACCAAGTAGTGTGTCTTCTGAGGACCTTAAATATTTATTAATGTTATTACTTTCTTTTTTCTCCCTAATGCTTAGTAGAATTATGATAATTTTGACATAACTGTACCTGCTGGGTTATTGGGCCACATCTGGCAGCCACACACCACAATGCACACACAGGTGGTTCAGCATCCACAAGCTGGAGCTGGCTTTTTGGGGAGGATTTGGGAAGCCGTTATCCCTGCTGCACAGGAATAGATTTTCTCAGTGGTAGTACACACTTCCTGGCAGAATTTTGGGTTTGGATTATTTCCAAAGCAAAACTCTTAGCAACATTGATATCTCTGTGAAACCTACAGGACTGGGAAAACTCACTCTTTGTCCCTCATGATGCTACTAAACCTTGGTTAAATTCCTTCCTTCTGTTGTGTCACATATCTCCAGCATTCCAAATCATGAAAGGGGAAAGTCCTCCTGATGGAAAAGATTTATATCATCGTCACAAGAGACAGAAGGGGCTGAGGGCCTTATTTCAGTATTTGTATAAAGCTGCTGTTTTGCTTTCCTACAGTTGCACACAGTTTTATCTGAATTGTTTTCATGTTTCCACAGTCTTATATCTTCCACTGTTGCTTGGTCCTTCCTTTTGAGTGGCAGCACTCATAAATTCAATTTTGAATTTGGTATCAGGATCCACTTCTTTTTACGGCAGGGTGAATAAAAACATCCAGTTGGACCGAAAATACAGTAGACTTAGGTAGAATGTTGATATAGGATAAAAATAGAAGGGTTAACTTCATCAAATGTAAAACAGGGTAGGAAATGCTACCCTGCATTTTTTTTTAATACATGACTGTATCTTATTTCTCCCCACCACCCATCACGTAATTACATAATTTCAAAATGGCATAATTTGTGAGCTTCAACATTCTCATTTTCAGTTAGAGGCAGATTGGCCCTTATGCCTGCATACATTTTTAAAATTAATTATGTAAATGTGTGAAGGAAAAAGCAAACCATGAAATTAGTACAAAGCATTGTCCTACAGATAAGGACATAAAATGCACAGAATGGGGATGTAAAGCAAATGCTTCAAAAAAAAATTGTCTGGACCATGTAATTGAATTTATGTAATCCAGTCATGGAGACAGGAGAACCTGTTGGTAGTGCTGTATTAGTCTGCTCACAGATGGCTGAAAACATACTGTGAAAATACTTAGATGCTAATGGCTCCAGAAAACTCCTATAACACATCTTGGACCAGTCAGGACTGGTTAATACAAAATTCAAAGCTGAAGGTCAAAGGAGGCTTTTGTAATGAGGAAGCTCCTAACTTCCTTACTGTGATACCAAATGAGAGTAGGGATATATTTGTCTAATTATTCTTGTAAGGGTGAGGATTCAGTCTTCCCTCTCTCCTTCAGCTTGTGTGTGTATATAGCTCATCTCACTGGCTTTAACACAAAGTGCAGGAACACTCAGCCTCAGTAAAGATGGCTAAGTAGCCCAGATTAAGGAGCTTTAATAAATTCTTGCTCCAGGCCCAGCTGTGTTGGTAGAAGCATTTCAGTGATGCTTCCCAATTACAGATGACTCAGATAACCATTTATTATACTTATGTCATTATGAAGGTTTTGTGTTGTAGGTTTGCAGTAACAACTTTGGTTTATATCGGTAATCTTAACACTTCACCTGTATTTCACTTAATAGATTCAGGAAGAGACACCTCCATTCTCTGGAAAAAAAAGATCAGCAGGAAAGCCTAGACCCATCCTTTTGTTTGTCATGTGTTGAGCAAATGGTGCTGACACCAGGAAATGTGCAGCACTTGACACGTGCATTCTGTAAGTGCTTGGATGCAGCTAGGAGGCATCGCGTGCCGTCAGCGCTTCGCAGTGCTGACAGCATCCTGGCAGCTCGTCGTGCTGGACTGAAAAGAGGATAAACGACTATATAAAGCATATAATTACATTTTTATGTGCATAAATATGTACATTAGTGAAGACTTCAAAAAATTAGCAGCTATCACAGACTAATGTATTATTTAAGCGACTTTTTGAGGTGTAAATCTATTTTAAACTATTTTAAAAATACAATATTTTTTTTAGGATGATCGTTCAGACTTTGAAGTTACCTGTGATGGGTCAGAAGAGCTGTGCAGGTTGACTGGCAACTTATTGTTCTTGCAGCTGCTATTCCCTTTGTAACAGGAGATGACCATGGTATCTTCTGCTTACAAAGAGAGGGGCAGTTTGGCAAACTGGAGCAGCAAGAGTGAGGAGTTATGTGATTGCCTGAATAGGTGGAGTGAGGTGAGAGAGTAAAGGAGGGAAGAGGCTGGTGATTCCCAGCACTCTAAGGAGACATGCTGATGGCAGACCAAGTCTTGGAGGGAAATGCTTGGAATAGTCACATACCATTGCAAGCTCAAGTGTGGATGCGCAGACTGGCTGTGCAGACCCTCAGCTGTCCGAACCAGGCTGTATTTGCACAAATGTGCTGCTCAGCTTCTCCTGTAGTGAAAATACAAATAGAGACTGTAAATCCCCAGCACAGTGTCCTGCAGCCACCCGTGAGGCAGAGCAGCCTGACCAGCTGGTGACCCCAGTGCTGGCAAAGCACCGGTCTCAGTCTGAAGGAAGGTGAGCAAGCAGCAAGCTGGTATAACTACAGCTCTGGCTGGCAGGCTCTGGATGAGAGGACAGATTTCCAAAACAGAGTTTAAGAAAAATCTCTGTGTATAAATCAGTTCCTTCAGGAGCTTTTGGAGAATGCTGAACATGGGGTTTACAGGGACGTCAGATCCTGCCTCTGCTCTTCTGCTCATAGCCCAATTCTCACTCTTCTACCCAGGTCCTTCAGCCATTGGTTAACGGTATGAGTAGAAGAAAATGTCAAGATACCTTAACCATCATCCCACTATTTACACCCTCCTTGGAAACTTGCCCTGATTGTCTAATGCAGGTGCAGGCAGGCCACAGCAAGCCAGGGCCTCTGCCCTAGTATGCTCTCTTCCAGTTTTACCTCTTCCTGTGACATTTGTGTTTTGGTTTGGTTGCACCCTGCCTGCAGGCGGGAGCGAGCCAGGGCAGCAGCCAGTTCACTGCCCTGGATGGTGTGAGGATTCACCTTGGGGACTCTGGTACTCAAGGGAGTCCTCACAGAGATTGCTAAGAGCAACCTTCAGAGCTGAAAAGAACTTGCTCAAAGGTTTTTGAGACCTCCAGAGGTAGTGATGCGGAACATTTATGTGTGTACAGTATCTAGCTATCCATTAGAAGAAAAACATGGATGAACTTGGAAGCAGGGAAATATTCCTGACATTACACTAATGAATTACTGTGAACACTGCATGACATCTGTGCAGACCCTTGAGTAACAGATGACTAAGTATCATCTGATTTCTGTTAATAAAAAGGAGGTGAATATGCATGTTTCACTGAGGAAGGAAATGATGAAACTGGGGCAAAATACTTGGAAAGAACTGCATTTCAAAACTCCTTTTTCCTTCCCAGGACAAAACAGATGCTGCTAGCGACTTCAGATGGGGTTGGGAAAAGCCAAAATTATAAGGAAGCAGTCTTTTGCTTTTAAGTCTTTTTGAGTTACAATAGTGAGTGACAGAAATTTCATTGTGTATGCTTCCAGTGTAAAGCCATGGTGTGGGCAGATTTCCTTCTGCCTTTAATAAGAATTGGGTAATTCAGACACATGCCCAGCTGTGCTCTGAATTTAGAAATCAAGCATTGCTTTCAGCAATGACTTTTTTAAAAATTGATTTTCTTAATATAAATCATCTTCTAAGGTGACCTTGAGTGAGGCAAATCAATACAGGATTGCTGAGCAGCACTTGTTCTCAGCACAACTACCGACGCCAGAGTCGGGCAGCCCCAGCCAACCCTGCCCCATGGCAGGCCTCCCACACCGGACCCCGACCTCTTGTCCTGGCCCTGGGGAGCCCCCAGCACCCTCCCATGCAAAATAGGTAATGTGGAGGGTGGCTTGAACTCATGGAGGTCCTTGGATTGTATCAAAGCAGCAGGCTCTCAGGGAGGCACTGCAGATCTTCAGCTTCTGGTGTTGGTCTGTGAGACAGGCTCACTGGGATCCTCTGAGCAGGAATAGTGTTCTTCAGTTAGTCTGTAGCATCCGTGGGATCCAGTCTGGCTGTGGCAATGGACTGACCATGATGCACAGTCCTCACTCATTAAAGGTTTCTATTATTTTAAAGAAGTGCAGGGAGAAGTTACTACTCTAATGCTATCATGTACATATATGCAGGCTTATCTTCCTTATGGCTTCGGATATTTCTGTGAAAAACACAGGAAATAACAAAAATGCAAAAGAACACAAGAAACCCAAATAGCCTGTGCATCACTGTAGTTTCCATTATTTCCTGGACTTGACTAGCTCAGAAATACTGCAGGAAGTGCTTTTTCTTGTGGTAGTTTTGCTTCCTCTCTCAGAAGAGTGGAAGCATTACACAACGACATGTGAAAATGAGAGAGGAATCCATGCTGCTGGTGGGTTGGGTCATGGGAGCACTGGATTTCCGCTTTCTGTGGCTGTTCCCATCTCTGCACTGGAGGGCTGAGGCCCCAGGGTTGGTATGGCAGCACTCACCAGCTCTGAGCACCCAGGAATGCATGGTCCTCTTTGGGAAGGGTGGGCTGTGGGCAGGTGCAGAGCTGCTGTGAGGGCACTGGGATCACTTTTCTCTCCTCATTATTCTATGCTTGCAGAGAAGCTGATCAGTCTGAGGTGCTTCTTTGCAGCTTTAGGCAAATTTTTATTCTCTGTGAATCTGCCTAACACTCACGTAGAGCTTAATAAACACCCAGGAGGTTGAGCCAGTACCTTGTGTGTACTTCATTGTTTTGACACATTTTGAGATCTCATTTGGAGATGTGAAATGCCTGTGACGTTCCTCCATCCAGGCTGTACCCTGGTCAGTCAGCATTCACTCTGGTGAGCCAGAACAAATGCATTAAATCCTGCATTAAAGCTCTGCTGATAACATTGTGCTTATTAAATAATACAACCATTTTTCCTGTTTGCCAACCAGTGGGGATCCCTAGTACACACTGGGGAAGCATGAACTATAAAAGCCTCTATTCTTTTTTAATTAGGCCGTATCTAATTAAAATTATTGCCTGCCAGTACTAGCATTTATAAAGTATTTTCCAACCCAGCATGACTCACGGGGCTATATTGAGACAGATTGCACTGCAGTCTATTTGGGATGTGTTTGCTGTGCAATTGTCCTTTATCATCACAGGCAGGCAGTGTTTGTTCAAATTATTATTCGGTGTGTACTGCCAGCCATCTAGGCCTCCACAGTTCTTTTTATAAATTCACTGATTAGCCTATTTTAAATATGAAATATGGGTTTGAAATCCAGCTTGGGGCTCTGAACAGAAAAATCCTTCGGAGGACTGTCCCTGGAAGTCACTGATGGAGAATTTAACAGCTCAGGATGCCAGGCTAATTTGGGAGTCATATTACAAATGATGTTGAAACACCAGCAGTCTTTCTATTAACCTGTGTGGCAATGGGAGCCATCATATGTGCTCCAAGCAGCCTGCTCAGGCTCAGCCCATGAGGGGTGGCTGCTTAGTAGGGAGGCAAAGACCCTGGGAGATGGCATGGCTTAGCCTGCCATAGGCAACCCCAGTAAAACCAAGCTCAGCCAGCAACACCCGCTGGAGTGGAGCCAGGTGTTCCTCAAAGAGAGACCAACCGAGAGCCTGCATGGAGAGATGGGAGGAGGCTGTGGCAGGCAGATGTTTTGCCTACATTTGCCTGAAGAATAAAAGCGTGTCTGATGGGGGCATGGGGTGTGGTTGAGCATGGATGAAGGGAAATGGACTGGGAGGGAACCACGTCCAGAGGCAGCTGAGCCAGCTGGTTTGTGCATGGCAGGAGCAGTCTGCTGAGGGATGGGTGCTGCTGTGGGGCAAGGGGACACCTGGGGCTTGGGGAAGTGCAGGGAGCTGCCCATGGAGCTGCCAGCAGCTGCTTCAGGCCAGGCAGTAGTGCTTGGAGAGATCATGCTGGTTTGGCAGGATCTTGGCTGGAGGCATGTAAAGCAATGTGCAACACGTGGAACCCCCGGGAGGAGGACTGTGGGTTTGTAGGCAACAGGGATTAGAGCAGCAGCTCAAAGGGGTCAGACATCCTCCACTCAGGAGGTTTGTCTGCACTGGAAGGATGCAGGGAGTGGAACAGAGTAACCCCCACGAGAGCCTGTGTTCCTGAGGGGAGGCAGGCAGGAAGCAATGCTTCTGCTGGGGGATGTGCAGGGCTGCTTTCCTTCCCTGCCCTGCACAGCCCCTCCCTCCAGCTCCCTCAGGTTGGGTTGGAATGGTGGTGCAGACGTGAGGGGTGAGAAGCAGGCGAGGCGGTGGCAGCAGGTGCCGGGTGAGAGGACACAAGGGCAGTGGCAGCCACTGATGGAGCAACTGAAAGTAAAAGGCTCAGCTCCACATTTACAGTGCATACAGGTAACTGAAGCCATTGCTGTGTTAGTGCAAGGTTTACAGTCATCTCTTTTTCACTTTTTGTGGTACCTTTTTATTCCAAGGGTTATTATAGTGCATGAAACATAGGTGTGATGCTATTATTGTCTTTCCTTTAAGTTCATCCCAAGTAAGACATGACAAGACATGGAATTAGGTTAAGATTAAAATCTTACCATATAAATTTAAGTTTTTAGTATAAGCTTGCCCATCTGGGATTATACCAGCTTTATTCTTAATGCTGTACCCAATACAAAATAAGACGTAATACCTGCTCTGTGAGCTGATAATCTAAAAGGCAGGGCCTTTAAAAAGAAAAGGTAATATTTTTAGCTATAGGTGAGGAACTGGGACACAGAGAATCAAATTACTCCCATGTCATGCAGACTAGGAATTAACATGTGTTTTGAATTTCCAGTTTCATCTTAACCACAAAAACAAATTTTCTCTTTGAGTAGGGATAGTATGTTCTGGATTTTAAAACATTTCTTATATGGAGTACTAAAATAACTTAAAGTTCTTGCTATGCTATGGTTGCTCCCTTGACGCTTGGACAGCTACTTTTATGTCTGCAGCATTTTCTTCTCCCACTGTGGATAAAAACACAAATTTTCTTACCTTGTGCAAGATGATCTTTGCTACTAGTACCTCTTTTCTTCACCATACCTTGAAGAACAGCTGCATGTACCATCCAATATGAGCTTTGCAGTATTTCTGGTGTTAAAACAACAACAATAAAACCTCCTGGTGCTCTTTCCCACAGCTAAACAGTGTGGTAATTAGCGAGAATACAGTTATTAGTAAACTGCCACTCAACTGGCTTTTATGGGTCATTCTTTTATTTCTCTTTCATTACATGGTAGAGAAAGAAGAACCTGAGGTTGTGCATGGGACAGGGCTGTTGTTGCCATCGAACAGGGATGAGCTTTGGACTCATGGTTTCCTGCTGTAGAACACAAAAAGAGTCAGTGAGCTAACACCCAGGCCAGGTCCTGCTGCCATGACTGGCAGGTTGGTTTTCACCTCTACCGGAGTTGATTTTTTTCTGAGCTGCTGCTGTGCTGAAGCTGCTGCTGAGCCATTTGGATTGCTGTGATCATGTTCTGCTGGGAGCCTGATTTGCCTTCAAATTTAGGCCTTGCACCTCGAGAATTGAAGGCAGCATCTTGGGCAGATTTTCTTAGGGGCAGCTGTTTTTGCCAGCAGAAGGCACCGAGTTAGACTGCCTGAGTCCCAGTGCCCTTCAGCAATTTGTTTCTCATTTCTTAATGCAGCAGTATTATTCCAGATGCCTGAACTTCTCACAGAAAAACAGTGGGAGGAGGATGCTAAAATTAAATTAGGGGGATAACAAGTTTATACTTGTTTCTTCTGCTCTTTCCCCTGCATGACTGTAAGAGGCAGGAAATTGAGGGAGACCAGCTTTCAATCTGGGCTGCGAAGGTCACTCACTGCTTTACATCTCACAAAACCAAGCTCCCCACACCCCAGGCAGCACCTACCCTCCATTGCTCGCTTGTGTGGTGTCGGGGTTTGCTTTCCTTCCTGAGCTGAATGTGTGAGCTCAACGAGAGCGCACACACCAAAGCACAGGAGAGAACGGGAAACCTGCCTGTTCAGTTGCATCTGGTTTCACCGGTTTGCAGCCACACTGAAAAGAGTTTTCAGCCTGAAACAGCACCTTTTGGCATAGGAGTTGCTTTTCAGTGCTATTGAGCACAAAATGGTTGCAGGTCTTCACAATCACATCTACTCTAGCTTCAGAATCACATCTCTTCCAGCTCAGGTCTTCCCTGGCACCACTGGAAAGATGGACCTGCTTTAGATCTCCTGGGCTTTGGCCAAAACGATCTGTGTCTGAAAGGAAAATACTGCCAGAGCAGTTAAATTTAGCCTTATTAATTATTCATGGCAGCTCATGCAGCGCCAATTAAACAAGGATTTAAATTCCCCAATGATTTTTGCAAAATTTCCACTTTCAATCTGTTTTAAGTCCTAAATATGCAATCTGTCTGTTAGAAGATGGTTGCTTCCCTAAATAGTTTAAATTCATGTTATTTCATGAATGAAAACGAAGGATTTCTTTACTGTCAGAAGTCATTAGTATATGTGCTTTTAGCTTGTCTTTTTTATTAGCTCTACCATCCTACTTCTTGCTTGGTTGCTTTTTTTTATCTGCTCTCAAATTCTAGAGACTCATTAACCCTAGATTTGTATTTGTAAGACTTAATGTAACAAAAAACGTGGGGGGTTTGTAGAGGTTTCTTAGTTTGTTTTCTAAAGAGTACAGACAGACCACAGGCAGGTAGTGCTGTGTAACTACTCATTAGAATGGCACCAGGAGCAGGACAGCAATTTAAATGCCTGTAAGGTAACAGGAGCTTATCCCCAGGTGCAGGGCTGCCCTGGCAGGCCCTGAACCCTGCCAGGAGGTGTGTGGGAAGCAGTGTAGCCATGCAAACCTGCTCAGCAGCAGAGCTGTGTTGTCACCTTGTCCTGCTGTGTGCTGCATGGACCCCTGCAGTGTGCCAGCCTCACACCCCGGGCGAGGGCAGGAGCTGCCCCAGCCATATGTCCAGGCACAAGGGTTCTTCTGGGGGTGAAAAATGGGTGAGTGGCATCTCTGTGGTGGACTCTTCCATTATCCCTGCTATCCAGGGATCTGCTGGCTGTGATGGTGGGACATGCAAACATGCTCTGGAGACATTAAACATATGGGATATTACAGACACCCAATACATTGGTGCTTAAGGAAACTGCTCCTTCCTGCACTAAGGTTTATATCATAATTGCAATAATAGTTGTCATAGTTTGGTGGGTGTAATTGTGAATTTTATATAAACTTGTGTGTCCTGTGAATAGGTAAAGCATGTAGCATGTGTTGGAAGACAGAAGCAGATGTTTCACATTGCTTGATAAACACATTTCCAAGCTGTCACTTCTTCATCCTCTATGTGGACCACAAGAGAATCAAAATAAAACATCTGCTTGTGAACATGATCAGGTATGAGTCAGTAAAAGGAAAGAAGTGCAGTATGAAATGATAAATTGCATGTTTATATGCTCATCTATCATAATACAGTAAGGCCTGGGAAGAATTTTAGCAAAAAAATTAATCACAGTATCTTGAAAAGGAGCATCATGCCCCCTGTATTTATTGCAGACTCCTAAGTTATTCTCTGTGGAAAATATACAAATGTAACAGTTATTTCCTTTGTAGTCACAGCTGCAGCCCCTTGTTCTTACAGTTTCTGATGGTAACTAACATAAAGTAAGAGCTGGTATCTTCCAAGAAGCTCTTCCTTTAACTTCATCAGGTACCAGAAATTCTCGCAATGACAGTAAAAGCAAATATCTCCCTAAATTCCTGGTGTTCGAAGCACCCCTTTGTCAAAGCAGCTGATTCTCTGCTGATGTGCATTTTGTGTAGCTGTCTGTGCTTGTGTGGAGGCTGCATACACCTGTTCTGCTGTGGCAGCCTGTTGGGTGTCCAGCAGTACCAGAGGGATTCGCTTTTAGGGTTCAGAAAAGGCAAGAATCAAATATCCTGAGAATTTGTAGCTCTTGCTTTGAAACATTGACTAACTTGGGCAAGTCAGAGTGGACAAAAAGATGCCACTTGTCTTTTCAAAGAGTTCTTTAAAACTACATGTGTTCCACATGGGGAAAGAACAGCTTTTAGCTGTAGTCTCGTTCAGCAACCCCTAGCACTTTAGCTGAGAGCTTCATGTGAAGCTTGTTGTTGTTTGCAACATTTGGTTGGAAGTTATTACTTGGGTTTGTTATTGTTGTTCCTACATTGAATTAAATACCTTTGGTGCTGGATTCAGCACCAAGAAAAGGGGACGTGATCCCCATTTCACACCCAGCATTATACTTGGCAGGGGCAAAAAATGCCAGAAATGTATCAAATGCAAATGATGAGCAAAGTTTAGAATTACGTTGTCACTCACTCTTCAGGCAGATCATGTGTCAAAGATGCAGCTGGGTGGAGTGCAAAAGGACAAAAGCATCCCTGGCTCCCCTGCAAATTCAGCTGAGGAAAGGTGCTGTAACATGCCAGTAAAAGCTGTCTGTGCCTCAACAGATGATGGACAAATCATCTCTGAGCTCATTGCCTGGCCTTGCATTTAAATATTTTCAATTTTCATTTATTTCCTTTTTGTTAGAATAATTGTTTTAGTTTTTGACTGTCAGAATGGCATTTTACTTGAATGGCATACACTTGTGTGACACTTCAAACACTTCCTCTTCCATTGCCATTTTCAGTGGTATCTGTGTCTTTTGATTTTTGGGAAGTCCTGGGCTGGTCCTTGCTCTTTCATTTTTAAATAAGTACCTGGTTGTTGTCATCCATTGTGTTTAGAACTCAAGGTCAGTGCTGCTAAAGTGAGATCACTGATCAGTGAACACAATTGCATTCAAGACAATGCTCACATTGCCGAGGATCTCATGCTAATACTGTTCCTAGACATGAACTGTGGTCACTGCAAGGATTCAAATAATCTTTATTTTCAACATGAATTTTGTTTCATAAGCAAAGCTGTGACAACCCCATAAAGCCAAAGAAGCCTTGCTGTGAGCACGTGTGATAAAAGCCAGGATAACTGCAGAATCATACACAAAGTGCAGTGCAGAGGGACCAGGTTAGCTCCCAGTGTAATTCCAGTCTCTCCAGCTTGGTCTGGAGCAAAACTTGGCTTGACCTTTTATCCAGCAAGTTTATTTTTTCCTGGGATGTAGGACCTGGGTGGCCATGCCCATCCCAGGAATGGTGCAGGAGCCTTCAGGCAAAGTGCAGCAGACAACCTGCCTAGGAAAACCCAGTGCTTAGAAACTTTGCCTTTAAAAAGAGACTCTTCTGTAAAGTTGCAGCAGCATTACATTAACTGCTAGTCCTTGTTGGAAAGTAGAAGGCAAACAACCTATAAGAAGTAGCTCAGGGTTTCTGCAAGACTGATACAGCTGGTTTACAGCAGCATTCTTCAGAGTCATCTGTATCAGATGTCTTTTGTTTGCCTGCCTGTGTCTTACAAGGGGCTGCAGATTGTCAGCTATGGGATTGCTCTTGAAAGAATTTGCTGTGATCGTAGGGCATCAGGAAACCTCTCTTTTTCTGTAGAAAGATGAGGGGATTTGGCAAATACTGAATAGCATGATCAAATAATTTACAAGTTTGACTTAGAGTTTGTTTCCTTTCCCTGAGCTATTTATGCAGCACACGTTTGAAGGCAAGCTGTGAGTATTATACAAAGAAATCTGCTAGCATGCAATCTCCTAGAGGAGATTTAAGATTTAATTTCAGGCAGGATCTGGATCACAGGAGCTAATAGGAAGAGCTGTTTACACTACTTTGACAGCCATACTAAAAATTTAGTGTGTTTAATGCTTGTATTTCTGTACTCCATATCTGCTGTGGTGAAGGGTGTTTGCATGCATGGACTGAATGAAGGAAATGCCCTCTGATGTGAAATCATGTTTTGTCATTAACTGCAGAAGCTAAGGTGAATGTAAGAGGCAACATGGAAGCTTCATCTCACCCACCAGTGTTTGTTGCCATGAACCAGTGAGGGGTGTTCTGCTCCTGAGTTCTGGTGAGCTGGCTGTTCTCCTGTGGCAGCAATGCCTCAGGACTCTGGAGTCTTGCCCCAGAGCTGAGAGGCAGCAGAGAGAGGAGAAAAGGTCTGGTTTCCACCTGCCTGCCCTGTGTGAACATGAATGGAGTCCTCTTTCTCTAGTTATAAACCTTTAATGTAGCATGAGCTCAGTGCAGTATCCTGGGCTACACCACGGAGTTCAGGCAGTCCAGCCAGAAGTGAACAATTGTGGCTCTTGCCTTCTTTTCTGTTTTTGCACTGTAAATGGTGCCTTCCCTTCAGCTACCACAGCCATCCCTTACTGGTGAGGAAAAGCAGCAATGCCCTGTTTTGCACTGAAACACTCCTTAGTTGTGATCTCAGCATGGTAAGCAAATGCAAACAGTCCACACCACTCCATCCTCACCCATCAGCAATTTCATCCTTTCCCAGAAAACAACCAGATTCCCTGAGATCCTGGGGACTGTAGCTGACAGGGATGCAAGCCCTGGCAGTGGGGGAGAGCCAGAGGCTGAGATTCAAAGTATCACAGAGGCTCTGCTGAGCCGGCAGCTCCCTGCTGTCTGCATCATGTGGTTCTAAGGGTTTGCCTTCCCTGCCTGTGGAGACAGAGGTAACTTTTGGGTCTTAAATCTCCACATACACACAGAATTTGACAACTGCTTTGAGTTCCTACTAGCACTGGGCTTGCACAAACCCAGTACTTTGTGACAAATACTGCAGCTAAATGCATTAATTAAGAGAAAATATGAAGAGGCTGCTTTCTCCTCTGTTCATGCTCTGTTTGGGCTGGCACTAAAGTCAGGCATTGACCTGCTGGCTTCCAATGTCCTTTCATGACCTGCCCCACCACTTTGTCCATATCAGAGGCTTTCATCTTGTGGTAAGTTAGGGCATAATCTCTCTAGAGCTTTCCTCTGACTACTTCCTTTTCTCCTCATTTTTATTCTTTTTTTATCTCACTTTCTCTTTTTTTTCCCTGTCTTCCTAGGCTCTGAGATCCTCCTTCTGTTATGAAACACATGCAAGAACATAGTGGCAATAGTTCATGGCAATTGGTATCATGAGAAGCTCTAAATATTAGGATAATATCCCTGAAATTAGAGCTGGTTGCATTATCAATTTTTTTTAGTTCAGGTGTATTTGAACATTTCCAGTGAATGTATTCAAATACTTGAAAATAGGATTCTTTCGGAGAAAATTACCCTTTGTCCCGGTGTAAACCAGCAGAAGGATACAATTCATTGAAGAGGAGGGACTCAGCACATGGCATGTCTGCTTGGCTCAAGTCAATGTCAAGGCTTCAGCTGCCTTCAGTGGAGTCAGGATTTCTCTGATCAAAGGAGGCTGTACTGCTAAATCAAACTGTCTTGATTACTATCGCTGGAAGCTCTGCTTGATTAGAGATGATAGAATTTGTCCTGTGGAAGTGGTTCAGGAGAGGGAGAGAGCAGAGTGGATATCAGCCTTGGAAAAAAATCTGATTGTAAGAGGTGACTTGAGCTCATACATGAGGCCTTATTAAATGGAGACCATTCAGTCCCACAGTTACAATGGCTATAGCGGGGAAGGAGTTTTTCATTAATTATTCAACAGAAGGGAAATCTATATTTTGCCTCAAACTGACACTTTTTACCATCTGCTTCAAACATAACTGTCTCCTAACAACTATTATCCACATGGGCTTTTTCTCCTTTTTCAGAGTAATCATTATGCTGAACTTCCAGATTGTTTAAGGTATCTGAGGTCCAAGTATGAGCATGCTGTTACAAATAGCTGATACTTAAAATTGCTCTTCTTTTTCATACGTTTGGCTGGCAGCTCATTAGTACATTTGTTTTTCTCAGTTGTAATTGTGATCCAGCACTGGCCTTGATCTTGCTAACTGTTATAAAAACTGAGTTTTACTGCAGTTCTGTAATCCCAACAGGCTCATTTTGAAAGGACATAGTGACTCAAATTCATGCCTAGTATAACTATTGAAATTAGCATTTTTCACCAGGGATGAATTTATCTCAGTATCTACAAGTGCTGTAGACACATACAGAGGGTTGTTAGCAGTGGGCCCTGAATATGAAATGAGCAACCAGGCCCTAACTGCTTGCTTTGAAAGTGTCACTTATATGAAATTTTCTGTGTGTTCCCCCCAGGTGTCCCACCTTCACTCTTAGGAAAAAAAACCAAACCAAACCCCTCCAAAAAATTCATGTGCTGCCTGGGGTCTTTGAAGGGAAACTGAGATTTATGCTGAACTCCATAAACAAAGCATCCTGAAAATGGAAAGGAAATTCAAATATTTGCTTTCATGTGTACCTGAATTCCAAATTAGATATTAAAAAAACCCCTCTTATATGCCAAGAAATATGTTAAAAGTAGTTAATGGTAAATTGAACAGAAATTTGTGGCTCTCGTATGGTGAGTGTTGCTGCAGAGGACTGTTGGGTTCTTCAGTCCTGCATTTTAGCGTGCTGTTGGGAAATGTGACATCCAAAGGACCACTATGGCTCTGTAGGTGGCTAATCCTTCATCACTCCGAATGCCATCCCACAGTGGGAAGCCAAGACAACGTCGAGGCTGTCTTCAGAATACAATCCTGCACAACAGCCTGTCCCTGGAAGCTGTGCCGGCTGGCTGGGGGCCTGGAGCTGGCACGGCAGGCAGGGAGGAGCCCTGGCCCTGCAGGGCACATGAGCGGGTGGCTGCGGGCTGTGCTGCACAGCTCCCACCCGACAGTGCCACAGGACACCTCCTCAAGAGAGGGTGAAAGGCCATGCCAAACATTTCAAGTGTTGTTCTCATCTGCAAGGGGAACTTGCACAGATCTATACAATTCAATGCTTGCCACACTGTCGTTTTGGAGAAAATGGTGGTAGATGGGTCATACTATTGGAAATACTTAATTTTTAATTGTAGAGCAAAAGGACACTGTAAGCAAATCGTTGTGCACATACTTTTGTATACTTTAAAAATCCATTTTGCATTCTTTCCTGTTATGGTAGTGGATTTGTAAATTCTCTCTCATCCTTGCAGACTGGGCTGGAATTCTGAGCTACGGGTTGGGACCTCATTATCAGACATTGCCATGCAAGGCAGTGCTTACTTAGCCAGCCAAACAGCAGCTGAATTGCACCTTATCAGCTGTGCTCAAACACCGCGCATTTCACCACCCGGGTGGCTGAAACGTGCTTCTTTTCAGATGCCTTTTCAGATTCATGGCAGACTCTTTGCATATGCACCACCTGCAAACAAGAGCTCCCGAACGTCTGCTGTCCATAGCTCCGCTGTCTCCAGCGGCAGGGAATGAATGTCACAGCTGGCGGAATGAAAGGCACCGATTCTCAGCGTACTACCTATCATTCTCCATGATTCTGGATCACTACAAATCCTCGGATTACTGCACTAGTAACACATAAAGTGTTTGAGGGAAAAAACCAAACACCTTTATTTCCATATGAGGATGAGATTGACAAAAAAAGCAGGGCAGATAAATTTTTAGAAAACCTGCCAATGACAAAACACTTCAAGAACAACTTTCAGACAAGTTTAACCTATCTTGTATTCGCTTAGACGCCCAATAGGGAGTTCGGTAAGCCCACATGAATTCTGTTCTAGGAGGTTTAGTTTAGCATAACTGGGTGATATGCTGAGTTATGTGAGTTAAGCTCTGCTGAGACACCTGGGAGCCATTAGTTTCCCCGGAGACTAAAGACTGGCTGTTGGGAATGGCTAATGATTTGCCTTGCATCACTTCCTCAGGTGTTCTGCATACCTCCGGGGCTTTTTAGTGGCCAGCCTGGGGCTCGGGGCTTCTGCCTGCTCAGCGTTGTTCCTGCTCCAGGGACTGCATACCAGGATAGCTTCTCTGCTGCCAGACCTTTGCCTGGTCCTTGCCCAGTTTCATCTGCCCTTTGGTACCTCCTGGGAACAAGAGAAGTAAGAGCCAACAAATCAAATTCTGTAATTCTGCCTGCATTCATTTGTACATCCTATTTGTAAACTCAGTGAAGGAAGCGATGTAACACAGCAAATTGGGAACTGAATTGGTAGGGACAATCTCCCTTGGAGCAAGGGAAAGTATCTTTTCTGTGATTGCAGCATCAGATTCTGCTTCAGTTCATGCTGAGAGGATATGCTGGGGTTGAATTTGTGCTGGTCATACTTGTGTCTTTCTGTTACTGGCATGTTTTTATTCCTCAAAAAAACATACTTTACATCAGTTTATCTAATTTGGATCTGAAGCCTTTGATGTCATGTAAGCATTTATTACCATTAAAATTGTGTCTGGGGTATCGACATTTTCAGGCTGTTTTGCCTTTTACATGGGGTGGAGAAGTGCTGCAGTGTGGTACACAGGTGCTTTAATTTCAGCTTTGTTTCATTTGGTTGAGCCCTGTGTGCAAGTTGCAGTGTTTTAAGAAGGTTTGATTGCAGGAAACATGGCAGAATAAAAATGAGAGACAAGTGAAGTGATGTTTGGATACTGAATTTTCTCTCAGTTTTGTCTATTAGATTAGTCTTTTAGCAGACACCTCTGCTATACCTGGGGGTGGTTAGACCTTTGGCTTAAGTCCATATTACCTTCCCAAGCTCTTTAAGGCAAGCTGTGTTTGTGTTCACTGTGCCTTTAATACAACCTGCATCCTAGCAGAGAGTATTGCTTCTTAGCTGTTGCATTCCAGAAGTACATTTTTACTTCTTTAGTGAGCTTTTTTCTGGCAATCCCTCATGATCTTGAGGATGAGATGGTGACTCACAGAACACAAAACAAGTTTATAGATAGGCCACAGTTAACTGTAGGACTTTTTGCAGGCAGTAATGGACCTGCACTCCTATTTTTTCTCCTGGTATAGCTTTTTAAGAATAACAGGGAAAGGGTGAAATAGTTTTGCCACTTGGGTTTGCCATATAAACCTAAAAAGCTACAAATGCACCTTGCTACCAAAGCAACTTCATTCTTCTCCACAGTGATTTTATGATCTTTTAAGGTGTAACATACCTAAAAATGAACCCCTGAGAAACTTCTCAGTGTGGCTCTTTGTCTTTAGTCAGATATTATGAAGCCCACCTTCCAGTACAGCATGAAGAGGGGCAGTTAATGAGGGGCATACTTCTCATGTGTGCTGCTTGGTACTTTCATAGGCTGGGTACATCTGAAGTACCTTAAATTGACACATCTGCCACAATTTCTCATATAGCGAGAGCAAGGTAATTAATTTCTAACATTAATGTATATAGCAGATCTGAATTTCAATATTTTTGTTTCTAAATAATTTTTTCACTCTGATAGTTTTATCTCAAGAGCAATATTTCTCAACCAGGACTGGGGAAGTTCTGATGTCAGCACAGTGGATGGGAGATGATGTCTTAAGACAGGATAATTTTTGTCTGTAGCTGATTTAGGACACTACTGGCCCTGTTAGCATAGTCTCTAATTTGGACACACAGCTTTATAGCCCAGGTTATTGGCAGTAGTATCTATAACTACTGACTTCAACTGTGGTGGGGATTCTAGACAGTAAAATTCAAGACTTAGGATGAGATGTGTTTGTTTGGGTTTTTTTTCAGAATAAATGTTCTTGGCACCTGGGGAAGTAGGGACTCACACTGTGTCTAAAACTGGGCCTGCAGAAATGGCAGTATACAGCATTCAGAGGACATCTGAGGATTCCTGTCCCGAGCTTGTGATGGTTTATTTTTCTGTAGGTGAAGGTTCCATGGCCCATAATGCATTCATTTAGCGTGGTTGTCCATTTCAATCCCAATGGCCTGGATAAAGAGTCACTTATCCTTTAAATCTGCTGATTGGCAGTCTAGTGTTGGCCCAGCCTCATTAGACAAACAATAACCAGGTACACTCAATTTAAAAAGGTGGAAAAAAAAAAAGTAGGTAGCAGAATGTTCTGAAATATTTATGTTCTTTATTCTTGAGGTGAGACAAGTATGGGTAACTTTAGAGATGAAGCTTCACTGCCTACTGAGTGTTTAGAAATATTTTGCCTGCTGAGTTCTCTAAAAATAAATTTGAATGTTCTGTTGTTTAAAATTATTAATATTTTTGACTCTAAGCATAAAAGGAAACTTTTATTTACTAAACTTAGATTAGTATGTAAATACAGATTAACATTGTAAATGAAAAACTGGAACAGTGTCTCAGATTCTGTGTGACTGCTCTATTTATTCTAGCACTTAACACAGCATGAGACTAGAGGCTGCAAGTAAATTGTGCCTTTAGGATATGAAAAATTCAATTGCCTAATAGCAGTAATTTTAAAATAAATATTCTAATAGTAATAGTTAGAAACATTACTCACTGTTTGAGTAGGGATTTCAGGGGATTCTTCAGTTTTTCCAAACTTTAGGTAGGTAGAGACTTTTTATTTTAATGTGAAATTTTTTCTTGGTTTTCCATATATTCAGACCTCATCCAGTGCACAGTGTTTCCTGTAAGTGTCACACTTTCAGCAATTGATTTCTTTTTTTCATGCAGGAAAACCTTTCTGGATTTTTGGTTTTGGGTACTGAACAGACTATCCCCCTCTTCCAATCTTTTCCTTGCTTTAGGGCTGACTTGTGCCAGTTTCTAGCTTTTCAAATCTTTGTTATATGCACTTGAACACCTTGACTTCTTATAAAAATACCACTTTCTTGTCAGCTGGGACCACAAAATTATTTTTGTCAGCATCTATTTTCCTTCTGTCTTGAGTGAAGAGGGGAGTTTTTTCTATCCTGTAATCTGATTTGGGTTTGCCTTGAAATCTTCATCTGATTGTTGAAAACAACCTGTGGAGGATAAGAAATGGAGATGAAATGTGGGAAAAGGATAAAAAACAAGGAGGAAGGTTACTATTTTATCTACTCTCTCAAGTTGCTTGGATTCTTAGGAAGTATCTTTGATATTTTGGTTAAAATACGTAAAGTTGTACAGGACAATTTTCTTTTTTTTGCCTGCCCATAAATGTTTTCTGTGTCATAAATGCTATGGCTTCCCTCTGGCAGGAGGTGAGTGGCTGCCTGAGTCTGGCTTTCCTGTTTTTCAGCACAAACAGGTGACACATCAACTGCTTTCTCCTTTTGTATGAATGGTTTTTAGAAAGCTGAGACTTGGCCTTCTGGAAATCAAATATCCCATTTTAGGAATTCAACACAGGATTCTGGACAGTAAAATGGGTCAAATTTCTGTTAACTTCAATAAAAAGGAGGTTTTTGTCAGGGGATGTGAGCCAATGCCTTAACTCTTAACATGGTTATTTGGTAGTTACTTGTTAGAGACAGGCAGACTCTTTGCTTTAATGTCTTATTTTCACATTGACTGCTCTGAGTGGATCTTCCCTTGCAGCATCACTGATTCCTCAAATGCTCAGATGCACTTTATGTATTCAGGTAATTTTTTACTGAGAACAGTATCATAGTGTTTGTTTGGTGTGTTAGCATTTAGAATTCCTTTCACTTTATAACTACCTATACATTGATATATCAAGTAATTTCTCTGCATCTTCCAGGTTTTAAAGGAAACTAAATTCAATACTGAGCTCCACACACCCTCCTACTTTATTATTTCCTTTTTATAATTTTTCTTTTGTTTTCAGTGCTTCATTTACATTTCAGGTCAGTTGCTTATTACTTCTTCCATGCTAACTTGAAACAGTTATTTCAAGTAAAACATAATGGTTTGCTGAAGTTCAGGTGGTATTGCAATATAAGACAATAACACAAACAAATTATTAATAAGAATCAAGTAGTGCTGCTTTTTCACTTTCTGCTGCAAAGTTCCCAAAGGAATTTTGAAACTGGAGCCTGTAGCTATAGGATGCAGCCAGATGCATCTGGGAGATCTGTGCTGAAACTCATGTGCAGCAGCAGCAGCCAGAAATTACTGAAGAATTCTGGTCAGCCATCCTATCCTCATTGACTTGCACTGCAAGATAAGCAGGCTCCTTATGAAATCCTGGACTATGGCCACCTGCCTGTTATTCCCATCCAGCCAAAAGGAAAGAGGCTCAAGGGAGGCTTCTGGCCAGGAGCAGTGGTAGTTCAATGTGTATCCAAATGTGAGAAAGATACAAATGGCCAAGACACAAGAATACATGTTTTCATTTGCAGATGAGGTGAAACTCGGATCTTTTAGTGCCGTAATTCAGTGGGTCTAACTGAATTAGGGAGGTGAGCCCTGAGCATGGGAGCGTGGCTGGCTCAGCCAAGACTTTAGTGGGCCTTTGGTGCCCACCAGTGAGGGCAGTTCTCTGCTTGTGCCTCTTTCTGTAGCATTTAAAAATGCACTCGAGAGCACAAGGCAGGAAAACTTTAAGCACCAGAACTGATGAATTCATTGGTAAAGGGAGTAGGAAGGAAAAGGAAGTGAGGAGCTTCTCTTTGGGAAGAGAGCTACCATTTTGTTACCCTTGTTTTGTACCTTGCACAAACTGGGTTTGTGCCTAGGACTCATGGCCACTATTTTATCTGCAAGAGTAACTGAAGGAGAGGGAATGTGTGTACATGTTGTTGATTTCTAATTTGTTGCATTTCATTTATTCATTTTCCCCACGCTGAGAAACACAAGTAGTTTAAATGCAGCAACTGTGGTGACACCAGGAAGTAATTATTTCAGGAAGTTTGCAAAAGTGCCCTTATTAAAAAAATTGAGGTAGGTTGGTTTTGTTTGTTTTAAGTAAAACTACAAGAAAAGAATTGGAAAAGTGGGACCTTCATAGGATGCAGTACAGGATACAAGTAAAGAAAAAAATTATGCTGTCCCCAGTTAGGAGACAGTTGTCTCCTGGAAGAAGAAAAAAAACCATGCAAAACATGTTTGTGTCCCTTTTGGGGAACAATTCTCCTTCAGGCTTGCTGTTCTTTTAAGATTTTTTGTTTGTTTGTTTTTACATCACTACTTTACAGTATTTTAAAAGGGGAATATATGTCTGAAAGGTTTTCTTTCTAGAAAATCCAAAGAAAAAACTGCATCAGCAAATGGCTTATTGTTGTGTTAAAAAAAATGTGGTCGACATTGAACATTGTGAAAATCTAAGTATGACTGATCTGTATGCCAGATCAGTCCTAGTCCTGCAGAAGATGGACTGAGGTGGCTGTAAATCAGTCCCTCTTTCATTCCAGATACATCTGTGCAGTATGGGGAGAAGAATGGGATGGAAAGAGAACAACCTTCCAGTATATCTTCAGTAACTGGTTCATTTAAAGTACTTTATATTTGAGCTATAGATTTTTCTTGTTTTTCTCTCCCTTTTTTAAAATCTATTAATAGCAAAAAAAAAAAAAAAAAAAAAAGCCCATGTAAAAGTATCTTTTGAACAGAAATAAATTCTAGGATGGTAAAAAAAGTTGAGCCCCTTCCAATAAATGACTGAGGACAATGTAGGAGGCTGAAGAAGGTTGTTAAAGAGTATTTGGAGACTAGGAAAGTGAATGTGCAAATATTTCTGTCTTCTGCTGTAGCAAGACTGTGAATCCATTTGCCTGGTCCCTTCTCTCAAGCATGTAATTATTCCTTGTAGAGAACTATTTTTCTGGGATTTGTATGGTTATATGGATTCTTCTCCATTTGGAAGAATTTTGCTCAGTTAATTACATGAGTTATAGTAGAACAACCAGTGTATTTTCAGTGAAATCTGGTTCTAATATTCTGCTATAGCATCCTATGACTTAGAAACAATTTAAAACTGCAGTGTATGTTTTTCAGATATTTAGAACTTCAGTCATCACCTTTAAAGCATATATATTGTTTGGATGTAAGTTTTGGATTAAGGAATGTTGGATTGCTCCTATTAACCATCTAAAAAAGATTAGATCAATTTGAGCCTGAAGTTTTTCTTGCTATTTATGAATCAGAACAGTGCTCGTTTTTCTGTATGTCTGCAAAGGCATCCCAACTGTTTGTGTTCCTTTCAGGGTGCTGTACCACCAATCCTGGCTGGAGGCAGCTGAAGTGGGAATGTGCATAATGTAGTGAAGATGGTTTTCTGTTTCTTTTATCTATTTTGCTTTTCTGCTTTCTGCATTTGCTTCAGTGTTATGGTTGTTGTCAGCCTGAGAGTGGATAGCTTGTGGGCATGCAATTCTTACTCACATATCTGAGTTCAGTCACAGATAAAAAGATATTTCTATGAGAAAATGTTTATTGTAGTCTTGATCAAACTGCTGTATGTTCATTTTGATGGCTAATGATATCCAAATGATCACAGTGCAAACTGTTAGTTTCAGTCCCTTTTGATTTAAATTAGGAATGAAATCCTCTCTAATTCTGCCTGGTTGTAAGCAGTTCTGATACTTGGATAGCCTGTTTGTGTTGTAACCTGCCCTGTCCTCCAGCTGCTCAGGTCTAAAACAACCAAATGTTGTTCTGAGGAGGCAGACATACCTGTTACTGGTGATCCAGTGTTTGGGCTGAGGTTGTTAAACAGCAAATTCGCATTTCGTGAGCCACGGGAGCTGTGTGGCTGTGACTGCCCAGGTGGCCATGGAGCAGGAGGGACCTGTTGGGAAGGAGGCGCTATTGAGGCAACTCAACCCTGATGTCATACTCAACCAAGTAAGAATTTTTTAAAGATTTAAAGCTCAGCTGCACTGTCACCAGTCCTTTGGAATGAGGATCTCTCTTTTGGTTCATGCAGAACTGCTTGCTGCTAACTGCATCGTGTTAAAATGTCTTTGACACATCAGGGAGGCTTTGTCGGCTCTTTCTCAGTGATCAGACCTGGGAGCCTCTTTGGTTTGCCAGCCCAAACAATGCATGCAGAGGGCTGAAAACTAAGCCAGGTGTTTGCAACTTTGTGCATCTTTAAGATGCCGTTGACCTTGAGCAACACTTGTGCCTTCTAATGAGGCAACGAGTCATACCTGTCTTATCCCAGCCCTGCTGGACAGCGGCACAGGTGTTACAGATCATGCAGCTGGCTTCTACGTTTTGGGCCATGATTCTCTTTTGTCTTTCCTGGTGCGTGCAATGTAAAATGTTGAGCTGTCCTGTGGCATGTTCTGCAGCCAGTAGCTGCTCAGGAAAATGTCTGGAATAGCAGACATACTGCCTGTTTAAAGAAAGAAAAAAAGTGAATTAGCATATTGACCTTACTGAAACATGCAAATCACTTGATAGGACTCAATTTCTGAAATGAATTCCCATAATGTATGTATTAATTCTTTCAGAAATTATTAAAAGGATTTGTGGGATTATTCTGAGCTCAGCAATAAATGTCAAGGTTTTAACTGAGCAGGTGTGGAAACCAGCAATAGTTATGGATTATCTGAATAACCATGTCAGTGTTTTGCTCTCGGAAGGCTTTCTTACCCTGGACTGTATGTCGTGGTCCCCCCCCCCAAATATTAATAGCACCTTTAAAGAGTGCTCTGGTTTAAAAAAAAAACCCAAAACAAAAAATGAAAAAATACCAACATGTTTTAATTGAGAAACCCTCCCCAATTTTTGTATCCTTTTAGGTGATTTTTTTTTTTTTTTTTTGAGAAGTTAAGTTTCCAGCACTGCTTCAAAAATCAAAAAGAAGTAACAGCTTTTGAGTTTTAGAGGATATTGTGAACTCTGGTGTTTGTGTTGTCTGGTTATGGAGTTTGTCACACTCGGTAACTTAAAATGACTTGTATTTTTTTTAAATTTGAAGTTGTCTGAATGCTTGTTGCAAGTTATTGCATACTTGTAAGCATTATTTAAAATGCTAATAAAATTGAAGTAATTGCAAAGTACTTTAGGGGAGAACAGATGGGGAAACAGTGCTATGCCATGACGTGTTCTCTCTCTATCGTTTCTAGAAGTCGCTGAGAGCATTCTGCTTGAACCTCTTCTGAGCGCTCTGCTGTTTGCTTGGTGAAAGGACAAAGGACTGACAATAAGAACAGTGCGCCGCTATCTGCACCTGCCTGTCGGAGCCGCCGTGTGTGTCGCAGGTGCTGTGTTTATGCCATCACCGGGCGAGCAGACGAGACGAGCACGCTCACGGACCGGCCTTAGGAGCTGCCCGGCGCGGGGTGACGGCGGCTGCCAGCGCCCCGCGCCCACCCTCCAGCGGGGCCGGTGCGGGCGGGCTGGGCTGGGCGGGCACGGGGCGCGGCGAGGGGCGGCGGGAGCCGCCGGAGCCGCCTCCCGGGGCGGCCGCGGGGCGGGACGGGCCGGCCGCGGGAGCGGCGGCGGCGGGAGGGCGCAGCCGGGGCCGCCGCGGCCGCAGCATCGCGGCGCGGTGGCGGGGATGGAGCCCTGGAAGCAGTGCGGGCAGTGGCTGATCAGCTGCAAGGTGCTGCCGCCCAACCACCGGGTGACCTGGGACACGGCCCAGGTCTTCGACCTGGCGCAGACGCTGCGCGACGGCGTCCTGCTCTGCCAGCTGCTCAACAACCTCCGCAGCCACTCCATCAACCTCAAGGAGATCAACCTGCGCCCTCAGATGTCCCAGGTGAGGCCGCTTCCCCCGGCCCGTGGCCTCTGCCCCCGTCCGCTGCCGGTGTCCGCGCCCCTCGGGCTGCGTGCGGGGTCTCCGCGTGCTTTGCCTTGCGACTTCGGGCGGCGCGGAGCGGAGCGGGACCCGCGGGCTGCGGAGCGGGATGCGGCCGCTGCCTGCCTGCCTGCCTGCAGCCCGGAGCCTCCGCGCCTGCAGGGCGGTGAGCGTGAGTCGAACCCGGGCCGGTGCTCGCCCGGCACCTTCCCTGCCCCGTGCGGCCGTTCCAGCCCGGGCTCGGCGCGTCCCGGGTGCCGGGACGGGGCGCAGCTGCAGCGCCGGGCTGGCGGCTCCCGAAACCTCCGTGCGGGCTCGTCGCCCGCAGCGGGAGGCGGCTCGGGCGGGAGTCCCCCGGGCCGTGCTAAGGAGAAGTTCCCGCAGTAGTCCCAGGGTCACCATTTTAATCTGTGCGCGTTACTGTTTAATGGGAGCGGGTTACAAATCAAACGACCTCTTGCTTCTAGTTCTTCTGGCTGTTCCTAGGGTCCTTGGTGGGGAGGGAGGGCGGCAGAGGATGCCGGGCCGGGCCGGCGCGGCCGGGGAGCTGAGCCCGCCCGGAGCGGCGAAGGCAGGGCAGGGGCTGTGGGAAGCGGTGGGTGAAGAAGCCCTGGTAGCGCCAGTCAGCTGCTCTTCCCAGCTTTTTGTGACTTACAGCGGTGAGGTGAATGGAGAGGACTGATTAGTAACGAGAAATCTTGATAGCTGGCTGCCTGTGTAGTGCTATTTTTTAAAAATTTATTTCTGGCTTTTTAAGTTGATATTTGGAATCATTACTTAATGCCTAAGTGTAATTCCTAATTCTGCCCTGTCTTAAATGCGGTTTTTAGTTTGGACTGATGTTTTGTTACTGTGACTCATAAAGTTGGCTTCAGATATCGAGATAAGGTTATATTAATAATTTAAGAAGAGACTATATATACTTGACTTCCTGTCACTGCTTCGTGCACACCTATGCCTCGGCAGAGATGGTGGCAGCCAAGCAGATGTTGTTTGGAAGGAAACTAACTTCTGAGCCTGTCATGCGTTTTAAAACATTGAGAAACACATACACTGTAACATTTCAGTGTTGTCGTTCTCTTTTTGATTTATAGTAATAGAAATTGCCATTCACGTTTATGATCCTAGTAAAAAGCAGTGGAGTGAATTATACTACTTTGTCCAATTCTCTGTCGATGTTTGCTTACAAACCTACTTATTTTACTTCTTACTAATTCTCTCTTTTAGCAGCTATGTCTTACTACCAAGGCAGCGTTTTCTGGAACCTCAGAGTGCAAAAAGGAAAACATAGTTCAGCTAGTCAGAGTCAAAGCTCTGAGACCCTTGCACTAGATGTGAAAGGTACAAAGGCTATCTCCGTGTACTTGAGAGCTCAAGTGCCTGCTTGAATGGCATATGCAGAGGCAATACTTCATCTGAGTGATGGAGCACACAGGGTGGGCTTCTCTGAGTGGTAGAAATCCAGCTTTTTCTCTGCACCATTACAACTTGTGACTTTCAGCACTTGCTAAACCAGAGCCTTGGATTATATTTGTTTTTTTTTTTTAATAAACTAGAAATGCGTCATCATGATATTTTTGAGATGGCCAACTCATTGCATCAGCTTGAATTCTAGATTAATGTTTGTTATCTGGACCACTATTATTTAATTTTATTTTTGATGAATTAAAACCATGGTGCTCTCCTTCTGTCTACTGAATCTAAGTTATCAAAATGCTCTGTTGCCTTCTTTATTAGAGCAGTTTTGGGAATCAAGATTAATATTTATTTCTCCAAGTATGTTTGAACTACAGATTATAATTGTAGATCTTGGATTATTTACAGGAGTTGTCTCTTTGTCTGCTGTATGCCTGAGGTACCTGCACTCCACAGTGCTGCAGACAGCTCTCTCCAGTGGTGCGTTCTCTGGCCTACACTGATTTTACCCTTTAAACAAAGGGAACTGTTGCTGGATCAAAATCTATAATGGATAACTCTACATAGTGTTGAATTTACTGGGAATGCTACCTTTGTGTTCTGTGAGTTCAAGATTCAGTGATCCTATTGAGGTTCTGTGGGGTTTTTGAAAAGTGGACACCCTTTCTGCTGCAAATGACCACTCAAGTGTAAATTTCAAAATTATTGAAACTGAAATTCTGCCAGTTTCTTGTAATTTGTGGCTGAGACTGTAAAGAGCTCATAGTAATAACTTCTGGAGAAGTCTCAATGGCTTGAAGATTATTCACGTAGGTGAGATCTGCTTGGGGTTGTGCCCTAAGCTGTGAGTTTTGTTGGTACTTTAGTTTACTTGTCAGTAAACTAATTACTATTAGTAAACTAATACTGCATCAGAGCAGCATCATAAGGTTGCTGTATCATAGGATCTTGGGGTCTTGTAGAAGCATTAGCTAGCTCATCTTTCCTTGTGGGATAATGAGTTATAAGCACTGGAGGCAGAGCAGGGTTGGCATTAAGATGGGAATTATCTTGGCCACTGACTGCAGAGTCTGTCTGAAACTGCTGCTGTGCCTGTACTGCTTAGCTGAGCTGTTTGAACTTCATATGGCCCTTATCCCTCATCTTCTGGAACTGAGCTGCAGCTCCTGTTCTCCCTGATCTGATGTTGGTTTCTTCCACTAAGTCTTAGAATGGGTCAGGGGACTCTTCCTGCACCGTCCTTAATCAATGCAGAGACTGAGAAGGGTGGATGAAGGCTTCATGAATGGGCCTCATTGAGGGCAGACTGTTTGATTTTGGCCTTGTCTCTTACTGCAGTTGATGTTTGTCAGACCTTGCTCTATGAACCAGGTTTTCATGTCTTGGGGGCTGCTTACAAATGCAGCAGTTCCAAAGAAGAGGAAGGTGAGAGGTGGTGCCTCAGGCAGACCTAGGAGTAGGTGTCAGTTGTCTGATGAAAGTATCGAGTCTTTTCCATTTGTTACATATTTATTTTTTCAGAATAAATGTGACAGATCACGCATCAGTTATCAGTCAGCTTTGCCCGGTGGCCCTTGGTAACCCTTTATAAGCCACATCAAAAGTGCAGAAGGATTGTGGCTGATGCTGTGGTGCCAGATGCTGCTTTTTGGTGGAGCTTGATTCAAACAGGAGCACTGTTGCTTTGCTGGGGTAGGAGTAGAAACTGAGATTGATGCTCAGCATTGCAACACCACTGTGCTTGACCAGATGGCATGGGGTATGTTTTATGGGCTGGCTAGCACAGGGAACCACATGCCTTTGTCCCATCACCAGCCATGCACCTTGTGTCACAGCTGTTCTTTTGAGTGGGCTGTTCTTGTGTTTGAGATCTGTGGATTCTGCCCAAAAAGGTATATTCTGGATACCTTTTTGAAGAGAATGCCTGTACAAGAGAAATGTCTCAGTGGCTTTAGGCTGTAAAACACTGGGGTTTGAACCTTTTGAATGCTGGCTGTTTTCATTACGGTATGTTTATGAAAATATGTATATTTGGTTAGTGGAAGTTGTCCTTTGAAGAACAGAAGCTGATTCAGTCACTTACACGTTCCAGAAAGTGAGCCTCAGATATTAAAAGTATAAACCTTGCATATATAAAAGCTGAGCAGCATTGAGCCTTCTAGATTGTCAGCTTGGTGCTGCTGGGCTCCTGTCTGAGCAGCTGGTGTGTCTTGGTGTGAGATCCCCTGTGAAAAATTACACATGGGCTTTGTATGAGGTTGGAAATTCAGGTTCAGGGATATGCATGTCCAGGGATTTTTTTTTTCACTTTGAACAGGACAGGAAAGTGTTGGTTCTGTTAAGAGCTCTTGTGTCAAGGCTCAAACTCACTTTGATGTTTGAGCTCCCACAAGCTAACAACTTGTGTTACTTCAACCTGTGTGTGTGCCATCACAAAAGGAAATGTAAGAGATGGATCAAGTAATGCCTTTTGGCCTTTAACTGCAGGGGAGCCTGCCTGATTCAGTTAGTGTTGTGAAAGTGGTGTTATTGCAGGCACCAAACACTTCAACACCAGCTTCTGGGAATGGAGCTACTCATTGCTGAATGAGTAAGGGAGGTGTGACTGTTGTGCTGGTGTGTTGCAGGGTTCCCCTGAAGTGGAGCATCAGTCCCTGGTGACAGTGAGACAGAGGATGGAGCACTGAAGCTCAGTGTCTGTGTCTTCAGAGCTGTTCACTGTAGTCATTCACTTGCCTCAGATGCTGCCTCTTGGCAATGTAGGCTGGTGAAAGTAATAAAAATGGAAGTGATCCATAACAGAAAGTACTAATCCTAATGTTTAATCATCATCAGACAAGAATTTAAGTAATTTATCACCAGAAATGTAAAACCTAAACCAATAGATTATGATGGATTTGTAGATGATGTTATCTGTTTAATGCTTATCTTTTATCCTTTGCAAGCTAGTTTTGAAATGGTTTTTGCAAGGCATTTAGTTAACTTGTGAGAGATTGCTTAACAGGAAAACAGCACTTAATGCAATACTGCCATGGGAGTTTACCTAAAGGGGATGCTGACATAGATTAAATATTAAAAATAACTATTTCCTATGATTCTAATAAAAATAAACAAAATATCCCTCACTTAGTATTAAAAGTTCAAACACTTTCTAATTTTAGGGAGTTACTTTTTTTGGTGTGGCCATATTGTCCAAAGGAAGTTGGTTATCTTGTCATTCATGTCATATTTTGGTGTGGTAACAGAGCTTTTGTGCAGGAGTTTATTTTCCTTTATTCTGGTGGTATCAGGTAGTCTCAGGATGTGGGTGTGCTGAGTGAGGCAAACCTCCCTGTTTCCTCTGATACTTTCTCTGGCTTGGAGCTTCCCCATTCCCCCCAGCTGGCAACCCTGGTCTCCTGCCCCAGTGTGCAACCCCTCTGTAAGCCCCCTGCAGGGGGGTATGCTGTGTTTTCTTGTTAGGTTAGGTGCTAGGGTGTACCACAAAGATACAGTTTCAGAAAAACTGTGTTCATCTAAATGTAAAACTTCTTGGGCTTGAACAAGAGTTTAGAAACTGGTTCAGTTTTTGTCAGTGTAGAAACAAGAGACATATTTAACTGCCCCCTATTTTTGAAATCTTTGAATCTTACTGTATATTCATATACATTTAAAAGGATTTAATTATTTTAAAAATATTTTTTTTAACTTTTCAAGTGTTTTCAACCTCTTTGCTTACTTGCTGGTACTTTGGTCCACTTAACATCTTCACCACATTTAACTTTATTTCCATGCTTCATTTAAATGAAAACTACATTGGCCATAACATATATTATCCAGAAAATGTATATTTATCCATGTGTAAGTTATGTGTACATATGCATATCTTATACATGTTGGAATTGATAAAATATTTTGAACAAGTATTTGTTGAAAGCAAAACCTTAATATGACCTCTGTTTTGTACTAAGAAAAGACTGATGAAAAAGTAGTGACCTGGTTTTTCTAGGTAATTCTTCCTACTTTAAGAAGGTGAAGAAAATAGCTCTTGAAAACGGATGTAATGATTTTAATTGATTCACATTGATTCTTTTTTGTCGGGGGAAGGGAAAACTGCAGTGGTACTCTATGGTAAAGCTTATTTTACATGTTATGTTTATTGTACAGTTATTAAATGCAGCATATGCATCTTGCCAAGAGGTGTCTCAAATATTCCCTTATGCACAAAATTTTGGTGTGCTGACAGCTAGGTAATGCATTAATAGAAAAAATATTCATGCTGCTTTCTCACAGAGGCTGTAGCATCTGCCAGCAGTGGATGATATAAATTAATGTCTGTATGGCATGCTGCTGTGTCATGTGGGAACAGCAAAGTTCTTTTTGGAGCCTTGTCTGACAGGTGGGAGACCTGTGATAGTGGCAAGTTGAAGGACTACTTATGAAAAGAAACAAAACAAAAGGGTTAAAGATGAGAGATATGTATATAAAAAGTAGGAGGATATAATCAAGGGAAACTATTAACTACAGAGAATGGTCGGTCATAAGAAGTTAGGAAGCTGGTTTGAAAAGGGTATCAGCAAGCAAGACACTTCAGAATTTTGATATTTATCACAAGCTAAGTACAAAACACCAATCTGGATATGCTGTGTTATTCTTTAGTGGCAATGGATAATGGCTTTATCATTGCTGGCATGCCAGTCTCTGTTCTAACATGCTGCCTTAGGCCTGTGAGGTGCAGGAGGTTTATTGCCACGCTGCAGCACTGCACATCAGGCTGGGTTAGCAAAAACCAGCAGTACAGCTTGTGCATTGGGGAGATTAGAGGGTCTTGGATTTCTCACATGCATCTCTTTCTGCTCTCCTTTGAAGGTCAAAAGAGTTGATGAAGTCATAGTTGTAAAGGAAATACAGAGGGTGAGGAGAGAAAGGGCTGCAAGGCAGCTGCCAGGGGTGGGGGGCAGACCCTGCAGGGAGTGTGGTGATACATCCATCCTGGCCATGCCAGCAGGGACCTGGCACAGCTGAGCCTGGCTTTCACTGCTCTGGGTGTTGGGGGAGCAGGGTTAGCTGGGAGCAGCAGCTGGCAGGCTGGTGAGAGGCACCAAGGGCTTCCAGAGCGCAGTTTGGCATTGCTGAAATACAGGAGACCCTTCTGCTGAGGTCATGCTGCTCCCTGACTGGCAGCTGACCCAGAGGGGAATAGGACAAGTGTGTGTGGCTGCAAAGGAGAGTGCTGGGGTGTGCTCCCCTCTGTGTGCTGCCACATGCTGGGGGAGAGGGCAGCAACTGTCCACACCTGAGTGTGTCACTGCAGCAGGCAGGGTGCCTGGCTCGTGCCCTGATCGTGTGGCTGTCTGAGTACAGAGGAATATGTACTGTTTTAGTAGATCACTGACAGTTTTAGCTTCTTTAAGTTTTGCTTTATACAGAGGTGCCAGTTTTTGAACTTGTCCCCACAATACTGAAATTGTACCTCTAGTTCTTTAAAGACCAAATGGGACAAAATTGTCCATCAGAAACCTTTGATTTTTTTTTCTTCTCCTTTCTGTTGCTGTGAAACAGCATTGTGGTACTTCCATCTCCTTCCATAATACTTCACAGCAATGTTTAGTACTACCTTACATTCTATTATTTCAGTATTTCAAAAATTCAGTTTCACAGAGAAGTATGAATTGATGTGCTGTTTATCCAGTGGCTGTTAATTTCTTCCCTTGAACTTTTTAGTGTACTTGGCATCATCTGGAACTACCTTTTCTTTCCTCTTATTCTGCTTTGACAAATCATGTTTAAGACTTGAGGCATTGTGAAATACCAGCTGTTTGCTAAGACTTATGATGTGTGAAATGCAATCTGAACTGACATCTTTGAATTTTTATATTTAAGAGAAACATGTTCTCTCAAAGCTCAGTGAGTGCTACTGGCTTCAGTTCACCAGTGTCAAGTGAGAATATGTCTTTTGGAAAAATATGGGTCAATAACCCTTTCTGTCATCCTATACTAAATGTCAATAGTGAAGGTCTTGGTAACATGAAACACTGAAGGATGATTAGGAGGATATTTGTTTCTTTGTATATTCATAACATGAAACATTAGACATAAATTGCATACTATGGTGGTATTGTAGCAATTTGTATAAAAGCCACTGTTTAAAATGCTCTTGCAGACCTACAGGTATGGTTCAGCTGCCTTATATTACAATCCAAAATATT
The DNA here is from genome assembly GCF_024509145.1 of Vidua macroura. NCBI lineage: Eukaryota > Metazoa > Chordata > Aves > Passeriformes > Viduidae > Vidua > Vidua macroura. Next base: position 11,971,723 of record NC_071579.1, read on the forward strand.
TTTGGCCTTTACTTTCATTCAGAATTTTATTTTATAATTGGCTAATAGATATTCAGTTAATCTGTCTGTACTTATTTTTTGCTCATTCATTCATTTCCTGAAACTTATTTTAAATCATAGAGATTATAGTTTGATTGCCTTGCAGAAACAAACAAATAACAAAAAAAAAACCAAAAAAAACCAAAAAAAACAAAAAACAAACAAAAAAAACCCCACCAAAAAACATAGAAAGCACATTGTTGCTATAATCAAATATTTTCTGAAAAAACCTCCAACCAACCCAAACCAAAAACACCCAACAAAGCAAGGCATTTTTAAAAGCATGTTTTTGACTGGTAAAGCTTAGCAGAACAAGATGATTTGTAATTCCAAAATCATTAGATATGCCTTTTTATCCCTGGTGCCATCAAATCTACCTATTTGTTTCTGAGTTGTATAATGGTATGTGCTGTATAATCTGTACTTGGGGTATTTTGTACCATTGCTTGTTCCTTCATTCACACTGTTTCTACATGGAAAGAAGCCTGAGAGTCAACTAAAATAGAATGATTAGAACTTGGCCCTTAATGTTAATTGTCAAAGCAGTCTGACTTCACTGTTGTGCAGGAAATTTGATGCTTTAAGAGATGACATGTTATTTTGCTTGCACACACTCAAAACTAAGATACTGTAATAATTATAGCATCATCATAGCTTGCCTAATTCCTTGTGCTCTGCTTGCGTCTTAGCAGCCAAGGTTTAAATTGGACTTATGTGCTTCAGTGAGTGACTTCAAATTCCCATCAACCACTGCCTCATGTAGCAGTGATGCCTTTTATCAGCTGATAAAAGGCCATGAAGGCCATGGTATTTTTCCCTCTAAATTGCTCAGGATCTATGAATAAGGATGTCTGATTCCAGCACAGAGAAGGTTAAAGGCAGATGGAGGACCACACCTTCTCTGCACTAATGTCCCCTCAGATTTTAGGTGTCTCTGGATGGGGGTATGGTGATGTGAACCAGGTTGATGGTGATGTTGTAACTTGAAGTGAACACTCATTAATCCCACATAGCTCTGTAGGGTTTAGATCAAGATTTGAATTTCTTTTTCCTGGAAAAAAAGTAGTGTGGGAGAGAACACCAGAGAGAATGTTGAAATTATTGCTATTGCCTGCAGCATCTTTCACTCTCAAAATAGAAAGAGTGAGACTCCCTGAGGTGCCCTTGCAGGCTGCTGCCTTTGGGCTTATGGTCAGTTGATGTGTGGTTTGTTGGAAAGGGATTTCTGCCAAGCTTTTAAAACCTAACTTATCTTGAGGCAGCTATTTTAAAAGCCTCTTCATCCTACTTTGTGGCTCAGATTTTGCATTTCACAGTAGTACCAGTTTTGCTAAATTGTGTGAAGTTGTGTCCGGAAATATTTAGGTTTCACTTTGTCTTAATGGTTTATCATCCATGTATGTGCACAAAGTGATACAGAGGGTGTCAAGTCGGATCACATTCTCTTCTGAACTGGGAAGTTCTTATTTTTAAACATTGTTGAAAATTTTTGCTGAGATTTGATTTCCCACTTTTTTTTTTTTTTTTGTTTTGTTTTTTTTTTTTGTTTTTTTTTTGTTTGTTTTTTTTTTTGTGTGTGTGTATGGATCTCACTTAGCTTTTTGGATGCTTGATTTGAAGTAACAATTTTTGGGCCATACCCCAGAGGGCTTGTTTGGCATGTGTGTGTGTGTCCTCTTAGCAGCAGTGTTTGGTTTGACTGAATTCTTAGAACATTTTTAAAAGTGCAGAACATGTTAAAATCTTAAGTTGTCTTTAACAGGTGTGTCCTGTCCTGAGGTTTTATGGGAGTCAAGTAGGGTTAACTTGAGCCATTATCTTTTCATTTCTGCCTGTCCTGATCTTCTTTTTCTCCATCTAAGAGGGCAGTGCAGATTTACCCACCACTGTGCCTTGATGTTAATCACTACAAGTAGTCATGAGAAAGTTATCCAGGGTCTGTGTTCACTGAGTTTGCATTTGTGGTTGGCAGCACTGAGTGTGGTGATGCATCTTCTCAGTGGATTGTGCTGAGGCTGCTGGTTTCACTGCAAGTATGCTGAACAGATGGCACTCTTTGTAAAGCTGAGGTTTAACTCCCCAATTGTTCTCAGTGATGCCTTCAAGCAATATTGTTGGTTAGAAGGACTGTGCCTCAGAAGGTGCTGGTAGCTACTGGTACTGTGCTGGTGCAGGGCTTATGAAGCTGTATGGAAGCGACTCCTGTAATCCTATTGGAATGCCTCTATAGTTTTATCACAGCCCTACAGTTTCCCTTTCTGCTGAAGACCTGGTAAAATGATTAGCTGAGATGAAAGGCTTTGTTGCCTGGGACACGTATCTGTTAATGTGGAGGGTGATGAGAGAGTGTGGATGTAGGGATAGCTGAGCCGTGCTGGGTACAGGGTGGGCTGCGCTTCATGAGAAGCACACTGAACGTATTTCAAATTTGTGTGTCTTCCCAGCTATAATTGCTCAGATTCATAGACCCCTGGGGAATCTGCTTAATTTAAGTTATCTGCTTTCTCTTTCCTGAGAATGTAGGTTTTTGTAGCTTGGAAGCCCCACAGTGCATCATGTTATTTCAAGAGTACAAGCTCTAGCAATATTAATGTAATGTGAACTATTATCTAGTGTTAAAAATACCTGCTATGAAGAAAAAAAAACCCCATTAATTTAAAAAAAGAAATTATAAATTATTTGCCATGACCAATGGGAGAAACATAGGCAAACAACAACTAATTAAAAAGTCCTGAAACAAGAGGGGGGATGTATTACACAACACTGTCACTTAGCACACCTCACCAGAAACAGGCCTGCGGGGTGGATCCTTCCATCAGTAGTGTTACAGTAATTGTGAGTGCATGTGGCCTCTGCTTAGCAGCAAAGAAAGGCTTAGATGTTCTTTTTTGGGGCAAAACTGCTCTCTTGGTGGGGTTTGTCGGTGTAGGTCTTCTAAAGGTAGTTGTTATATTAGTTAAGGACTTGTTCCTTCTGGTGCAGAAGCTGTGTCCATTTCCATGCAGTGGAATGGCTTTTTAAAAATGCTTGTCCAACTCTGGGGCCCAAAATGCAGGACCACAAATATATTTTGCTAAATGTTTAGGTTTGGAAATAACTCCTAAGTTATGTATCTTTTAATTCTGTTGAGAAACAAGTGATTTCATCTAACGTTGTGTCTAATCTAAAATTTGTGGTGAAGCAGTTCAGCAGGAAAATCAGCCCTGAAAATGCCATTATTGGAAGATGTTTTTAAAACTATTTGGAAAAGAAATTCAGCTTCTTTTGTTTTGTGCTGATGTATATTAGAGTTTGACCTCAAAATCCAGTGTTTCAATAAAGTCATGTTAAAGTTTAATGAACTTAAAATGCCTTTCATCTTGATTTGAAAGAATAGCAGAATTTGAAATGTTAGGGTTTCTGTAGAATATTTCATTTTCCTGACAGGTCTGCTAATGACAACCTTTTTCCAATCTTCCCTGTTTGTCATATTTTTCTACCTTGACTCAGGTGACTTGATGTCACCTATCAGAAACCCAGACTGTTCTGTGATTAATAAGAAGTACTGCTGTGATGGGTCTGGGGTTTTAAAAATTATTACTTTTCCCCCCACCTTTTCTTCTTGTCTATAATTCTCATTTGTTTTGATTCATCTCTTCTGCAGCTTGTTTGTGCTTGTGCTCTGTTCTCTCAAACTGGCCTGTATTACTTTCACCTTCTACGTTTGCCTTCCCCTCCCACTTGTATTTTCTTTTCCTGCCAGTGCATCTGTTTCCTCCTTCACTTCATTCCTGATGCTCTTTATTCTGTTCAACTGTTTCCCCTTCCCTGTTGTCTTCACTGTTCCTGTTGGCCTCATCCCTCTGCAGATTGTCAGAAATCTGTTTCCTACATGGTTAAGAGCTCATCTCCTCCGGAAGCTGCGTGGATGAGTGTGTTGGGCATGAAGGCTCTGGTGGAAGTTATGCTTTTAGGACCAGTGAAAAAGGGATTCAAGGCACCAGACAGTGCTTGACCAGCAAATTCATGCTGCGCTGTTTTAAATTGCTTTTCAGGGACTACTTTTGGTAAATGGTGATTGCTTTGCTTTCACCCATTATTTTAAAAGTTTCTGCTGCCTCCCTGTTGCAATCAGAGCTTTGCAACATATGTCAAGGTGTCCCCAAAATTGTTTTTCTACTTTGTTTCAGATAACTGGGCAGATCCCTCTGGTGGAGTGATGAGGATAAAAGCTAGTGCTGGCAGCCTGCAGGGTGAATCAGACTGGAAACTTGTTCTTTTAGAAGCACTTGATTCCTACCCTTGTCACCAACCTCTGGAGATTTGTGCCACCATGCCAGTGCTTAAGCTATATAATTCTGTGGTTGTGTCCTGAGGAGCAGGTGGGGATGGGAATGGTAGTTATTTTTAACCACTTCTCAGATTGATTTTTAAGGTTGCTTGCAAGGCACAAATAGCCAGTCCTGCTAGCCAGCACATTCATCCTGCATCTCCTTTGTGTTGTACATCAGTCTCAGTGGTTTCTGTGTCTTTCCAGTGAGTTCCACTCACTCTTCAGAGGCTGATAGACATGATAATTAAATTTTTGCTTCCCAGACTCACTATTTACATTCAACGTGAAACAACCATTACACTGGGTATATCTGTGTTGTGAGATACAAGCTGCTACACAATGATGTACCTGAGGGCTTAACTTCATAGCGAATAGTTTGTTTCTCCAGGTTTCTGTGGTTTTGCTTGTTTGCCTCTCTGTTGCTCTCAGTCTCCATAGGCCTGGTATAATTCAAGGAAGTTGCAGGCAGGAAGTGGGTGATGCTCAGCTGGTTATTCCATGGATGTGGATGTGCTGTCAATGAAAGCTCAAGAAGGTCAAACATCAGTGACCAGTAGCTGTTCTGTAAATGTGCACCTTTTGTCTTGGTTTGTTCACGTTATTTCTCCCCTTGAGGCTGAAGCAGTGCAATGTTACCATTTGTGAGTTATTTTTTAAAAGCTTCTCATGGAACTAAAAATTTTCATGCAGTTTCTTGGTTTAATGGAGAATATACATTTGAAGAGTAATTGTTGTCATACTCATCTCTTTATGCTAGCTGATGTTATGATTTCATATACTTTGACTTACTAGAGCAGCTTTAAACTATTTGTTTCACAATGAGATACTGATGAGAACTTAATCCAGGTCAATGATTTTTGTACTTTAGTATTGGATCTTAATCCAGGTCAGTGATTTTTTTTTTTTTTTTTTACTTTGATATTGGGTCTTTCATAACTTGTGAATAATTTGCCTCAGATACCCTTTCAGAACTGAAACATACTTCTATGAGGAAGTGGCTTCTGCTTAGTTTTCTAGTATGCTTTCCTCATCGAAGTTCTCATTGTAAAGTGTAGTCTCTTCTCCTGTGCTTCCTTTAATTTTCTTTACTGTATATAAGTGTGAGAATGACTTTAACTAGCCTTTTAAAATTTGTTCTACTCTAATTTTGTCATGTTCTTTTCCAACCATTGTAATTTCTGTCTTTTCTTATCAATTATTAGTGTCCCCAGTGGAAGATAAACTAGGGATCTTGAGTGTTTATAGATTTCACAGTGAGTACACATGAGGAGCAAATAATTTGTGTGGTGTGTTTTTTTTCTCTCCCTCAACTGGCTTTGAAATGGGTGCAATTTTTTTTTATAATAAAAGCTTTAAAGTTTTCATAACAGGAGTCACTGACAAAAATAAGTTATTCCCATATTGTTCTGTTAGGAGGTCCTTGGATTTCCTATACATGTTCTTGAGTGTCCTTTATTGCATACAAGAAATTACCACACTTAGTAGACAGTAACTTGATTTGTTTTGACAGATAAGGAAATGTGACAATTCATTTTTTGCTAGTTCTCTGCAGCTGTCAAAAAAATTAATCAGAAATGCCCTTGAGTGGCAAGGCATACCGGTATTGAAAAGGGAATGTCATTTGAACCACAGTTTATTGGTCCCCTTGCCATCCTTAAAGAGTCATTTTCCCTATGAATTACAGAGAGCAGATTTGTACAAACTTCACATTGATGGCAGGGCGTACACCTGACAGGATTTAGCAGATGTGTGGGCACCTTGTGTCTCCTCTGGAGAGAGGAGAGAGTCTCCTCACTGCCCTGAGGAGACTCTCGGAGCAGGTGGGAAGACTTGAGCAGAGAGGCCGTGGGAGAGTTTGTCAAGAATTGATGTGGAGGTGTTCATGTCCTGATGGGGTGGCTTCTTGCCGGTAGCAGATCTGGACAGATTTTGGTAGAGCTGTGAGTCATGTTCAGAGGCTCAGTTGGGTCAGTTGTGTGTGGCACAGCTGTTTTCAGCGGAACAATGAGTCACAGACTTGTGAGTTTCCAGTCCTTGCTAAAGAACCTACCCACATAGCTGCTCTTGTGGTTTCATTTAGAAATAAATGAGCAGTGCAAGAGTTTAATAATTAGACTGACTAGGTGAAGTACTTACTGTATACTGATTTCTGGGATTTTTTAAGAACACATTGAGAAGTGGCATGTTATTGTCACAAATGGAAAAATTCTTGCTTCTGAAAAAAGTGAACAGAAGCTGAATACAAATATTTCCTGAATCCTATGCCCAGAAAATTAGTTGCAAGGGTCTATTCTAATTGTTTTGCCTAATTACTCTCCTGTCCTTGTTTCACATAACCTCACTTATTCTGATCCATGAAAAGACTGTTGCTGAATATTTTTTTCTATCTAGTTGTTCACATTAAAGTATCATCTTGCAACAGATCAAACAAGTTTGTCTCCTGCTACATGCACTCCATGCTGCTATTCTGCTTAGCTGACTTAAAGGCAAGAATCAGCCTTGCAGTATTGTCGTGTCTATTTTTCTGAGAATCACTATTGTTGCTTCTCCAGTACTGAGAACCATCTCCACAGAGAGGCAGAGAAAGATCTGTCATTGTTATAAATTCCCAGTTACAAATTGCATATATATTGATTTTGTTTTTCTTTCTAATCTTGTCTCAATAAGCTATTATGCCTTTTAGACAATAGTCACTAATCCAGGATCATACTGTGTTTTATTTAGATTTCATTTTATCTGATTAGTCTGTAGAACAAAACAATACTAAACAAAACCAGACATAAAATGAGGTTTTCTTGACAAAATCTAGACATTCTTATGGCTTAGCTCCAATGTTTGCATTCAATATGTTATTTAAAAAAAATCACCTAAAGAACCATTTGTGTTGAAGTGATGTTCTGTTAGGCAATTAGTAAGCTGATGCTTGTGCAGAGGCCTGGAAGTATGTTACAGCAGCTGCTTGTGCTGCTTCTGTATGTGCTCTTTTGTATAATAGGTTAAAAAAAATATTTGCCAGCTCGCAGGCAGATGCTTTCACTGTCCCTGTGTTAGGTTGTATGTTTTCCTTTATGCATGCATCAGTGCCAAAACCAGTTATGGGTTACTGCTCATGCAGAAATTTTTAGCCATGACAAGAGTGACTGTTGGTTTTTATGTAGATTTGTGTAAATAGCCAGTATCTTGCGTTGATTTTGGCGTGTCTCTTTAAACTGAATGTTATTGATGATACTACATTTAAGATGACAGGGACGTACTTATACAACCAACTTAAATTGTGTTGTGCTATCACACACTGCTGCTAAATTACTAAATATTTAATTTGTTCTACATGCATTAGCATCTTAGATTTTAATAGGATTAATTTTATGAATAAAACAGGATCTAGCTCTCTTCACTAAGTTCATAAGACCAACAGAGCACTGAAGGAGGACTTCCCAAGTTAGTGCTTCTCAGGTTGCCTTGGTAGATTAGTTTTTCTGGCAGTCTTGTGTATGTCTCTTGTAAATTCAAGGTAAATGAAAATACAAGCATGAAACTAACAGTAATAATTTACACAGTCCTTCTTTCAGGACTGAGGGATACCTTTTACAGGTGTTTTTAAAATGCTTCAAGAAATTTGCTTTTCATGAGGTCACCAATATGTGCGCAGTGTGTTTCTGAAGTCATTCAGCTGTGAGTCAGTAGCATAAAGACTGGGATGAGTTCTTCACTTTTAAAATGATCCTTAACACAGTTAGTCTGTAGGCACTTGGAATAATGTGCCAAAACTCAAAGCACATTGTACTTTAATAATTAAAATTATTATTTTGGTGCAATGTTCTGTAGTTCTCTTCCCAAGGTGATTGCGTAGCAAGGGAGTGGAAACATCTGGTGGCAAGACCCTTGTACTTGAGAAGGTATTGGTGGCAGGGTGCCCTGGGTGGTTATTGAAGTGTGGCTTTCATCTTCTGCCCTGTGCTCTGAACAGCTGCTCCGGGGCTCCATCAGCACCTCTCCATTTTTGCAGCCTAAGTCACAGGAACTGCCAAGATACAGTAACAGTAAAGCTTCTGCCAGTATGGCTGGGGCCTTTTCCACTGCTGAAGGGTCTCATCATTGTGGCATCTGAGGCTTGGGGCTCAGGGGAGACACTAAGCTTGCCCTGCATCTTGGGCTTCATGCTGCTCTCCTGTTGAAAAGGCAGCTTTCCTGTGTGTTTTTTTATGGTGTCCCATGGACTTTACCTGCTGAAGACTGAGCAACAGGTCTTTTCACAATTATGATGGACTCTTTACTGAACCTGCCTTCATGTTGTTTATAATGAGCTGCTTGAAACAACCATCTATGTTATTGTTATTTACAAACAGTCTTCTGAATTGGATTGTAGAAAAATATGATATTAGTATCTTAAGACTCAGCACATAGTATTGTTCAGTAATGCAGATTTCTCACTGGTGCTCACATACTCCATGTAAAACCCCGATTGTACTGCATCAAATTGCTCAGCAGACTAAGAGTCTAGATGATGCTAAATTATACTCTGCTGCTCAGGTTTCAAAGTATTTGGTTTATTTACAATTTGATTATTTTAGGCTATTACAAATACTCACTTGTGCTCTAGGATTTTAATTTTTCTTCTTTTCATGTTTTCATAAATCTTCATTCTCATGAGACCATGCTCATAAATGTTTTACTCTGTGAGATGCCAAAATGGCATCCTTTGAAATGAAGTTTTGGACCATTTCTTTGTGTACCTCAGCTGTTATTTTGAGACAAGGTATCAGTATAATTTAGCTGTCACATGAAATGGGACACATACAGAGGTGACACATGAATTTCTGTGGGCATCCACTTACTTGCCTGTGCTGAGATGATCGCAGCTGTTAATTCATACTAGTGGAAGTAGGTATTTATGCAATTTTGACACATCTCCCACACAAATTTGTGTTGCCTTCAATGATGTGTTTCATTTTGGCAGACAGCTTGGAGTGAGTGAATGCAGCCTTTTAGACAGCAAGTGCCTATGATGGTGTACAAGTGGAATGTTTTATGTCCACTGAACCTTTCTTTCACTGTTTGTCAGTGTTCTTAAGGAAGGAAGCCTACTGCAGCTTCACAAAGATTTGTCTGTTTTTAAGTTGGTGTAAATTAAGGTTCTAAAGCTTATCAATTCTGTTACACTGATGCTTCACTTGATTCCCCTGATTAGGAAGGTTATGTGTCACTGAACAAATGAAGTGCAATTTGCCTAACACTGGCTGGATTTCAGAATGACACAGTGGAAAACAGTTGTAGGTAAAAAGATGTTAGTTTCTACATTTTTAAAGGTGTATTTTAATTGCCTTTCCCCTCAGAATTTTTGGAAATTGAGAACTCTTAATGGTTTTGTGTCCTATTTATCACAGGAATTGCAGCTGTAGATCAAACCACAGTTTCATCTACTTCACCACTGACATCCAGACCAGGTTCTTCAGAACAGTAGTCTGTTCCCGTGGGGAGCAGTGGAGCGTGTAGTACCCAGGGAATTTTGCAAGATGCATGTGCTGAAGCTTGTTTTGTGCCCCAAACATTCATTATGCTGCTATGTGTTATGGCTCGTTATGCCACTGCAGTCTGCTGCATAGGCCACAGTACTCCAGTAATCTGTAGATGTGGTCTAGATACAGATGCGGTCTTCTGTTTTAAGAAGGATGTAATAAAATGAAAAAAAGTTCAGACAAGGGCTGTGGAGGTTCTCGATTGTATTAAACAAGCAATAGAAAATGAACATTTTGTCAGCTTTTGGCAAGAGGCAACATAGGGAGGGAGACTGAGAGGCCTGAGAAAAGAAAACTATTTGCTGTCCTTTCCAGTGTGGAAAGGGGGTGTCCAATGGAAGTACTAGGTAGCACTTTAGAGATGCCAACTGTATGGCACTCAATGCAGGAAGGATGGCATTTGGTGGCAGGTCAATACGTTGAAGCTCCAGAGAACACACAAGGTGTAAAAATACTATACAGGAACAGAATTTTTGCCTCCAATCCTGAAAATTTACTTTTGGAGTTTGTTTTCCATTCATGGCCATTCCCACTGGTTTATGGTTTGGGCTTCTGGACTTACCTGTTCTACTTATTTAACTTGCAATCCTTGAGAAGTACTCTCTGAATATATTGGAAACCCCTGTCCTTGCCACGGAGAGTATGGTCTAATAAACTGCAAACCTGAAGTGACACACCAGCAAAAATAGAACAGTGGATTTTTAAAATAGGTAACTAGAGGAGAGTCAGATTCATATTGTGCAATTTGTAGAGAGCTGTACTTGCATCCTTAAGGTCTTGCTAGGAATTTATTCCATGAACTTAAGAGTTTGGAAAAGAATACACATATGCAATTCAAGAAAACATTTTAAGTATTTAATGAATCATGCATGTTACTGCTAGTGACTGTTAAGAATATTGTTCCTTCCTTGTGGAAATCAAAGACCTAGTACATGACCTGTATCTGCTGGTAAGAAATGGAAAAGCACAGGAGTTATTTGGGCTAGGTTCATCTTTAATAGGAACTGCCAACCCTGTGTAGGTCATCAACACCCTCCTCCCCTCCCCAGTTGTGTCGAATTTCTGTGCAGGATTAAGTGCTGACTGCTTTTGAGAGTTTAAGTGTTTAAAAAAGAACAAGTTAGTACATGTTAACTTAAACATGCTCTTGAACCCACACTGTAGGTGTTTGTAAAGGCATTACATAGTTGAGGTCCAGATCTGGCTTTCAGGGCCTATGTTTGGGGCACTACAGCCCCAAGTTATTCACAAAGAAGATCCAGTTCAGATGGTGAATTCAATGGTGCTTACTTTGAGGTGTGGGGTAGAAATAAGCGAAAGGGATTGTGGTTCTGTAATGGAGCTGAAGTCAGGTGCGGATCCCCCAGGGAAGTCTCTGCCTTTAGCCTCTGTGGCAGCTTTTTGTCACACCTTTGTAGGGCTCCTTTAGGCTCCCCCCAAAATTAATTTCCCTTGCACAGGTATAGGGAAAGTAAGAGGTCTTCTCATGTTATTGCACTAACATTAGAGACTTGGTAAAAACCAAGCACAGTCATGAATAAAAGATACCAAGATACAATGGAAGCAGCTCTTTAGTGTGCCAAGCTAACAATATGGAACAGATGTGTTGGGTGTTCTCTTTTGCACAGATGTGAAGATCTGTGTTTCATACTGTTGCTGTAAGGTTATTCATGGTTTCAGTGTGAATACAATTTTTGTTTTCTCTGACTGTAAAAGTGTTGAGAGCCAATTAGTTTGAGGCTTTCCATTCCTTTTGCTGTTTAAATGTATCAGTTAAGCTGGAGGTTTTAGGGTTCCCCCCTGCCCTACAATAAATTTAAATCCTTTAGGTAGGTATAGGTTTTGAAGTTTCTGACTAATATTTCTGACTAATAGCAGAAATATTCTGCTAATATTTCATCAACTAAGTTGAAATGTTGAGTGTTTAGAAAGCCTATGTTGGGACCAATGACAATACATCCAAGTAGGAAATCGGTGTCATTAACAGTTTTGCTGTGTACAGAAGCAGTTTTCCATGTCACAATTGTAAATACACCTTATTGCACAATGACTACAGTCTTACTTTAAATGGCAGTTTCATAAACAGTTTTGCCTAGAGCATTTTAACACCAAAATTTTAACACATTATTTTCTTGTGTTTGGCTTTTATTTCATGTCTCACACAATTAATGACTCAAGTATTTTATTATTTCAGCGCTCTTTGCTCCTGGATGTCTCTTTTAGTCTATTTTGATTTTCTTGTTTAAACTTTTGTTTTAGTGTGTGTCTGCCCCTTTCCTGTTCCTTTTCCTGGGGTCCTCTTTTCATTTCCTTGTTGTTGTCTTCCTCCTATTCATGTTCACCTTAGGACTATTTTCCATGTTCTTTTTGCATTTGCTTGTAAAACACTCAGATCTTCCTCAAAAGACATTTTAGAGATGCAGCTTTGGGATATAAGACAGATAGGGCTACTTATTTGCAAAGGTAACTAAGCACAGGAACTCCCTAGCTAATCTTTGTGCTTTACATGCTTAATACTGTGTTCCAGTTGCTGTTTTTTTCCCGAGGTACTGCAGACTAGATTTCGTTAAGTCTTGCTAGTGGGGAACAAAGGGCTACTCTAAAAATTGCCCTTTGCAACAGGGTGCGACACAGAATTTCAATGTTTCTTTGCTCTCTTTGCTCAACCAATGCTGTAATGCCAAGGAGAGAGTCAGTAATGCATAACAAACCCTGAACTTCTTTCCCTGCTCTCTATTCACTTGGTATCAGTATTAATAGAAGTGGAGCATCCTTTGTGCTTCTTCAGCTTTTTTTTTCAAGTTTTAATTTCCATTTTCTTTCTTTGAAGCACAGAAAAGAGCAAATGTACATAAACAAAACTTCATACTCAAGCCAAAATGCAATAGACACAATTGAATAGTAGTCAGTTAGGAATTTTAAGAGCCTTCCTATGAATATTTAATTACTACATTAACTGAGCAAATAAAGAACATGCTATTAATATTCATAAAGTGTTAGCAGTGGTTGAGAGGAATTTAATACGTTTTATAGTTCATACAGCATCTTGTGTTGTGCAGGCCTTCAAAGAATGCCCACATCTGGAAAGGTAATAACACTACAGATCTCCCTAGCTGCTCCTTAATCCTATGAATTAAGGAGTGTCTGTTCTTTGCACAGCACATTTCCTAGTAAAATTCTTCAGTTATGTAATGGTATCAGAACCTTAAGCAACTCTACAAAAGAGCTCAGTGTGGTGTCTCCTCCATATTTATTAGTGTACCTTCTTTGTGGCTTTTTGAGAGCAAAGTTTGGGAGGTATTTAACATTTGCTTGGTTTGCTTCTACTTAAAGCTTTAGAAATATTGATCCTCTGAATGATTGAGGTGGTTTGCTGAACAAGAGGTCAAATGCAGAATGTAAAACTGAATTCCTTTGTGAGTGACATGGTCTTCCTGTGTGTGTTAGTTTATTTTTTAAATATAATTAGCAAATTAATAGATTTTATCTAAGAGTAAGAAAAAGAATAAGGCTTACTTGCCTGGTAGCTTCCATTTGCTTATTGAAAATAGGAGCACTTATCCTCTTGTGTTGGCTTGCTCTTTAAATTCCTTATGGCCCTTTTGCCTTCATTTAGTAAGAGTCTGGCTTTAAAGTTTTTTCCAAGAAAAGTTGCACACATATGAAGAAAAACGTTATAAATGCCATTCCTGAGTCCGATGTTGCTCTTTTCTTTCTTGCTGGCTTATGAAAAGACATTAATAGATGCTGAATTAAGACTTCATCAGTGGGTCCATACTTCATTCACTTACAAATCATTACAGCTATTTTTTACTGCATATAGTGATAATTACTCCTTTTGGCAGAGCAGAAGTAGTCTAATTTACTTTGGCTGCTGAAATGTGTGAAGAGCCAGGAATGATTTCTATGTTGAATTGTTAACCATGACTGTACAATTCTGTCAGTACCACAGTGGGGCTTTGTCTGATTATCTAGTAATCTGGTGTTAATTAACATACAGATAGTAAAGAAAATAATTGTGACATCTAGTAGAAGTATAACATGCTCTTATTTTGATAACCCTCCTTTTGGGATTGTTCTGTCAAAAGATGGCATGTGCTGGGGAACTGTCCAGCCTGGCTTATGGAAAGGAGCTCTTGATATATGAGCAGCTGTATCTCTAAGTACCCGATTTTCTCCCTTTATTGGATGTGGCTGAAAGAATTGGAAGGAAGCTGGAAGTTTCCTGTGCGCACACACTGTGCAGGCGCTGATGAAACCCTTGGATCTTTATCTCTAGTTCCCATTGCTCTTGTATGTGTGTAGGTTCAAGGTACAGTTTTGGTCTGGCTGCTGTGTACCTTTGCTATGGTCACAGGGTCTTGGCTTGGTGACTAGAGGTGATGGTGCTGTTTGCTTGCAGTCGCCACTTCTGGGATCTCTCTCAAATTCAGACTCAGCAGGATTTGAACAGCATTTTAATGAAGTTTATGTTGCTCCTATCAGCACAATTGTTGTAACAAATAGCAATGCAAATGGAACAAGTGAGAAGACAAGAATCTGCAACCCTCCGGGCATTAATCAACTTCTTGAAGGAAATTTTGAGGAGACAAGTTCTGTTTCAGTGCTTTCTTTCACTGAAACCACTTGCACTTATCAATCTTGTTGACAGAATGTACAAAAGCAATACTTCCAGTTAAATCCATTATGGAAATTTTCACATTTCTCCTCTTGCTTAACAGGTTAAGTGCAGCATTTTCCTTTTTGCATATATTCTCAGGAACAGAGTGGAAAAAAAAAGAGATATTCCCAGTTAATCTGTTCTCAGCATCATTCCAGGAACAGATAGGAAAGGTCAGGAGCTCATGTTTTGTAGTAAGCACAGAGGGTGCAGAAACTGCATTGAAGTGTTATGGCAATGGTCTGCTCTTCTGTTTTTCTGACTTTTATTCTTGTATAATTCTGCTTTTCTAAGAACATAAATAACCAATAGAAAAATCTCACATATTCACAAACCTGAATATGCTTCCTTGCATGTAACATCAATATTTCACAATTGAAAAAACAAAGCAATTGTACCTTCTGAGATGTGTGAATTGAAGCCAAATTTGCTCCTCTCATTGCTTCTTTTATATACGTGTTTCGAAAGTGTGGCCTTTCCTCAGCTCTTTTTGCTATAACATGCTTGCTGTAATGCAAAATGCCATTACTTTTTGGTTTTGCATATAAGGCTCTTTAAAGACAAGGCAAAGACAAATAGCTGCAGCTGTGTAGTTTATAAAGTGCTGCCATTTAGAGGAGGAATAGGAGGGGAGGATTTCAGGACTTTCTGTGGTCGACATGCCTTGCTTCTTCCACAGGAGGTAAAGTGGATTTATTAAGCAATGGGTTAAGTAGAGTCCCTTTTCTATGTTTTTACTCTTTTATCATAGCTTCTACATGATGGTGGTTAGGAGCATCTGGTCTCAGTCTTTATGCAGTTATTGGGAGCCTCCTGAAGTCTGTGTGGGGCTGGGATCACAACATGCAGAAAAGCCAGTGAAATGCAGTAATGAAGGGATGGGTATTCCATGTCAGCAAAAGTGAATCACAGTGTGGGGAAAAAAACACCTTTCCTGACAATGAGGGACAGTGATCTGGTCTGGTTTTAATACCCCTTATAGCCTAGCATCTGTTTAGACTGCTTTAGGTAACTGAGGCTTCAGTATGTTCCTAGTGTGGATGTCTGATCCAGACACAAGGGAACTGCCAGCTTCCCAGGCTTGTGACTAAATATCTGTGCTTATGACTCAATCAGCATAATAAAAAGGAGGTGGAAGTTGAAACAAATACAAAC
This sequence comes from Vidua macroura, assembly GCF_024509145.1. Taxonomy (NCBI): domain Eukaryota; kingdom Metazoa; phylum Chordata; class Aves; order Passeriformes; family Viduidae; genus Vidua; species Vidua macroura. The sequence continues at coordinate 11,987,405 of NC_071579.1, forward strand.
AGCTTTTTTTCCCTGTCCCACTATTGGTAATTAAAATAATAAAAAAAAGTGGATTAGAACTCTGTCTTTCCTGAACACTTGTCATTTCTTGGTCTTTCAGTTTTCACTCGCCTGACTGGTGTTGCTCTGTTGGAATTTCATTAAATGTCTTGTGGCACAATTTGATCTTCAGAGCTCTTTGTGTTGGTTTCTGAATGCCTGTAGAAGTGCTTTTAGTACAAAGGATACATCTAGATACTGAATATTATGGTCTATATCAAACAGACCTTTATTCCATTGAAATACTTGAGTACCAAAATATATTTTTTGAGAAATACCTCTTAGATTATGGGAATAGAGGTTATATGATTTTTTCCCCCTTTTTTTCTTTTGCGTTTTATCTTTCACTTCATTAAAGGTCTGGTTTGAGAAATCCTTCTTCCCTGTGGGCAGCTTCAGCCCTGCCTGTGCTTTTAGTATCTAATTAGTCATTTCTGTTCAGTACCCTTTGTAAAATATTTCTATGCATTTCTGTCAGTGCACATAACCATGTGTGGAAGAAGCCTCAAATAAATGTTTTTGTGTGAAGTGGCAAACATTGTGGGAGAAAACGGCGGACGATTTCTGTGGGACCTGGTATAATTTGATTTGCCCACTGTCTTGTGTTTAACGTTCAGACATGCAATCCCAATTATATAAACCATACCTGCTTTTTTAAGGTGGTGGATGTACTTTTTTTTCAAACTTGCTTGTCATTTTAATAAATGCTGTGTTAGCGCCTCTTGCAAAATTAAATTCAGTGCACAGCAGACCAGAGGCCACTAGAACCTATTCCATAAAACCATAGTGGTTTTATGGAATACCATTTCAGCAGCCCTGAAAATGGCTGCATTATGGGTTTGCAGTAGTGAAACATTAGGCTACTTTAGAAATGTCTTCATAATCTATAGCTGTTAATACTGAAAAGTGTTTTCAGGCTCCTGAGCCCCCGCCACAGTCACAGAATGGGGCTGGGTTGTGATTTCTGTCCATCTGTCTCTGGTGCTGGATATAGTCTCCTGTCATGGCATGTCTGCGGATCAGCAAGAGAGAAGTTGTGTTTCTCACTAGTGGCAACTTTTTTGTGCTCATGGCTTATACTACCCTACTTGCAATATTTTACTGATCTGTGTACTGAGGATTCTGGACTGCTGTAGTTTAAGCCATGTAAGCCATGTAGTTTAAAAAAGGGTGAAAAAATGCATCATGAACTATTCCAAGGGAATGTTTTAAAGTTATGTTATTTTTTTTTAATGAAGAGAAACCAGCTCTTGTACTGGAAGACAGTGTTTCCTGTGGAGGTGACTTTGAGTGAGGCTTAGCTCTCCTTGCATCTCTGAAAACTGGGTACCCAACTGCTCTAATGATCTCCCTTGCGGTGTGCCAAACTATGTTTTCTTTTGAAAAAGAAACACAATAATGCAGTAGGTTTCCAAATATCCTGAGGACTGTACTTACTAATGAGAGACTGCAGAGTGATGGTGCCTTTTTCTTACTGCCAGCGAGGAAGGTTGTCTTTTATAGAACTTCCTAGATTTTAGCAGTATGCTCTTTTTTAATTTGGAGGCTTCTCTTACTGATCTTTACATCTTCATACAATAACCACAGTGATAAAAACCTTTGTTTTCAATGAGGCAAACTGTTTCTTTAGAAGATTGCAGTATAAAGTTTTGGAGATAATTCTGAAAGTTTTCCAGGTAATAGAATCAAATAACTTTTCTGAAACATTAGTAGTATGTAACAAGGGGTTTTAAAAGACTTTTTTTTTCATATAGTGTACTGCAAAATGAATTCATTTAAATGTGAACATGCTTTGGTTTTAGTTTTGCAGCTTTATCCTTGTTGCTGCTGTGGTTAGCTTAATAGTAATAAGAATTTAATTTTCATTTTACAAGAGAAAACTGATGGATGTGGAATGATTATAGGGCCAACTCAAACTCACTAAGCAGTCTTTGAAGTTGCAAGGGGTTAGACTGTGATGTCAGGATGCCTCTCCTGCTGAAGGCACTGCCTGGCACACGATCAGTGATGATGTGCTCCCATCTCAAGCACAGGCAGATTTGACAGATGCTTACCATTGATTTCTAGAGCCTACAAGACATGTTACATGTTAAGTGGCTATTGAATATTAGATCATAATCAGGTTAAAACTGCTTAACATAATGATACATGCTAATGAATTAGTGTTTAAAAACAAAAAAAGAGGGGCAGAGGAAGACGGGGGATTAGATTCTTCCTTGGTCTTACTGTTAGAGTATTCCAAAGAATTTACTACTTAGACTGTAGGTGCTTTAACATTTCCTTGAAAATATATGAGCTTGTAATTTTTTGTAATGTGCTTTCTAGTCTGCTCAGATATAATTCATAGTAACAATAATTGAAACAAAAGGCTGATGTCAGAAAATTGCCTCTAAATTTAAAGAAATTTGAAATAATTAATAAATCTTGTTGGAAAAATTCTGATATTTCTGCTATATCTTTTACTGTAGATATCTGTTAAGAATAGTTGGAGAGGTTTTGCTGAAGGGAGAAGACATCTTGTTTGTGAAAAACTGCTGATCCCTTAAATGGTTCTTTTAGCTATATTAAGAAGCTAATGCAACTCACTGAAATGTTCTTTACCAAATCTAGGTCAGACTTTAGACCCATGACAGCTCCTGTCTCTCCCTTAACTTCTTGTTCCCTTTAGAGGTAAACAATTTAATGCAGCTGTACGCTTTCTTTGCACTGGGAGACTTGAGCACTAACTAATACAAGCTCAAAACTTAGGTTTCAAAAAGGCAGCTGAATTTTCCAGTGAGAATCACATCTGTCAGTGGTTTTGAGAATTTTGACATAAAATAGATGGGTATTCAAGTTGAATCAGTATTGTGCATTGGACAAACCTAGTGGCCATTGATAGCTTTTAAGAAAAAGAATAAAAAACCTGGGGAAAAATACAGCAGAAAACAATAACTTTGTATGTGCCATCTCGTTTTTAAAGCTCATTTTAAAGACCAGCTCATTTTCTGATTCTTTCTGCCAATGTGATGGAGGAGGAAGCACATATGTTGAACATCTGTTGGCTTTCTAACCTTGCAATTTTGACTTCAAAACTATAATCGTTGCAAAACCAGATAAGCTTGCCACATTGACTAAGCAAGCTAGACTAATTCTTAAAATTCCACTTGGCATAAAAGCAGTCTGGCATAAATGCAGTGTTGTCCTTGAGCAGCTCAGTGTGTAGGCCAGCGATGACTGCCCCATGTGAGCTGGGAGGTACATGCTGGAGAGGCTCTTTGGAAAGGGGGAAAAAGGTGGAGGCTGCAGGTCCACCCTGCACAGCTGGGAATCCTTACTGTTGGTGAGGCCCTGGTGCTTTCCTGGCAGCTTTGGGTTGCACAGGGATGTTTTTTTGTGATGAGTTTGTTGGCTGCTCTGATGTGCACAGCCATTGACTGGAGCTGTCTGCTCTTGTAGCATCTCTCATTGATCAGTGCTTTCATGTGTGTGCCCTTGCTGTAAGCCTGGTCTGTCAGGTGCTCTGCTGTTCCTGTGTCTCACTGGGTAGTTCTGTAAGATGTGAAGTAGGGCTGCCTGTTGAATTGGTACAGCTGTGACACTCAATATCAAAAATACTGCTTTGATCCAAACAGGAAATTATAACATATAGCAATTCTATAATCCATCCTAATATGAGTGATCCTCATGAATCCACTAAAGCATGCAGAACTGTGTTGTAATATTGAGTTGCTGAGTCAGTACTTTAAAAATGCATATTCAAAGCATGGTGCAGGGTCCTTTGAAATGCTGCTGCTTATAAATATTGCATTTGCTTTTCTACTGTGGCTCATAAGACTACAACAGCATCTTTATGAAGCTGATGTACTCACAAGGTGCTAGTACCTCATGGAGCTAATTGTTATCAAGAGTGCATATTGCCCTTTTTAGCTGTCCCTCAGAAGGTACTGATGCTCTTGACAGTTACTGCCTTCTGGCCTGGTAAGGTCTGGTGTAAAATAATCCACAGGAAAATACATTAAAAGCCTTTTAAGGAGAACATAGTGGCATATGCTTTATTCTTTTTCAGACTCAGATGATCATTGATGCATGTGGATAACTTAAAGGGAAATAGCCTTTGAATCAGTACAGAAATCAGGGTGATCTGAGGATCTTAAACCTCTGCTAGGTAAATTTAAATGACTTAACTGCAAGCTTCATCTGCTCCTGTATGCCATGCAGAGAATATGTATTCATAAAGTCTTTAGTGTGTGAAAACAGTGCACGTGTATTCCTCAAACATTCAAACTAGAATTTAACAGATGAAATGATTGATTTATACATGAATAATAGCTTTCACATACTGATATGACCTTTTTAAGGTGACTTATCTGTTTTGTTCTGTGCTGTCTGTAGGGACCTGAAAAGTAAGTCTGTCTTTCGACTATTATGTATCTGGTAGCACATTGTCACATCTTTTTGTCTCTGTAAAAGGAGAGAAAATAGTTCCTGTTCGCAAAGTGTCTACTCAGAATTTGGTTAATGCTTTTGAGTCTGAAGAGAACGTTTATGGCTGAATTAAGACCAGTGGAGGATCACTGCGTAGTGGAAGTGCTGACTTAGAACTAACTGTACTGGTTAATTATATTGTGTGTTTGTGACCAAAGTGAGCACATATATTGCTAATTTACACATTTGACACTTAGCATTTCTGTTTTCTTTCTCCTAGTTTCTCTGCTTGAAGAATATAAGGACTTTTCTTTCGGCATGTTGTGAAATCTTTGGAATGAAGAAAAGTGAACTTTTTGAAGCGTTTGATTTGTTTGACGTGAGAGATTTTGGAAAGGTAAGGATGCTTTTGATTGTATCCCAAGTAATACCTGTGTTCTGCTGCTTGCACAGAAAAGACTTTTTTGGTAGCTGTGATACAGAAGTCGTGGCTAATGGATGAGCGTTTGTTATGAAAAAATAGTGGGGAAGAATTAAGACATCAGAAAAAGTAGGTTTGTATTGGAGGGGCTAATAAAGGACAGAGAAAAATACTTTGCAGGAATGTTCTGAGCATGTGATAAGCCAAGATAAATGGTTTGAAAGATGCTGAGTTAAAGCGAAATGAAATGGAAGAAGATAACAAAAACTGTGGGCGAGTGCTGTCGGGTGAAATCACTTGGGCATAAGTCATGTGGATTTGGAAACTCCAGACCTGTACATTGTGAGCCCATGTGGCACAGAACATGTTTCTGTAGTCTCAGGTGTTTGAAATTCACCAGTTAATTTGCCCTTGTACAATTATTTTTTGACAGTTGTCTTTTTCCTAACCTGCTGTAAAGCTCAGACATAACTATGATAGGTTAATGTGACTATTCTAATTTACACAGTATATTTACAGTATATTCTGTAAGTCTGACTACTTAATGCTACATGTAAAGCTTTTTCCAGTCTGTTGTTCAGCCTCCTACATATCTGTTTGATCTGTCATTGCCAACAAGTTTAGTTCAACTTCAGTTTCTGCTTTTGAGTCATAGTATCATTACCCTAATCTCACAGGAAAATGTCTAAAAATTACCTGAAGTAGCACTAAAAATAGTTATTTATTCAAATTTAGTGTTATGTTAAGCATTATTGCTTTTTTAAAGAGATCATAATTTTACTATCTGATTTTTATGCACTGGTCTTTTTATAAGTAGACATAGAGGTAAAGATGATGTAAAAGTGCAAGAATGAATCAGGATTGCAATATGATTGTTTGAAATGGCTCAGTGATCATCATTAACCAAAATATCTAATTATTTTTCTCAATCTTTTGTCTGGTTTTAAGTCTGTCGAGCATTAAATCAGATAACCTGGTAATTCTACCTGTTCTTCAGTTTTGCTGAATATCTTGTCCTCATAAATCATATTTAAGATAAAGCTTTTTGTTATAATACGGTCCTTTTTACGAATTTGACTCATTAAAAATAAGATTTTTGTTTTGATTGTGCAAGTAGCGAAGGAATTTAAAGTAGTTGGATTTTTTGGTGTGTGCTAGCAATGTCCTATTTAAGGTATTTAAGTCAGATATCTAATGCTTGATTCAAATATTTGATACCTCTGCCTAAGGAATATTTTTCATATTGCATGTTATAATTACTTGCTGAAAGTTTCTCATTTTGTGCCATGTAAAGATATAATGTTTTTAATACAGTCTAGTTTTTAAAAAAGATTTTACAGTGCAAATTATTCTTGCTGCATCATTGAATACCCAGCAAAAACAGTTTCTGAATTAATGGTGAATTTAACTCAAAAATGTTTCTGGTACCCTTGATATGTAATTTTAACAGAATTTATTTTGAAATATGATTTTATGTAAGTAGAATAACTGGTTAAAAAACTGGTTTAAAAAAACCCCTGTATTCCATCCACGTTACTTAGTATTTAATTGTAGAGACATGGATTTTTTTACTGTTTGCGGCCGCCATATAGCACAAATAGACTAATTATCCCTGGAACTCGTTTTCCAGTTTTAGTGCATCCAAGCAATGACTTCTCTAGTCTAGGTCAGCTTTCTTGGAAAGCTATCAGGTGAAACTGCAGTGACAAATTTGAGAGGAGCTGCTGTGTGGGAGTCTCTCACGAGATGAGCTCTGTGCGTGGGAGCAGCTGCTCGTGCAGAGGTGGAGATGCTGAGTTGAACAGGGCTGGGCAGCCCTGGCAGTGGTTGTGTTGGGCAGCTTTTAGGTGCCTGCTGGCTCTGCTGCTCAGCTGTTCCCACTGGGTGCTTGTGTGGAAACTTGCCACAAGTGGAGCTTGGCATAGGCAGTGTTCAGAAGGGCTGAGCTTTGTTTTATAGCCTGGGCAAATGAGTACATAGTGAGCTTCTGAAAGGGGCTGTGAGTTTCAGGCCGTCTATGGAAGTGGAAGGAAAAATGGCAACTGTATTAAGTTAGTAAAGTTGCAAGTAAAGAAGAGGTATGCTAAGTTATTTGTGTACCTTTAAGTGTATTGTTTGTACAGTTAGCAGAAAATATCTTGGAGTAGCGTGAGATTTCAATTCCATATCCAATAATGTACTAACTACTTTGAAAATTCTGATTGTTAGGAATAGTGGTGAAAATAGGAAAGTGTATCTTTATCAAGTTGTTCATTGCTTTTCACTTTGCTTTGAATTTTCTCCTTCATTATATTTTCCTCTGAATAGCAACTGCAATACAGCTGTACATGTCCAGCTTCCTTGAACAGAAGTTGTATGTATGCAAAAAGCCAAAAAAAAATAGTGCTGCAGGTTTTTCCTGCTGCTGCAAACAAGTCACCCTGCCATTTCTAAAAAAGTACTTTGAACTGCTCTAAATGTGTGCAAAATATGAATGATCTTAAAATGGTTACAGGTGCAAACAAAGAGGGGAGTATGATTTTAAAACATTGTTTTCTAAACTCTTGCTGAAAGAGGCGATGTGATGAGTGTGTGCATTACCTTTTATGCATTTGAATGTACTGGAAGCTGTCTTCAGATGTCTTAGCACTGGTGAGATATAAATAAACTGTTGCTGAAGTGGCTCTGTAACCCTTATCTGGGACTTTTAAATGTTTCAGTTTAGTTTATAAAGAAATTACTATTGAATGTGTTATCTTAAGATGGGATGTTTTGTTTGACAGACTTTAGTGACTGTTTAAACATGCTAGTGAAGGGAACAATAGGAGTGTATCAGCTGTAAATGAACAATATGCCTTCAAGGAAGTAAGGTTGAAGGGGAAGAATAAGGTGAGAGACCTGGTGAGGGCAACCAACTGTATTTTTTTGAAATATTCTGGTAGTTTTCAACTCTTTAAAGAAAATGGCATACAAACCCAGAGCACTGTAGAAGTAGCAGCTGTATCCTGCCAATATAGTCATAAGACTTTTAACAGCCTTTTGAAATACTGATTACAAAATGTTGTAATGGTGAAACTTGCACTTAGTAGTTAGAGGTAAATGAGCTGTTTCCAGATGCTTTGACATAGCGTATGAAAATTTGACTTGAACTTTGTGCTCCACTTTTCAGAGACTTTGATCTCTCACTGATTAGAGAAAAAGAAGGGTGTATGTGGAGTAGATGGGAATCAGAGGTGAAGCTGAAGTGGCAACATGTAAATAGCTAAAGACTAGGCTAAGAAATGGAAGCAGGTAACCTCATGTGTTTTTAATATGTACATTCTGTATGAATATTGATATTAGCTGTTATAAGATTAGAGTTTTCTTCTGTTTCAAATACTACAGCACAGTTTCTTATTTTTAGACTGGTTGAAAAAAGAGGGGCTACATTACACAGGAGTAGGAAGATTCTGTAAATCGTGCTTTTTAAAACTATATATAGCTTGATTTTCTTGGAGTTCTATGGTGTTCACCCATTCCCACTCATTCACCTTTCTATCAGTAATTTTCAGTGTTTCTGCATTAAGTTCCTGACAGAGCATGAAATGCTCTCCCACACACTGGAGGTGCCAGACAGTGTTTTCATTATGAATTCCATGCTGGAGAGTCATTTTTCACTACCGCAGGGTTGTCAGGTTCTTCCTTTCTACCTGTGTGCCAGAATAAGCAAATACTGTTGGTACTTGTTCTGTCAGCTCGGAGCCTGCACGCTCCTCCAGCAGCAGCCTTTGTTGCGTGGTGCTCCACAACAAATTGTTGCTATCCCTATTCTCTGAAGGAAGCTTGTAACTAATGTGTTGCAGAAATGGGAATCTGAGGATTAGTTCTGTTGATGTCAACAGATGCTCCCTGGATTGAGAGCTGTGTCTGGGGTCTTGTGGGGGGGGAAATGGTGTCCAGCAAGTGTCAGAAAAACCTTTTGTGTGCTGTGCTTTAAAATTTCCTAAAGAATGTGTAGCTGAGCATGGAGTGTATTTATGATATAACTGATCTAATATGAACATAGCAATTGCCCTTGTAGGAATCCTGCATTAGATGTCTAGAAATAATGTACAATATTCAATTGTGATTTTAAAAAGACAAACAAGGAGATCAAATGTCAAGTGCCACCAATGAAACAAGTACCAAATCGTTTAAAAGCATATAACAATGCCTAGTGTAGCTCACTCTGGTGACACTTAAAAGGCTGCTTTATGTAAAAGCAAGCAACTGCTGTGAAAATATTGAGTTGTGTATACTCAAGTCACGTAGCTGGTGATCTTTTCAGTCACTCCCTTACTGCAAAGGAAATCTGGGCAAGGATGCAGGAGAAAGTCATGCTGAAGTTGAGAATCCTGGTGTGTTAGTATTCCCTCAGGTTTAATGGATTCCAGGAAGATTGGACAGATGTGCATAAGATACACACACCAAGAACAACACAACAAAAAGCAACTGTTATTATAAAAATATATAAATCCTTCCAGGAAAAGTGTCTAGAAAATCTTCAGTAAAACTGAAACAGTTGTGATTATCTGCAGTTGTTTCATGTTTTGCTGAATTTAATCAGAGGGATAATAGAGCAAAATATGTTCACTTTTTGCTCATAAAGACTTATTAAAACTGAAGAACATGCCAAAACATCATAGTATATTTCTGTAAAGATATTAAAATGAAGAGAGAGGTTGAACTGATAAAACATGCATATCATTAAATGCGGAGCTCTGGATCTTCATTGTATGAGCTCTTTTAGTTGTAAAAAACAAAAAAAAAAAACTAAAAAAAAAAATCTTAGTGGTTTGCTCAAGAAGCTAGCTTATTTTCAGGAGTGGCATTTCAGTGAGATGGACTGGTTTGGGATGAATGGCACTTGAACTTCTCCAAGATGTACTTCTGCGTGTGGAGGAATTAAGAAACTGAAGAAAGGGACAGGTTTCAGCTTTCTTCTCCATGTCCAAAGCATTTTCCTTTGGACAAAATGTACAAGAAGATACTAGCCTGTTGCAAAACTGCTGAAATGCTTGGTATGTAGGGACCTTGTTTGTTAGTTATCACTGATGTTTGTGTAGAAATAAATAAATAAAATAAAAGTCAAGCACTTAGTAGCCTCCCTAAAAGTATCCTTTAAATGGTAAAAAAATCACTTCCAGCTCCAAAGGACATAAATCATAGTTTTGGGCAGAGCACTGAGGTGGGTGAAGAAGTGGAGTGAGTCATGGTATAGCTCCTGAACCACCTTTTTAAAACATCCCTGAAAATCTGCAGAAATGGTTTGCCATGGTGTGACCAGGGAAACCATTACCAATGCTAGATAAATTTAGTGTCCTTAATTGTGATACTTTGTTGCAGTGATCATTGCCAGGTAGTCTACAAATTTCTAGGCATATAACTTCAATAAACCTAATAGCATTAGCAAGAGCTTAAAGCTTCTGCATGAGCATATGTATTTAGGCCTGAATATTTCAGGATTATTGTCTTGAATGTTTCTGTTCTAGAATACTGGTGGACTGTCCCTTCACTGATCTTTCAAAATGGAGTTTTATTAATTTCTTTTAGGTCTGTCATAACTTTTCAAGTTGAGATGTTGGCTTCCAATTGATGAAAAGGGTAACAAAAATGGGTTTGACCATATAGCAAAGCATTGAATGCAGCAGAAGTATTTGGTCATTAATGAAAAATTCTCATCCAGTGGAGTGCTTGGGATATTTCTGTTCTTCTATAATGTAGTTCTGTTAGTTTTTCAGCAAATGTTATCAGTTAGAAAGCCAAGGTTAACAAGAAACTGCTAATATGAGAAAATAAAGCTGATTTTCTGTGCTCGTTGCTTTGTTCTTAAGACAATCTTGTCTAAATGTTAGCTGTCTGATTCACCTATCTTGAGGACACTGAACTCATAATGTTGAATTCTGGTAGTGTACATTTCCTTTTGAGGTGAAAAGTTTTTGATGAAGAAGAGAGTTGAAACATGAATAGCTTTAATAGGTTTTAAGACTTAAATCTTCTCAGAGTTTTGTTTATACAAATGTTTTTAAACCTGACTAATTCCCTGTAGTGCTTGTAATACAAGCATTTCAGTAACCAGAAGGTGGTGAAACTGACATCTAGACCCAGATTTCCTGAATTTACAAATACTGGTCTAAATAACAATAATATAAACTGTGAATAAAACCAGAAGGTAATAAATGAGTGACTTGCAGAGGAAGTTCATATCAACTTTGAAGAGGTTTGTGTGTGTATTTTCTTTTGTGATAGTGAAATTGTTCACTGCAAAAGAAGGGTAGGAAACATTTTTTTGGATGCTCATGTTCAAGATACAGTAGGATGCTTATTCAAAAGCAGTAGTAAAGTGGGCACCCCATTTAAAATGGGAAATTATTTTGTGTGGGATCTAAATAAAAGGAGTTCCGTTTCTTTTTGGTTTATCCTTGAAGGGGTTTGATTATATCAATCTTAGCTTAATTACTATGGTGCTGGTAAACTGTTCTTCCCTAATGTTCAGCACGGTTCCTCTGTGCCTGGCCTTTTGTCTGAGCAAAAGCTGACCCAAGCAGCACTATGAATTACCTAAAATAGAGTTTTGCACTCTTCCCTACTTTTCTTATTGTTTCCTGCAGTTCACTTTGCATCTTTGCTGACTGTATCTTGACAAAATTGAAGATAAGGAGGCAGAGAAGTGCAAACAAATGAAAATGGTGTTGAAAACTGAACATCTTGAAATATTTATCAATTCCCATGTTGCTTGCCAAGTGTCTTTCGTTGTATGCATTAATGAAGACAATAGTAGTTCAATTGGCTGATATATTGTGTAGTTATAAAATAATAAATTTTATTACTTTTATTGCTCCATTCTAGAAGGAAAAAGAGAATTACTAAGTAAAATTGCTAAATTTGGTTTTTTGCTTCCTTTTTTTTCCATTGGAATGATTTGAAGTACTCAAAGGTGCCTCCTAACCATCCCCTTTCCCCTCTGCCTTTCTTTCCCCCATCTCTTCTATCTAATGAGTTTAAAAAGGCATTGATGACTAGTTAAACCTCCACCAGAGTGATTGGGCTACTCCTGAACTCTACCTCAGAGGGACAAATTGGCAGCTAGGGGGATGTGGTTTAAACCATCACCTAGGTCGTGTTGTGATTTCCTCTGAAGAGTTAGGCATGTGGAGCATTCTCCAAGAGAAGCTGCTACTGCCATCCTGAGCCACGCTTGGGAGCTGTTCCTATGCTGGGGGAAAGCCAGGCAGGCCAGGATTTCTCAGTCTGCAGAAATCTTCCTGCAGGCAAGGGGGTGACTGCCTTCAGCTCTACGTGGCTGGGAGGTCCATGGAAAGCAGGAGTGTACTTGAGTGAAAAGTCTGGTAGTTTTCCTTGTTTCTTTCTAAGTATGAAAAGAAACTCAGGGTTTGTTTAACCTGAAGCACGCTCTTGTAAATTCATTCACTGCTTTTCCAGTCCAACTTCAGTAGAAAGTGAAAGCTGCAGTGAATGGTTTGCAGCAGGAAACACAGTTTGAGTATTTCATAAAAAGGAAATAGGTATGAATTAATGAGAAATGCTTGCAAACTGTGTTAGAGGTGGTGACAAGGCTAGAGAAGTGTTTGCTAATCAAGAATTGTGTTCTCTGGTTCTTAATTCTGACACAATTTTGTTACGAGTAAATGTCAGCTGCACGTGCCTTTGAAAAGCATGGATACTTGAATAGATGAGTAATGGAAAAATATGTCAGAAGAGTGCATTGCAATGTATTTATATATCTGAAAAGCTTACATTGTATTTGATTAGCACACAAAGACTATCTTACTAGGAAAATTAATGCATCTTTCTGTGTAAACACTGAAACATTTGGGGAAATGACTTTTTCTTTTTGTCAAAATGTATTATAGCAGAAATGTGAGATCATAGGTTTTGGGTCTGAGATTTTGTTTATGAAACTTTGATGCATGAAATGAGATTTATTTGGAAAAGTTCTGTTAAAGATGTTGTTTTGCATTTTCATGGCTTTCTTAATGAGATTTTGAAGATGAAACATTGGTAGTTGAACACTGAGGATTTAATTTCCAAACCAAACATTCAACAACTAAATCATTCAGTGTAAAATTTTATGATGAATCTATTAGCTGATAAACTTGGCAATGTGTTTATAAATAGTTGTAAATAATGACAGCTGCTAAGTAAAAAGTAATATTGCAGAAGAAATACAAATAAATACTGGCAAATAAAACTATTAGCAAAAGTGACATTAAATGGCATACTTTGGCTACTGCTAACCTCTACAAGTACATAAGGCCTTAGGTTTCACCCAGTCAGAGTTGAAAACTGTGATATGCCAGCATGGGCCTCTAGACCAGCCTGTGCAGAGCCTTAGGTAATAGTTGCACTGTGTAATGCAGCACGATGCTGAAGGGGCTGACAAAAGGATATTGTTTGATTTTTTGGAATGTACTATTCTGAGCATATTTTCAGACACCAATTTTAACTTTAATATGATAAAATTGCCAAATTAGAGTTATATATAAGTTTGAGTAGGTTACATTTAGGTCTTCAACTGGATCTCATCTTGTTCTGGGAACATGTAAGGAACACTTCACAGAATTACTTTGGAAAAGCCAGCTGAGGGCTAGTTGACATAAGTAACATTGATTCCCCAAGTCAACTTTAAATTGCTGGAAGGTTTAAAGTGTTTCTAAAGTAGAACTAATTTGAGCACATGATGTGCGTTTCTTGCAGAAGGCTAATTGATATGAGCTGCATAATTCAGTGTAATACATTTTTTTAACCAAAATATGTAGATTACTTGAGGGAGGGTTTACTACCTGTGCCCTTGAAGGAGAGTAGAGCAAAAAATTGAATGTAGGTCACTGGTGGGTTGGGGAGTTTTACAGTAATTCCTGTTCAGCCTTCACTGTTGTCCAAAACTCACAGCACAGTTGAAAGAGATGCTCTTGAGTGCGCAGTGACTCAGTAGGGCATAATGTAGCTTCTTCCTTCCCCAGTGATAGACAAAACCAGAAGGATCTTCCTGAGTGGCATGAGGCATAGCCCCAGCTGTGTGCTCTCTGACTGCTGCACCTGAATGTACCTTGGGAGTTCTGTCTGGGCTCAGGGAGATAACTAGGAGGTGACAGAAGCCTTGGAGAATAAAACATGGCATGAGGAAGGGATACAATGCTAAGCTTGTGGCAACCCTGTCCAAACAGTTGACTTGACTTGTCTAAATATTTTCACTATCAAAGTCCTGATAAAGGGTTGTAGTTGCCATGCAGTGGAATGATCCCCTGTGATGTATTCATGCCTTCAAAAGCAGCAGAACAAGGAGCAGGACCTAATTTCTTATTTTACCTTCAAGTTTTCTTTCAAATGCTTTCATTGCTTAGATAATAAATAATAAATTAATAGGTGTTTGAAACAAGTGGCTAGCCATGAATAGCTGTGCACATTTTAAAGATTATTTACTTGACTGTTGCAATTTCTTATGATTTTATCATATGTTTTGGTCACCACCAGCTTTTTGGACCGGTACTATATATATACACATAAACATCTGTTGAGATTTAAGCATTTGTGTATATGGCAGCCTCTCATAGAACTTATTTGCTCTACTAAATATATATTGAGTGATGTAGTTCTGGGTTTATTCTGACACTGAGTTTTGGTGTTGTGATTTGGGGAGGACCTCCCTTAGAGTTTTTCAGCTAACTAAAAGGAAAGTTGAGACCAACTGAGGATGTTAAACAGTGGCTGGCACACAGTCTTTGTGACCTGTGAGAAACAATCTGGGCTTCAGTAAACAAGCTTTGTTAGGAATCTTGAAGTTCAATTAACTCACTGAAGTTAATGAAAGTCCTTAAACCACCTGATTAGAAATGTCATCATACCATTTTCAAAGTGGTGAGGTATACAAGATGGTTTTTCTGTTGCATGTTTTGTGGCAAAAGCATGTTTGTTAAAAGCATGATCACACCATATTAGAAAACAAACAGGTTTTTCCCGGCTGAATTAATACAAAGTTGCTTTAAATTAGGATAAATCTTTATATTAATATTACTAACACATTTTATTATATTGTTTTGTCATGGAGAAAGTGGATTCCAGACCAGACATCTGATATAAAATTCTCAATGCTGTCTCTCTTTCTATGGAATTTCCTTATAAAATTAAACAAATTCGAATATGAATTCATCTCTTTTTCAGACCATAGGCAATAAAGTAATTTTCCTAATTCTAGCAAGCATCTAGCCAAAAGTTAGTGAAAGAACTTGAGCATAACATGTACTTTGATTTTTGAACTTTTACAAAGTAATTCACATTTACATTTTTTTTTTTTTGATGAAGGTTTGCCACCCACAACTGGGTGGCATGAATTTGGAGTCTGTAGGAGTCACAACCAAACTGATTTTTAATCTTGCCTTTAGGTCTATTATTAATTAGATTAACCATGCTGACGCTGGATAGAGAGTTAAATAGGAGTGCATGAGAAAATTTCTATTCGTATTGTGGCACTTTTAGGTAATTGCTTATGTCTGTTTCTCTTGTGGAAGTGACTAATCCACCTGTGTCCTGAACAGTCTGCTAAATACTAGAAAAAGGTGCCACTTCCAGATTTCAGGTTAGCACAGCTATAACCACAGCAAGTAGCAGAGTGCTCTGACCACAGGCCCTGGGCAGCAGAACTGCTGCTTTCCTTCTTCCATGCCTGCCTCTTGGTGCTGCCCTGTGCTCACCCTTACCTGACACCCAAAGAATGCAATCTCTGATTGTACTTAGGCTTTCATCACTTAATGCTGAAACTAATTTTCTGTGGTTAGTGACTGTTTACTCTTCATCACTGCCTTGTCTCCTTTGCTGCTTGCGTTCTTTGCCTTTCTCACCACTCTGCCCTGCAGTCTGGTCTACGTCCCCATCCCTGCAGTGCTTCTTGGGCCTTTTCCATTTATGCATTTCAGGCTTCTTTCTGGAGTTTTGTTTTGTCTCTTGGTTTTGCTAGAAGACAGGCCCTATTATTCATGTGCTTATTTAAATACATCTTTAGATTTTTCTGCATAGCAGACAAGTACCCCCTACTTGTCAGAGGGAGAACTATGGCTCTGTTGAAATTCCTGCAATTTTTTAGAACCTGAATATGAGAGCCTCCTCCTTAATTTTTCTTTTCTAAAGAAGAAATATTCAATTTGGTTTTGTTGGCTTCCTCTTGCAATTTATTCAGAGCATATTTTTGTATGTTCCCACTGTACAGTGAGGACAGTCTTTGATGTTGCCTTGCATCACCAAAACTCAGGAAAAAAGAGTTCTTAGCACTGATATTTTGATGAAGTTTTTTTTCCTTTGTCTAAGCAGAACTCCTTCTCCCCTGCCCCCCCACTCTAAAGATGAAGTTGTGAGAAGGAACTTAGAATTTTGACAGCAGTTGTTCAGTAAAAGTGCTTTAGGATTTACAAGCAATAAGATACTGATGTTTATTTGGAAACTGTTAAAAGGAGGTTTTAACTAAGCTGTATGATTTTATTTAGAATCGTATTTTCTTGAAGAACATTGACATTAAGCAGTAGTCAGTTTGTAAATGCAACAGACAAGTGTTTAGGCAAGATTTATGTAACTGTCTATACTTCATGTATTGTTCTGTAATGTATTTGGATTAATATATGCATATATGGGATGTCTCAAGAAATCAGAAATGTGGACCTGTACCAGATTTACTTTTCCTGAATGTCTCAGAGTTCATTTATCAAATTCCAAGATTTCTCATTTAAAACTGAAATAAAGACTATTGAGAGGAGGGTTTAGATTTCAATTTCTTACCAAATCAGTACTCACAAATGTGACTAAAAACTACTTGGGGTGTCTGAATCCAGAAAAAAAGGCTTGTGTCAGAAAAAACAAGGCAGTAAAAAAGATTTGAGCAATAGCCCTTTTTAGAAGCCTGGATTATGAACTCCAGAAGCTGATCAAGATCTTGGCAGAGTAAATGCTACATAGAAAACAGCAAGAGTCTTGTACCAATAGACAGCTCTGGGCTGACCCAAAAAATGCCATGCAAGCCAGGGAAGTGCAGTGTGTTCATGCTTTTATAGGGCATTTCTGCTAGTCTGTGTTTGCAGAAGCAGACTCAGGGTAGTGCTGGCAGTCTGAGCTGTCTGAGGAATAGAAAGGTCTGAAAGACAGGTCTTCATCTCCTACTGTTGATGTAGATGGAGTATGTGCAAATAAACCAGCAGAGAATGTTGTCAGGATGTTTCTGGCTATGACTAAATGAAAAGATGTTCTCCTTTAGGGAAGTGAGCACAAGTTACTGAGCATAGACTTTTTTCCTCCTTAGATATATTTTTCTGGGAGTCATGAAAGATGCTTTATTGCATTACTCTATTGAAAATGAAAACCTAAAAAGCTGAACTATTTTCCAAGTGGTTGCCCAGAAATGGAAAATGAATACAGATGCTGGTTTAGAGACAGTTGTTTTCAGAAGCATTTGAGAGAAAGTATTTTTTTGTCAAGTAAAAATCATATAGGCTCATGGAGAAATTGAGCTGCTTTCTATGCTAATTTATGAAACTATTTGGAAAAAGAAATCAGTCCTCTAATACAATGAAAACCATGAAGCTTGTAATCTAAATTTACTACCATGAACTCTTGTTCTGCTCTTTGTGTGCACGTTGAGAACAGTTTGCTCAGGCAGTGAAATTGGTTGCTTTGATAGGTAGGCTACCAGAGTAATCACTGCTTCTTTGCTTGTTTGTAATTGTAGAACTCTGGCTATGAAGGGGAATTCAGTTATAAATTTGTTTGATAGCATAAGGCAAAATGTTAAAAGCAAAGTCAGTGTTCTCAAGCATGTTGTGACCTTGTACCTTGGTTTCAAAGCTGTTTGGCTAGTAGGAAAGACTCCATCTGACAGGGTGCCTCAGACCTTATGATGGCTTTAAACTGATCCATCTTAGTTCACTTAACAGACTAAAGTCTTAAGGGAAAAAAGTGCCCTTTGTGTCCAGCTTCTTACAGTCAGAGGAGCCCTGAACTAGCAAGGCAGGGAATCCCACCAGAAGCCATTTTCCTTGTCTGCTCTGTTGGGTCTTAATTAGCTGTAGTAGGAGTTGTTCTGAAGATGGAGACTGTGTGTAGGTGCATGTTCTGAGTGTACCAGACAGTGAGAAACCAAAGTACTTCAGTAATCAAAACTCCACTGAAAACTTAAATTCTCCGGCAGTGGCCTGGCCTGTTTGTTATAGATGTAACACTTAATTTTGACCAACAACTAGACTGTTATCTTAATATAAAATCAATAATTACAATTTGTGGGATGCAGGTCTTAGGACATTTCTCCATAGGCTACAGTGTAAAAGTATTGAATGAGAGTGGTTTTAATGGCTGTATTATCCTTGAACAGCAGTAATTTAAAGTTTCCAAAGGCTAAATCTAAATCTAGACTGCATCTTGTCCTCATCCAGACACCTCACAAAATCTGTTGTGTGTGCACTGCATGTGGTAGGTACCTCAGCTACAGCAACAAGCCAACAGCATTAATGCAGCTCACAAAGTTTCTATGTTGATATTTTTGTTCCTTTTGGTAGAAAACATGGATCATCTCTTTAACATATTACCATGGAGGGAACTCCTCCTTTCCTTGCTCTCATTTTATGTTTCATTTGCTTTACAGGTTTTGTTTCAGTTTCCTTACCTTGTTTCCTACTTTTTGAGGTGATATTTTTGTGATCTCTAACCCCTTCAGAAGCTGACTATACTAAGTCTTTTGAATTAATTTTTTCCTCTTCCTCTATTGCCTTGTTCTCCTTCCTTCAACTTTCTTACATCTTTTTCCTGTTGACATCACTCTTATTTCCCGAAACTTCTATCTGTCCAAATCTTCTGACTTTGCTGTTGTCTGAAGATATTTCATGCATCTGCCTCAGTTAAGCTGGTTTTGATGCTGTTTCATTGCTACTATTTTTGGTATGTATGCAGTAAGGGAATTTTTGTGCTGTTGGAAATACCTGTGAGCAGTAAAACTAGTGCCTACTGAGTAAAAAGGAAGATACATTGAGGAACACAATTTTAAGAAACATTGCAGGTAATGTGGGATAAAATTACAAGCTGTAATGCTGAATAGCTTTCAAAAAATTCAGCACTGAGGCTGTTTCACTCAATTTAATGTTCATCAGCTTGTATATATTTTGATCTTGGTTTTAGCTTTGAAGTTTGATGTAAAAAAACGAAGAAGGTAGAGGTGTAATTCAGATTACTGCTGGATATGAATTGCAACTTGCAATTTGAAATCCCCCCTGTGACATTTGACCCACAAAAACATAACGCTCTAGCACAAACAGTGCCTTTCATGGAGACCATAATATCTATGCCAAAATGCTAGGAGAAGGTTGGTATCAGACAAGATTTATCTTTCATGTTATATGTTTGATAAAACTTATGCAGTGTTGGTTAATTGTCATGTATTTTTTTTCTGAATTTTCTCTCTCCAAAATGCCTTTCTGCATTGACTACAAGCAATGTGGGAGCCTTTGTTTTTCACAGAGCATGACCTTTTCTGGTGTGTTTTATAGATGTATCTGCTTTTCTGCATTTGGTTCTTGCATTTGCTCACTGTAGGCTGCTGCTGAGATTGACTAGAGCAGGACTAATAATGCTTGGGCTTGGTTTGGACTCACTGTACTGGACTGAAATGCCCAACTAAATTCATGTCAAGACTTTCATTGAACTCATATGTGCCACTGGTGTTTTTATCATAAATAGTGGCAACTGAAGTTGGCTTTAGATGAAGTTTTTTGACTTGTTACCAATCTGGGATGTGTGGAGTCACGTGCCCTTTCACAAATATTTTTAAGCACAAATCCACAATGAATATTTGGAAATGCCTATAAACCCCATAGAGTAAAAGGTACAATCCCATGTACTTCAAGAGGCAATGTTAATGTTAGAGATTACTGCCTCTACTGTGGCAGAATGTCTCTTGAAGTGGCAGAGCTGGGAAATAAACAGTGAACCTCACCTGCCCTTCAGAATAATGTGCTAAGAAATCTATCCCTCCCTCTGTCTCTGCTTATCAGTTCTCAAATGTAGTTTATGACATGACCATAGAGTTGGGTTAGAACAGTGGGTGAAGAGGACAAAAGTTTCTGTAGTCAGCAGAGCCGGTGAAATTCCAAGAGACATCTTATTAATAAATATGACTATATGGTTAATAATAGGTATCTCCTGGTCTGCTCTTATTTATCACAGTATCTACATCTAAAATACATACTATGATCCCCATCACACAGTTTATGTTCTTTTCAAGGTCCAGACAAATGAAAGTTAAAGAACAACATTTAAAAAAACATATTAAAAAAAGAGAGCAAACGATCCCACTTTCTCTTTAGTTCTGCAGTGGTATTTTGGAAGTGTAGCACATAGATAATACAGTCTGCAAGCTGCTGCATGTTCAAGGTAATAAAACAATAATTAGACAGTAAAAAATAAAAATAGCAAGTTAGTTTTTTCTCATTAGTTTTGTAATTTTCAGGATAAGGATCCAGCTCAAGGAGAATTAGGGAGAAACATGATGGGAATGTATTCTTCTGCATATTTTCTTCTACTACTGTAAGTGTACTTAGTTTTTTTTTTTTTAATCTAAGTGAACATATGATTAAGGAGAAAACCAAACCACTGCTCTTACCAAGTTTCAATAATAGAAGCTGACAATGCCACTTCCGTTGCAGAATGTCCTCCCAAGTTTAATTTTTTTTAATCCCATATCAAAGCTGATGATTTTTAAAATTAATGGAAGACACTGGTATGTCAGAGTTATGCCATCCTGTTTACTGTGTGTCTTTTTGTAGTGTTGGAGGCAGGTGCTGTTCTGTTGGGCTGATCTAATCCCTTGTCTCTTCTGGCAGAGAGATCTCCTAAGAGTGTGAGGCCTGAAAGAGTGCTGTGGGCTTTTGTGAGCCACTGTGAGTGAGCTGGAGGGTAACTGCAGCAAAGAGAACAGCTCACTTCCCTTTGCACTGTAGCAGGGAAGTTTTTTTTCTTGCAGAGTATAAGGAGAAATACAGTGTGTATTTATGCCTACTAAATATTCCTATCTTCATTGCTTGTGTACTGGAGTAAATTCAATTCATGGTTCAGGTGTCACTTGGTACCACTAAGCAAAGCCATGGACTAGTTAAATTTGTGTGGTCAATGGTTAAAGTAAACTCAGAAAAGGGAGAAGTGTGGCAGTGACTGGTTCACCCAAGACAGGAAAAAACCCTCTTCCTCTGCTTTTAGCACAAGAGAAGAAGAAAAACTCCATTGCACAGCCTCCTCTGAGTATTGTTCTTGCAAGGGTCAAAATTGACAAAGAATCTGTTTAAATATTAAAGTGGGAGTGAGAAATAACACAGTGGGAGTGAGGAAACCACAGGCTATTTAAACTGCAGGACGAATATCTAAAACAGTATTGGAGGCGCAATCAATAATGAATATGTAAGCACTAATTTTCTTCTAAAATATCTGTATGCCAATTTTAAACATCCAAGGTCACAAACACTCAATGTATATACAGATTGTACAAACTGATGGTTGCAGTTTAGAGAATTTGCTTGTTCTTTTTGAGACATGTAAAAATAGTCACCTGAAGTCTGTCAAAGGGCAGGGGCAAAAGAAATGTAACTTTGGAAAATACACAGCACTGATTTATTGTCCTTTCCTATTAAAAAAAAAAAAACACATGACCCCACTTACCAAAGTCTGAACACCTTTGATAATCTCCCTGTTCAGTCATTAGGGGTTTTAAAAGGAATGCTTACATTTAGGTAAGAAAAGAAATTGTATTAAAATATCCTGTTTAAAATGCAGGAAAAAGCCATTTCTTTCATGATTGATTACTGTTATGACCTATATAAAATACGGAAAAAAAAAGTATGGTATCATCGGTAAGTGTTCAAAAAGCATTGAAAACAAACACTTGATCAAAGCTGAATACAGCTCAAAGATGCTGTTTCTAAGTTAGGTTATCCTGTAGTGTTTATTCTGAAGGGAACTGGAATGACTTAATAGCAGACAGGTTTTGCAGTACTGTCCTAGGAATATCCTTTGGTACTCTTTTTTTCCTCCATGCAAAACCTGAAGTGTAGTACATGCACCAGAAAGGACAAACTCCAATTCCATGTTTAGAAGAGCAGCATGCTTTGAGGCAGCCTGCACTTATGCTGGTAGTTGCAGTGTTTATAACACAGCAATGCTTAAAGTAAGGCTGTCATTCTTTAAGCAGGATCTTAAAAAAAAAAAAAAAAAAGGGAAAAAAAAAAACAACAACCCAAACCCAGCCAAAAAACCAGCCCCAAACTTAACACCCCAGAAGGCACGGTGAGGGCTGGAAGGTATTCAAAGAATCAAAACCACGAGCTGCACACAGGAAGCAGCTGCTCAAACTCCTTCCCTCCATGCTTGCGTTACGGAGTCTCTTGGCCTTGCTGACAACATGAACCAAGGCATAAGCAGGACTGTGCTGCTTGTGCCATTTAAACTTTTCATTTCCCTGTAAGAACAGAGCCATCTAGGGAACCTTTCCTGCTTTTGGACTAGAGACTGTAGCCTCATCAGAGACATAAAATTTGAAAAATGGGGTTTTAAGCACAATTTAAAAAAGTACACATACATTTGTGTCCATTGTTGGATATTGATTAGTCAAGAGTTGCTCATTATAGTTCTAATAACATGGTATTGAGTTCTACAGATTCCCAGAGAGCATTTGGTTTTGCTTTTTCCTCCTTTAAGGTTTAGGATTCATGTGTGCAGATCTGTCAGCCAGTCCCATTGTTCTAGTTCCAGAGTTTGCACGATCAGAGTTATCACTCCTGATAAAAGGAGTAAAATGTGCAGTGTGCAAAAGGGGGTAAATATTCTTGGCATCGACCTGTCCTTTTGGACATCAGGTCATCTGTCCTCATATCTTTGAGTGGTTTGTAAAAATTGTGTTCTAGCAGCTTTGCCTGCCTTCCTGGTTCCAAACTGCCCGTCTCACCTCTCCTTCGTAGAAGACTTTGGAGAAAAAGTTGCGTGTTCTGTAGCTGTTGATTCCCCGGGGCTTTTGAAGTCCCAGCAGTTTGCATCTCTGTATTTAGCTTATCTACGAACAGATCGGCAACACCCAGGTTCTTTTTGTCTTTGCTTTTTTTTTTTTTTTTTTTTTTTGGTCGTCTTTTTTTTCCCCCCCCACTATGGAGAAGCTTTCCTGCCACTTTATTGTGGAGGCACTAACACTAGGGAGAATTCGTCTTGAGATGAGACTTCCCTAGGGCAATGTGGGAAGGTCTGCATGCCCAGAGCCAGCCAGGCTTCCCTCAGCAGCACAACAGCACCTCTGAGCTCTCCTCTGGCAGCTGGGGCTCAGTGCTCAGAGGAAACGTGCATGACTGCCAAAACCAGCTTTTACAGCAATCGTACCCTTGCTGCCTCTGCATGAAAGCATTTGGCACCTGGTTTCAAACCTCTTTTTTTCACAGTTGCTGGCAGGCTCCTGTCAGTCACAAAGACTTGGCTCGAGGTTGTGAATTTCTCTGCCGTGGCTCCCTGGGACAGTCGGTCTGTTTTCCTTACTGCTCCTATGCCAGCGCTAAACCTTGAGGGAAAGAGGGATGAACTAGTCCTCGGATGTGTTTCCTTAGGGTGTAGTTCAGTGCAAACAGAAGAATGGACACGGACAATGAGAGAGCCAGAATCAGGATGGCTGAAGGTGATGTCAGTGAGAAAACAGGCAGCATCCCACAGCTGGTGATTATTACCCCAGTGGAAAGTAAATTTGTGCCTTTCCTTTGGATTGCACCTACCAGTGTGCTACACCTAAAGCCCGGATTTAATTATCTGAATCAGGAATGTGAAGCTGTGTGTAATGAAACACAGATGATGACATTTCTACCTGCTGGAGATCTGCAGTCTGTCCTGTTCCTAAGGAGGTGTTGGTGCAGGTGCCAAGGCTGTAAATTGTCTTTCACATCTTTGTGTCTGTATGGCTTTGATACCTCTGCATGCCACAACAGTATTTAGTAGAGGCGTATTTGCATAGCTGGCATTTGAAATTTGGTTTTTGTTTTTAAGGGCCTGTTAGAGATGCCAGTATGTGAAACAAAGGTTTGCTTTTAGGTCAGGTTTTTTTATTCTCTCTGTTCTTTCTTTCTTTTTTTTTTCCCCTCTCCTTCTTTCCTTTCATTTTAAGGAGTTTTCATTCATTTTGCCTTTTGGAAAAGCTGTCATCCTTTCTCCTTCCCTAGAGGCTTGTGGTTTGATTAAAACTAACCTGAACCAAGACAGACTACTAACACGGTACCTGAACAAGGCAGATGGAGAGAAAATGTTCAATTTAACTTATGAACACGCTTTACTTGGAATAATGTGCTCGTTAGATCAGCAGCTGTGTAATCATCCTGGAGTTGTCTGGCTTAATTATTGGGGTTTTTTTCTTTTTTTTTTTTTATCTGTTAACCAAGTAAAGTGGAAATGTAGCAGTTCCTAGAGGTCTTTAGGTTCAATGGTTAGTGATGGATTAATGTGCAATATGAATACATATCAATACATATATTTCAACTGCCCTCCACCCCCCTCTGTGCCAAATGAAGTATTGATCTAGCATTGTCCAGAGCCTGGTAAACTCTACAGCAGCAAAAGAGAAACCTTTCTTAATACAAGTAATTTGAGAATATATTTATGTATAGCATTTTCATCTTATCTCTGAGTGACAGAGACACAAAATGATGTTTCTCTTTCCCCTCTTCCTTATCAGTCTGGTGAATGAGTGAAAACAGCTTAATGAGAACTCAGCATGCAGGCACGACTAGCAGTTCTGGCTTTAAAATGTCTTGGATATATGGTACTTAAAATTGGCCTCATAAGAGCTTCACTCCACGTTGCAGAGAATGTATGACATTGTGTTCCCCAGAAACATTGGATTTCTATATGCATTGGTTTTTACTTTTTATGATCTGCCCGGAGCTCTGACTTTTTCCATCAGAGCTGATGTAAGTGCATGGAATCAAATGCTTTGATGATCTAATCACAAGTGAGTCTTTCTAGGTTTTATTGGCATAAGCTATGAAAGTAATGCCATCAATATTTGTTGATCACTTAACATTTTCAGCTTAGGTAAATATCAGAAATATAAATATGGGCATAGTTCTTACAGCAGCTGTCAGTAGCACAGAATTATTGCTTGTTTGGTGAGACAGTGAGTTGCAAAATCATTTACTTCTGTTTCTTCTAAAAGCGGACAAGTACTCTTAAAATGTACCTAATCTGTTCTTTAATTGTGTGATTTGCAAGTTCTTTTTAAAGAAACAAGATTAAAAAGATGCCACTAAAATACTTTAGAAAGGGACATTTTAAACTCAGACACACTAGTGCTATGGAAAGTTGTAAAATAGTCCCTCTAGTGTACTGCTGCTGTAAGCAGGCACAGGAATATCTGATGTGATTAACTGAAGAGTATGGCTGCAGGAAATTACAAAACAATGTTTTGGCAAGGCATATTAAAGTTCTTATATAAACTGGAGAGTCTGATCTACTACTGTAAGCCAAGACAAGCCATAATAAATCCCAAGCAAAAAAACCCCAAAAAACCTGTTAGAGTTCCTAATGAAGTAAAGAGTTAATGATGTACAGTGTGAGACCATTGCTCTTGCCAGCAGTGCCTGAAACATGAATGAGGAGCAGAGGCACTCACCAGGGTGTGGGCTGAGGTGTGCTTCCTCTTCCAGTGCTGTAGATTTGCATTTTGTGTCATATTTTGCATAAACTGCCTATGTACTGAAAAACAAACTTGGATGTTCACATCTTCTTGAAGTGAATGTGACTTTGATGTGACTTCTAAAGACCTGCTTAACCTCTGTCTCATGGTGTTAGGCAGTGCAAAGGAGCTGTACTGGGGTAGATGCAGTGAGGCTTCCTTTTATGCCTGGAAGCCTCTTGCGAATATCTCCCAGGGTCAGGTTCCCTGCAGGCCAATCACAGAGTTATTGTGCTTTTCAGTGTGAAGGAATGTAGTCGTTGTGGGATGTTGTGGAGTATAAATGTTTCTTTTTTGTGTATTGTAGCTGGCCAGAATGTCAATTAGGAATCTTTACTGAATACCTGTTTTTTACTGACTGTTCCTGATGGTAGTGTGTGTGCAAAGCTCTGCAGCCCTTTGTACACTTGTTTGTTGCAGAGCAGCACCAGGCATGGAATCCCTGTTGTTCTGGACTTTGTACAAGCAAGGAGTGCTACTTTTGCACTTAAACTAAGATCCAGTTAAGCCTCAGTCAAAGTACGGGAGCATCTGTCAGAGTCCTTGCTTTAGAAAAGAGCTGGGTGATCATTTAGGGTTAAATGCATAAAAGGGATTAAAGCTTTGCTGAAAGGAAGCAAGAAAAGCAAAAAAAGCACATGCAAAGTGCTAAATTGCATGTTAGGGACTTTAATGTGTATAGTATATTGTAATTTTGGAGTTCAGGATTGCAGTGTTATAGGATCCCTCATATCAACTGTATAGGGCTTCAAATGATCACTGTTCTGGAAAACTCCTGAGTCTTTCTTTTGTCAGTTATTGAAAATCAGACATTTCGCTGCATTTAAGTTTGCTTTGCTGTTTATCAGACAACTCAGCTGAAACATAACTGCAATCATCCCTATGGACCTTGAAATTTGGGAACTCTTACTTGTTTCTGTAGTATCTCAGGACCAAAGGACTGAAATTTCAAGTGGAAGGAGAATCTTGCTTTGCCCCACCTTTTGTTGGAGCAAATACATTTACATATATATGATATTGCAATAGTGTGTTGCCCAGAACTGGTAATTCCATGTGTGATTACTGGTGCAAGTGTTCTTGACATTGTCTCAGAATTCTTTAGAGAAACCACAACTGCAAGAAAAATGCCTCTCTGTAGATGTGGTTCTGTTTCTTGACACTGCTGTTTTAAGCTGTGGTTTAATAGGTAAGCATTAGGTTCAATGGGTAAGCATTATCTTTTATTCTGTGGAAGTTGAATCTGTGTTCTAATCTGTACTGAAGACTGGAATGCTTAATGGTTTCTGTTCTAAGAGCAGGGAAGATTCTTGTAGTCTCCTGTTGTCTCTAGTCATAAAGTTCCTTTCTCCGTCCTTCTCGCTGCGCATTTTCTGGTAAATGCTTCTCTGGCTTCCCCAGTGTGTGTGGGTGTCATCGTGGGCCTCTGTGCCTGCCCCCTCCAAGTTTTCACATAAGTTCCTGAAAAAGTTTTTCTATTCCTCTTATATACAAATCTTGTTTTTGTGTTCATATTGATAGCTCTAAAATGGAACTTGGCAGTTCACTTTGTGAACAATGTTTGCTAGTTACGTACCTAAAATTCGTAATTTGATTTGTACAGTTTTTTTTTTTTATGTTATCTTGAAGGAACTGTAATTAGCTGTGAAGAGTAAGCCATATGTCTACTGGGTTTGATTATGCTAGATAAGTGAGAATCCCTCTAAGGAAAAGGGTCTGTGTGGGTGGAATAGTTTGCAAGAGATTTTTTGTATGCTGTGAAATGTCATGTTGAAACAAGTAAGGGATATTCAATTCACCCAACTTGCCCCTCTTTGTTTTGAGAACCATTAAGCCTCCTGTGACTTTGCCAATCAATGCTCACCCATGTGTCAGGACAGATCATTTTGCCATTGAATCCCACAGCATCTTGCCTTGTGTGGCTCAGCGCTCCTTGCAGCCCTGTGCTGGGGTTCTTGCAGGTGTGCAGGGGCAGGTTCTGGTCTGCTATGGAAACCAGAACTCCCCTGCAACACCAAGACTTGTTAAATGAGTCTTTTTTTCCCTTCTGATCTTTTGATAAATGTGAAATAGTTTTTAATTAATTTTGTCATTTATTTAATCAACTTTTATTCACAATTTCTAAAGCGTATTCTAGACCATATTGCATTTCTTCTGTTCAGAGGGAAAATATGTGCCCCCATCTTTGATTATGTTAATGGCATATTTATTTGTTTTTATTATTCTTTGCTGTAAGGCAAAATGAGATTTTTTTCATGGCATTAATTTTCACAGCAGTTTAAATGAACTCAAAATATTGCTTTCACAGGATTAATCTAACATTAATTCTTAATTTTGTTCATCTGCCTATGAAATATTATTCACTAGGGAGGCTTTGTAACTTCAGTTTAAGCTGTAGTTTGTGAAATTTCTCTGTGGTTTTTACTTTGTCATTCTCCTGTGTAAACATGTAATTTTCCTGCCTCTGAGAGATGGACTTTTAACTCTCTTTTTTGGTCGTGATAGTCTTGTAATTAGAACGTCAAAAACAAACAACTGAAATGGTAGCGATTATTCCCAAATGCCTGTGAAATGTAGAATTGCTGTACTGAATTTTGATACTGCTGATAAAAAGCTTCTTTGGAGATTTCTCTTCAGCTTAATATGCATTTTGATTTGAAAAGATACAGGCTGAAACTTCTGAGGAGTTCAGGGGAAAACCTTGCCATTGGAAGTATGGACATTCAGGCAGGGTGTCATTTTGGGTCATTTTCTCTCTCTAGCAAGTAAGACTTGCATATCAGCATATGAGTAAATAGTTATGATGGAGAGGACTTGCCAGGCAGAATCAAATAGGTCTTGTATGAATTCAATTGCCGGCAAAACAACTCCATGTAGGCGACCGTGTGTGTGTCACCGCTTCCTAATGCTGCCCCTCGCTTTGTGTGTAACCTCCGCGCTTACAGGAGGTGTTCTCCTGGGATGAGGTTTTCCAGACTGCTGCCGTATCCCAGACATGAGGAAGGGTTCAGAGCTCCTCTGTGCAGCTTTGGCCGATGGGAGGGCTCAGCTTTGGCCCCCGAGGTCGCGGAGCTCCGGCCCTGGGTCGCCCCCTCCGCCTCCCAGCCGGGGCCCCCGGGCTTCTGCTGCCTCGGCCTCTGGCTCCCTCTGCTGCCCAAACCGCTCCTTCCTGCCGCTGCCCAAGGGGCCCGAGCAGTCCTAGGACAAAACTTGATGACAAGGGTGTCCAGGTCCAGTTGCAAATTGTTTGGCACAGCCAGATTTTGTCTCCGTTTATATAATTTGATTTGAAGTAGTGCTGCTGATAATGAAACAATAGAGAACAAAATGTTTTATTGCTTCTGTTCTACAACTAACCGTAGTTTCTGTTTTCTTCTTCTGCAGGTGATAGAAACACTTTCAAAGCTTTCCCGCACTCCGATTGCACTAGGCACAGGCATAAGGTACGTTATTGCCAGAGGGAATGTGGCAGTAATGCTCTTGGTGGGATGCTCCTTGGAAAAGTTGTTAGAGGCAGGGTGTGTCCGCCACGAAGAACTTCTCTAGCTGTAAGCCAGAGTGCCACGTGGGCAGCTGTGCAAGGCTCTGGACCTCTGAGGAGTTAGGAAAGGAGTCTGCTACCTCTGGTACACTTGCTGAAGGGCCTGAGTCATGTGTACTGCTCATGCTGGAACGGGAGGTGAGCAGAGGAGCAGCTGGTATTGCAGAACTTGTGTGATAATCCTGACGCAGGAGTCAGAAGTCAAGATGATGCACTGCTGATTTATGTAAAGACAAATGGGGTTTCTCTTCTTTCTCTATTCTAAAAAATCAGCAAAATTGCCCAAGTTTGTGAGCTTCTTGTTTTCAGAAAGAAACCAAAAAAACCCCCAACCAGGCCTAACCTGAAAGTTTTGATGATTTTTTCCAGTTGAAAAATGTCAATGATGTGTATTGGTGATGATTTATAACAACTGTGTCCAGTAGGGTTTTTATTATATTGTCAGTCCACATAATGAAGTATAAATACACATATACTGCTTATCAGAGAAAGGGGGGAGCATATAAGCACATTAGTATACAATAATCTGTGTGAAAATTTTGGAAACCAAACAGAACTCCACTATATGACTAGGCTAGTGTCTGTAATTAATGCTATTTTTCTTTCTATAGGCCCTTCCCTACAGAAGAAAGTGTTGATGATGAAGATATCTACAAAGGTCTTCCTGACTTAATAGAGTACGTTGTAAATATAATAATTACATATTTTTGTCTTTCAGTTGCATGCTATTTTTTGTATTGTGTTGTAGAACATATGGTTTTAATGAAAATTGGATATTTATTTAATTTGTAGGTATTTTGTTAGTTATTATGCTGACCAGGAAGAATTAATTATGAAAACTTACTTGAATTATTATGCTACATTTATGTATATAAAGCAGCATGTTTAACAGAGGGTGCTTGTAGCAAAGCAGATAAAGAATGCATTTCTAAGTTACCTGTCAATACTATGAGAATACTTTCAGAAGATTGCAATATCGCTTGTAAGGAAATTGTCTTGAACTAGCAAAGAAAATGAATGTTTGGATCATAATTCATGTGGATTTTTTTCCTCAAGTCAGTGAAATTCTTGATGTGAGTGCATTTACCTCTTCTGGGTAAGTGTTTGCAGGGTAGTCAGGATACTCTTGTGTCCTATGCCTGGGATCTCTCAAGATCCACGAGGAATCATGTTGGACAAGAGCCAGGTCAGAGCTCACTGTTCCAAGGCTCAAAGTTCACCAGCACTCCTTGTGTGTCGCTTGCTGCAGTGTGGGGAAGAAGCTGCTGTTCACACCAGGGATTTGTTTCTTCAGTGCCTATAAAGAAGGAAAACCTCACTGTGATCGGCATTGCTCAATTTACCACTTTCCCTGCAAAGCTTGTCCTCGTCTCTGCAGCTGACTGTCTCATAGATAATTGCTTTTCACTCTGTGTAGCAGAGCGTGCAGAAGGTAGGAGTTGCAGTCTCCTCTGAGACCCACCTGGGCAAGAGGTGATGTCCTTATCTCTTAGATGTGGTGGCATTATAACTGTTTGAAAAGAATATTTCCACCAGTTCTTTTAAAAGTATGTAAATTCAGCATTGTGAGGTAGTTTTCATTTTAAAAAAAGCTAACAAATCATACCAAAGAAATTGATTTGTAACTCTTGTGCAACAAATTATGAAAATTATTAACAGAAATGTAATAGTTGCATGCTGTCTCAATTGTGGAGGAAGCAATTCAAGAATAAGAAACAAATGTGCCAGTGAATAATGCAAATAGACCACATTTTTTAGTTTCCCTCAATTATCAGTAAGTTTATTTGAAGTTGATTTAATTGTCCCTGAGTTTAAATGGTGTCTAAAGAATTTAAAATTAAGTCTTTTTGTCAGAAAGAGCTGCAGTAGTTAAATTAGTAGTTTCTATCCTTACTCTGCCTTTTTGCCAGCTTTGTTCCCTGAAGCAGAGGTGGAATGATGGTGTGTGTGCTGCATCTGACAGCTGCCAGTGTTTAATGTGAAGTGCCAGCACAGCATCACTGCTGGTGGGAACTGAAATGCTGGACTAACCTGTTGGTTTTTACTCTGAAGGATTTCAGAGTTGTCTTCCGACAGGATAAACCTCAAAATTGTCTGCATATCTGATCCAAGTGACTCGACCGCTTTCAATATCTTTTAGAATTTTTTTGTAGACCTACCCTAAGAAATAGGAGTGAAAGATATTATAGGCTTGATACAGTCCTAGCACAAAGTAGGTAACACTCTAGCAGGGCTGACTGTAATGAAGCTGAATTAGCTGAGGGCAGAGTTGAGCACTGACTTTCTGCTTTATTTCTGTGTCTGGGTAATTGGAGAGCATCACTTGCACATACTTGGTTTTGTTGAACCATCTGATTTTCAGTTTGATAGGTTCCTTTTTTCATTTTTGTGTAGCTTGAGGTTGCATGAGATGATCCAGATTCTGGTTTATGATGTGGAGGTACAGTGCCTCAGTGCTGGCTCTGCAGTCTTTGGTGTATTTTACCTTGGGTAGTCCTTTCTTCAGACAGGGAGAAGATCTGTAACAGCATCTCACATCCCAGTGCAGTGGGATGCCAGGCAGTAAGGAGAGGACAGCTCCTCTTCACTGGATGTGGAGGGAAAAGAGTCAGGGAGAAGAGGAGAGCTGGATAGTAGCTTGTGACAAAACTGGCCTGAGGTGTTCCTTTTGCTGCTGGTTTAGTTCCCATGTGGTTCGAAATTCATTAGTCTTCAGTATTGTGTTGATTTTGTAAAATGTATTTTAAATAAATTGAGAAAAGAAAATTAATTAATCGACTTAATTTCCCTTAGTGAGTAATTTTCATTAGATATTCTACTAGTTAATCTGTTTGTTTACTGTAGAACTTCCTCCTATGAGTAGTCCCTTGCAGACCTGGTGGTACTTTGTCTGTACTGCAGTTTTTTTTCTTGTCTTCTCTTTTCAGTGAAACTGGTGTTGAGGAAGATGAGGAGTTGTATGATTGTGTCTATGGAGAAGATGAAGGTGGGGAAGTTTATGAAGACCTAATGAAAGATGAAGCAGCACAGCAACCTGTATGTTTTCCACTTCCTAGCTGCTTTGGAAAAATAGCAGTTAACTTTTTGAAAGTTGAAATGATGTCTTTATAGATAGTTTCACTGACACTCCTGCTCAGCTCCATCCAGAGTTGCCATGTGCAGAGCATTATCTTCTATGTGAGACTTTGCAGGCTTTTTGGGTAAAGGCGAAAACATTAACTATAGTAAGCTTTTAAAGAAAAGGTGATTTTTAAATTAAATATGGCAATTACTTTGATAGTTTTGAGTAGTAAAATTTACCAGCTATTTTAAGAGCAGTTAATTGAATTGCTTACTTGAAAGTGTCCTACCTTCAAAATTGTTATAATTTTGTGAAATTATTTTGTATAATATTATTTCAGCCATAGTTTGGATAACTAGCCTAGCAAGGACAACTGAGAATTGTTTCAAACTAATGGTTTCCTGTTTATTCAACCATGTAGGTTTTGTTGATCATTAGGTTGTCATTATGTTGCAAAGTAAACTATTCCACTGAGTTTTCTCTAGGAGTAGCTGAACTTCAGAAGCAACTTTTCTTACCTCTACTGATATCGCACATTAGTTGTTATTCCCTCTTTCCTTTTGTTTATTGCACTCAAATTCTAGATGTTTGCAGTGTGGATAGAAAAATTGTTGTGTCAATTTCTGCCAAAAGTGTCTGTGTTAGTGATCTCTTTGGGTTAGGTGAGCACAAAACTGAAGTGAATGGTTTTAACTGGAATGCCAGGACTTGTTTGCATCACTCATATAAGTACTGCTGAACAACAAATGCCCAAATTTTGCAGATGGATATAAACTATTGAATACAGCAACTTCTGTAATGGGGCAAGTACTGCAAACATTTTGGGCAGTATTGAGCTAATGGTAAGAAATAGCTGAAAGCCAAAATAATGTCAAATTCTAATACTTTATAGAGATTAATTACCTACAGTTAACAGTGACAGTGTCTCCTTCCCTGTACAAAAGAATTTGGGAATAAATTTGAGATGAGGATGACCATGATGATGCTCACAAAGCACAATTCTTCTGATAAGACTACATTTTTGCAAAATGGTTACTTGTGTCTCCATCTGATAAAGACAGAATCTTACTGTTCATTGTGGGAAAATGAAGAACTGCACAAATTGGGTTTTCAAGATTGCTTTCTGAAATTGCAGCTCCTGGTAAATGAGAGTGAGAAGCTGTGTACTGCTTGTAAGAGCTGGTTGTAGAGGGATGCAGAGACAGAGAAGGGTAAATGAGATCAGTGGTCGTGTGGCTGTGTGATGTGCAATTTGGTATGTGGTTGAGGTGGCAGGAATACATCTCCCACTCGAAGGTGGCCAAGCTGTACAGGAGCTGTGTGTGGCTCATGGACAGTGTGTGGCTTAGTCTGTGCTGTGCTTAGTGGGTGTGTCAGACTGGCAGCAGAGAGGGAGTGGAAGGAGTCTAGCTCTAGAACATACCAGGAGCTAAATGTTAAAATTTCAGTCTAGAAATTCTGCTATTCCTAGAGGAGAAAAAGCTTTTGTTCAAAAACTAGAAGTAGTTTTTCTGAATGGAAAGAACTAGAGTGCTAAATTCCTACTCCTGACTCTCTCTGTATTTGAACAACATCTAGTCATCTAGTCTATGTGCAGCATAGGAATTCTCTACATTGGATGAAAAGAAGTAAGATACAACCAGGGATGTGCTGAAGGGTGTTGCAAATTGATAAATAGGCTTCAGAAATTATGTTGTAGTTCTGTTGCTTGTTAAGATACTGCTTATTGTTATTGGAGAAAACATTTTGGATTAGTTACTGCTTCTAACTGCAAGAGCCTATCCAGTTACTGTGTCAAACCTCCATGCTGACCTCTCATATCTCTGGAGCTTCTGTGCCTTGAGTGACATGAACGGTTCCATATCATCTCCCAGTTATTTACTCTTTTATTTGAAATAGGATTTACAGCATTAATGCTTCAATAAAATCCTATCTTGGGTAAGAGTGCTTGTAAGCTATTTTTATAGAGTCATGTAATTGCTGATAATTACTTCCATGTTCTATGTGTCTAGTGGTTTACATGGAAAAATCCAGGGTCTTGTCAGAGACACACATACATATGTGACAGCTGAACTTTGATGTCACTGCACTTCCTGATCTGAGGACATACTCCTGTTGTGTCTGAAGAGGAAGCTCCCCTTGAGAAATAAAAGGGGAAAAACTGTATATAAGTACAAGGATTAGACTGAATCCAATATTTATGGCAATGCAAAGTTGCTTACGTGATTTAGCCCCATTAAGTTTAATAGAATTATTAACTGCTGAGTATTTTAAATAAGATTTCTCAGTCTGGATGTAAATTAAATGTGACCTTGTATTTCAACTTCCAAAGTACATGCTGATACTTCAGTGTTTTATGTCTAAACATTAATTTTTCATAATATTACTTTGATTTTGATTTTACTAAAGTCATCAGCTAATTGAACATTAAAATATTCTTGGTTATTTCTGTCCTCTTTGGAGGCTGCAGTCAGAGAATTTCAGGAAGCAGTTATCCTAATTGTGTAATTCTAAACAAATAAAACTATTTGTTATCCATTAGGTGCCTGTTAATGACTTAAACTTGACGCCATTGTAATTGCAGAAATGTCCTGAAAATGACATAAGAAGCTGTTGTCTTGCTGAAATAAAGCAAACTGAAGAGAAGTACACTGAAACTCTGGAATCGATTGAGAAAGTAAGATGCTGCTTACAGACTTGTAACATGCATTTTTATAGCAGTCTAGAAGATAGAATTACAATAGCCAATGTATATATAATTTTTTCTTTCAGTTTTTCATGGTGCCATTGAAAAGGTTTCTGTCAGCATCAGAGTTTGATACTGTTTTCATCAACATTCCTGTGAGTAATTACATTTTTAATGAACAGATATGAGGTTCATAGCTGATTGTAATATATTCATGTTACTGCACAAAATGATTATTTGAAATACATTGCATGATGAGTTTATGTGGATATTAGTTGATTAAAAAAATATGTGCATTACCAATTTCTTTTTTTCTGCTTGAGGGAATAAGGTAAGATAAATTTTATTAGCATGTGAGATAGCGGATTGTTACAAACTGCAGTATTTTTGATCCTTAAAAGCTAATAGTTTCTAGAAATGGATTATCTTCTAACAAATGCTGATATTTTAATGATGGCACAAAGTTGTGACTGCTAAGTTACCTATCACTGTGTACTGACTAGTTGTAGCTGCTCTGTGAATCCTTGTAGCTGCCCTGGCTCTTACATCATTGAACACACTTGAAAGTTAACACAACTCACAGTTTTGGATTCAGAATCTGGTGCTACAATGGATAAGGAAATCCTCTGTGAACCATCTAGGAAACCTCCAATTAGACAGAAACAATAGTGGTTCCTGTGATTGCTACTTTGTGTCATTTATTTTCAGCTTAATTGAAACAGTATGAAAATTTACATGTGTTTTTAGTTGATAAGAGATCAGCATGGCTGATCAGGAAGACATCAGAAATGGTCTGAAGCCTCCCTCAACACAGACAAATGAAAGCAATGTTCTTTTATGAGGCCTTTGTGAAGAAAGGGTCCCCAGAGTGAGGCCCATGTGCTGCATCAAGCTATTATTGCTTGTAAAATATCACCTCTGGTTTGGCCATCTCTCTCGCATGTCCAACAGGCTCTCAGGTTATAGGAGGAGATGTTGGAGATTTTGTTCTGTTCCGTGAGAACCTGGCCTGTCTGTAAAAATGTTTTGCTATTCCAGCATCATCCTTATAGAAGGCACATTATGACAGTTATTATGTGGATGATACCTGACCCCTTGCCATATTTTTCCCTCAATGAAGTTTTCACTCTGCCTCTTGATTGCTTTCATGTCCTCCACTTTGAATATTAGTCCAAAACACTGTCACAGATATCAGTAACTAGTTTGTCTTCCTGAATTATGTCAGCTCTCCACAGAGGTCCCTTTGCTTTTGAAAACAAATTTATATTCTGTCCTGCATTAGTATTTCTTACTCATTGCAAATAAAGCCATGATATGTCCTACCTGTTACTGTAAACCTCTTTCCTAAGGCTCCGTGTGCCCAGGCATATTGACTGACTCTTGTTGAAAGACCTCATTCCAGTCGATGGAAACACTGCACAAGGGTACAGAAAGGGCTTGAGTGCTGTAAGCACAAGCAGGGAGGTCAGCCCACTCACTACTAGTTAAAGGATTTTGTGGGTTCACATAAGATTGAAGAGAACAAAACCTGTATATTTCAGACTATAGGGAGACACATAGTAAACTTATGTTTGGGTTGTTTTATATTGCTTCTTGTTATCAGCATTCAGCTGTTAGAAGATGCTGCTTATTCCCAACTCCAGGAGCATTTCATGGGTATCCAATAGCCTTAAAAGAAATACAGGACTTGCCCAAGCCAAAAATATTTGTAAATGCTTTCTCTGCTCAGACCTTGTCTGTGTGGCAGTTCCTCAGCAGGAAGGCTGGAGGGCAGTGGAAGCTTGTTTTTTAAACTAAAAATAGCTGTTACACAGAGCTCTGCAGCAAAGTGAGATGTGAAGAGCAAGTGCTGTGTTCTCAGAACAGAATGGATTTTCTTCTGTTAAGGGGTTGTGGTGAAGGATTGCTTCCTTAGGGTGATGTTATTTTCCTTAAATAGACTCTAAAAGATGCTTGCTGGATCAACTGCTGATATCAAAATACTTCATTTTGAAGGAAAAAAACCAATTACCCCAAATTACTCACCAGTCTAAAGAGAGTGCCTTTCGTTGGCATTCATATTTCTAAGTTCTGTTCTTTAAAGTGAATGTATGGCTCTATATTTGCATCTGTATATGTCGGTCTATATTGTGTATATATGCATTTGTTTGTACATCTGTGTGTGCACCCATATATAAATGCACTTATATGTGCACCTGTGCATGCCTTTGAATTATATTTATGGACATACAGAGAGAGATGAAAGTACATGTAGCAGATACTGT
The DNA here is from genome assembly GCF_024509145.1 of Vidua macroura. Taxonomy (NCBI): domain Eukaryota; kingdom Metazoa; phylum Chordata; class Aves; order Passeriformes; family Viduidae; genus Vidua; species Vidua macroura. The sequence goes on from NC_071579.1 coordinate 12,024,552, forward strand.
TGGAACATTGATTAACTTCAAATGATGTTACATTAGTTTCGTTTAAAACTTGATTTTATTGGAGATGGAAACCCAAAAAGACCCATTGTCCCCTTAGCATTAAGCTGTTTTTCAGGGGGATTGCTTAGCTGAGTCCCTGTCTGTGCTCCTTAGAAAAAGTGCTCCTGTTCCAAATACACTAATTGGGAAGCATTTCTGTAATAACGTCTGTGTACTGCAACTTAAGATTCTGAGGATAAGGCCATACAGTTGCTAGCAACTAAATTTGATCTGTTTCAAGATTCTGCACCCTCATCAGTGATGTGATTGACCTTGTATGTACTGTTAGTTTTCATCAGTGTGAAGTGAAATGTTTTAACTTAGTTCGCAAATCAATGTTGAATATTATTTTTATAGTATATAATTTCTTACATTAAATCATCTTCAGTGGCTTACTCTGTTAAACAGTCCTCTCTTTTTCATTCCAGTGGTCTGTATACTACTTACAGTTACCCAGATTTCAAAACTTATTAACCTGTCTTGACTTAATTTCTTGTGAATTCTCTGACAGTGTCCATACAGTGTTAAAGCTGATGCAGTCTCCTATAGTTTATGTATGATGGTGTATAAGCAAGGAGAGTTGCAACAGTAATCAAAGAGCAAATCTTTCTGCAATATTCTTTCTCTCAGACATTAGCTGCATGTTGTATTGGGAAACTCATTATGTTTGCAGTTAATTTAGCATTAGGACATCACTAATTGACCAATGTAATGTATAGAACTAATTTTTCACAGCTCAGGGACAAGAATCATTACTTCAGCTTGTCACTAAAGCATTTACTTGACTAGCTTAATTTTAAAATTATCATTATGAAATAAAGGTGTATTAACATTGCACATTCCAAGCTAGAATAAATTAGTCTCTAATAGGTAGTTCTTGGAGTTTAGTTTTTCTTGTTGCACTAAACAGAAGATGTGCCAAACCTTAAAAGTAGATTCTACTCTCAAATTATCTGTTTTCCAATTTATTTGAATTAATGGGTCTAACATAAAATAATTTATTTTTATATTCAAAGCTTTAAGCCATTCTGTTTTTACAAAGCTTTCCCCCTCCCCATTACTGTTTTTAAGGATTTGGTGAAAATTCACAGGAATCTTACACAGGACATCAATGATTCCATTGTTAACAAAAACGATCAGAACCTATATCAAATTTTTATTAACTACAAGGAAAGGTAAGACTTAAGCATTCCTTCTAATTGTACTAATATGTGCTCAGTTTGATGTTTTACTGTATTTTATTTGGTGAATATTTCTGAAACAGGATTAAGTTCAAAGTAAGTATTTTTATCAAGCTAGTTTTGGTGTTTTGAGCCTGGAAGTCAAAATGCAACCTATTGTTTTATGAGCCCTCACTCTTGTTAGCCCAGCTTTGGCAATATTTTTACTTAGACAGGTAACAAATATATTTGTTAAGAAAACTTAAATTTTGCACAGCATTTTTTTTTTTCATGCATATAATCCCAGATATTTTATAACATGTATTAGTATTGTTTAAGAGATGAAAAAAAGGATACTTACTAGGGATATTTCAGATTAAAGAAAACAGAAGAGGTCATAACTGGAAAGAAGAAAAACAGCATATGCAAGAGAAAAGAGACTATGGTCTTGCTTTACCCTGAGTCAGAGGTGTGATAGTAAAGCAAACACCATTTGCCTTCAAGCTTTGAAAAGCAGCCAAGCTGATAACAGGATAGCTGTGGCAACATGCCATACCCCGTGGGCTAACTGCCAATTTTTTACCCACCTTTTCATATTCTTCTTCTGCCAGCACTGACAGCTGTTGGACTATACAGATGAATTTATATGCCTGTGGTACTTGGCTGAAAACTCTTGTTCTGTTGGCTATGTTAATGACCTATCTTAAAGTAACCTTTGGGTTATGGTTAAAAATTAAGTCCTTCTGGGAGCAGAGTTAAGAAAGACTTGAGGGAACTAACTGAGTTTGCTTCAGGGTGGAGGATTATTGCAGTAATAATTGGTGTGTGAGAAATTAGACAGCAGCATCCAAAGAATGTTAGATGGGACAGTTTTCCAAGGGAGAAGGGTGTCCCAGACTGCCCATAAACAGTCCTGCCTTCAGAGACCCTCTGTCTCAGCTTCTAGTTTGGAGCAGGACACAGTTATTTCCCAGGCTGCTACACTTTCTGCTGCTGTAGGAGGGAATCAGGGGACAAAGAGTTATTCTGGAAAATGCTTATCTTTCTGAAGTTGTTCTGAAATGTGTGCTAAAAGAGGAAAAAAGGACACTGAGAAGAAATATCAAGTTTCTATTATTAAAAAAAGGGAACAGAGGTTGATGCAGCATCTGAACTATACAGTGGTTAAAAGAAATCAGAAATGATAAGATTTAAATCATTGTCATCACCTTATTGTTGAAAAAACAATTAAATAAAAGGGTAAAGATTAGATGAGAGAAAAAGAAATTTAGGAGACCTCAGTGGAAGGCTCATGGGAACCCACCAGAAAAGGTTTGAAGTATACAGAAGGAATCACCTCAAGAAATAGGTGAAAAGGTGAAAGAAGAGAGCACTCTTGGCACTGGGACTAGCAGAAAGAAGCACTCCACAGAGAGGCAAGAAACTCCTGTTGTAAAACCAGGCTCCTTCAGGAAGCATTACTTCACTTGACATCTATTGAAAATTTTTTGAGATTTCATACACTATTATTTTTATCAGAGAGCTCAGATCTGATAGAAAATGTTGGAGACAGATCAGTTTGGATAACCTACAAGTTCTTTAAAGGATGACTGTAATTAATCCTATTAGGCCTGTGCTCCAGAATTTATTCATTACAACCTTGGAAGTCTACATTGCTGTAAGCACTATAGACTGTTCTGTTTAACAGGAATTTTGCTGCTTTTAAATGAATCCTGTATTTATCAGAACATATTTATATACATGTGACTATTAAAGGAAAATGCAATTATTTTAGACTATTTTGAAAGTAGAGCAAAACTGCACTCCTGAATAGTCTTCATTCATTCATGTTGTCCATTGAATACGTGGTTAAATTCTATCCTTGCTTATATAGGTACTGCTCCTTTTGAAACAAGGATTGTGGAAAAATGATCGAGGGTTGTTCTTAAATAAACAAACATTGCTTTCATTCTTTCTCTTGCTTTGATTTAGGTTGGTTATTTATGGACAGTACTGCAGTCAAGTGGAGATAGCGATATCGTGCTTAGACAATATCTCTAAGACAAAAGAAGATGTTAAATTGAAGTTAGAGGTATCAGTATTTTTTAACATGTATATATGTATTCACCTTATGCCATGTGTTTCTGTGATTATGTGCTGCTTTCATTGAAGTCAAAACCTTTATGATGATGAAAGTAGCTGGACTGGTGAGTGAATGTGTTTCCCTTCATTCTTTTGGAGCCTCTGATCAAATGAAAACGTGCTGCATGTACAAAAGTGCACATCCTGGTCCTGAAGTGAAGGGAGTTTTGCCACTGACGTTAGTAGAGTTAGTGTTTTCTTTCAGGAAGTGACCATCCATTTATCAGTGTATCTCAGCTGGAACATAGAGTTGCAGGATCACAGAGGCTGGGAGGGACCTGTAGGCTGCATAAGCCCTTGTCCCATGGCCTCAGGGCTGTCTGCCAGGACCACATGGTGCTTTCTCCTGAGCCCTCAGGGTCAGCATGTCCCTGGCTGGTGCCTACCAGGTGAGGGACTTCATCTTTGCCTTGTGGCCTTCACGTGAGCTTTGTGCTGGGCCTGCCCTGAGGGTGTCAGCTGCACCCTGGGCTGTGCTGCCTGCAGACCTGCTGAGGGTGTCCTGTGTCTTCTGCTGCAGATCATTGCCAATGGCACTAAAGGGGAGGGGGCCTTGGACAGAGCCCTGAGGAGCTCTGTTTGCAACTGTCCCTCAGGTGGTGCAGGAAACATCAGTCACTGCAGTTTTTGAGCCTCATAATTCAGTCAGCTTTTATAGATCTGGAGCATAACATCCCAACCTGGATATTACTCTACTGTGAGAGATGAAGCCGTGGAAAAGTCAAGGCAGACTGTCCCCGTTTACAGATCTAGCCATTTCATTGTGGAAAGCAGTCAAGGCTCAGGCATTGACCTGTGGTAAATCCATGCTGGATATTCCCATATACCTTCCTCATGTGCCAAGAGGGACTTGCTCCACAATTTTTGCAGTGAAGTGCTGAAATGAGACTGTCTGGCCTGTAGTTCCATTATTACCTTTTGGGTTTTTTTCTCCCATAGGAAAATATTTTTTTTAGCTGTATGGAATGCCTAATTTCTGTTGCCTTTGTTCTACACTCTCATGCATGTTGAAACATCTGAGAACATGTGACTAAATGCAGGCTTTTTTGGTTTTGCCTTATCAACTGTTTTTCTTCATTTTGTTGCTACTATTTATCACAAGCTTAAGATAGTTGCTTCTATGTCACTGAATTTTCATATGTATCACTTGAATAGATTTATTTTCTACCTCTATTGTCTTACTCTTTCTTCTGCTTTGAACTAGGAATGTTCCAAGAGGGCAAATAATGGGAAATTTACATTGCGGGATCTCTTAGTGGTTCCTATGCAAAGAGTGCTGAAATATCACCTACTGCTCCAGGTATTTTATTTTTGAAATTTAAGGGGGCTGAGAGCAAAACTGTGATTGTTTATCATCAGTGGGTTGTAAAAATGAAAGCCAAATGTCTTTATCAAAGGAAGGTGATTGATGCTTCCCTAGATATGTTAAGAAATGAAATTCAGTCAAGTGCAGGGTTTCTCCCAGAGATAATTTCTTAGAGCTGAAGCATATCTGGGGAAAATAAAATAAAACATGATTGTTTCCTCAGTCGCTGGACCTTTTATTGTTGGTGTGTTTAAAATGGTTAGTAGTCCCAAACCATAAGCATTGTACTTGGAAATGGCAACCATTACCCCCCAAAAGAGGAAGCTGGGCCATACGTACAGCATACTTTTAAGATACTTCTTCGCTGCCATAAATTGCAATTAAGCCATATTTATTTTGAAATGCTTCTTGTTATAACCCACAAAGCATTAGCTTTTGCAGTTAGTCCTGTAATAAGGGTGGAGAGTCTTATAAATTTAATTTGATAGCTGTGCCAGGAGACTCATTAGTTCAGCTGTGAAGAAATGTATTACTGTATTAGACTGTCAACCCTGCTGATGCTTGTAAAATGTCGTTTTAAAAAGATCTACTACTTATATATGGAGCATAATTTTTACTCTGCAGAACAACATACATTTTGTAATATTAAATTTTTGAAATACTTCTGTAAATGAGTCATCAATATTTTGATCAATGCAAAATTGGAAAAAAGCAAAATGAATGGTACAACATCTTTAAAAAAACTTATGACATCTGACTCATGATTTTATAATCAACCTGTATATTGTGGAAAGATGGTATACAATGTCACTATGCTCTGTGTAACAATATCTATATGTTGTACAAGAAAAATATTTTGCAGACTTGGAAAGAAAATAATGAGTAAATTGTTAGAATTGCAATGCAAATATAAGTAATTATTATTAATTGTAGTATGAGTATAAAAATACTATTTAATGTCTTATGATTTTACTAAATGATCTGAGCTGAAATGTATAATTATTGCCTCAAATTATAAAGAAGAAATGACCCGTTTCCTCAAGAGGTTACATTTCTACTTCATAAAGCCCAAAAAAGACTCTATTTTCCATATGGGAAGTGGCTAAAAGAATTGTTTGAACACGTAAATTTGATTTCAGTATGTTTTCTGAGTCAGCTTCCTCTTGGGTATGATGAGATGGTGACTTTTAAGCTGTGCACACTTCAGCTGAGGTTTTACTGCCAGCATGGATCCTTGTCTGCAGACAAGTGCATGCTTTGGAATAGGATGAAATTCCATATAGCAATGTGTAAATGAACCTGAGTGGTTTTTTACCTGGGCTTCGAGCATGCACATACAGTAATGATCTGATTTGGCAAGTTTTAAGTGCTAGACAGACCAAATTCACTTCTCATGATGGTTCATTAGCAGCTAAAGTCAGTGTTTGGGCTGTGCAGCAATCATTCCTAAACACTTGCCAATTAACTGTTTGCAATAGTCCCCACTCACTGATAGGCTGCTCACTCTGGGGATGAAAATGCCTATTCTTGGGCTGTGTTTTCTGGTTTTGGCTTCTGTATTTTTTGGGCGTGGGGATGAGCAATGATGCTTTCAATTTATAAAAATGACAAACAGTGGGTGGAAAGTTTTAACTGCTCTGTCCACAGGAGCTGGTAAAGCACACTACTGATGCCATGGAGAAGGCAAATCTAAAACTGGCACTTGATGCAATGAAGGTGAGTAAGGCAGTGAAGTATTTATGTCTGTTGGTGGTTAGAATGGTAGCTCAGAATTCTGTTTCCTGGAGGATGTTCTTCACAACATTTCAAACATGTTTTCACAGGTTCCTGTGAGCTTATGTCATGGCAAGTATAAAGTTGAGGGTTTTGCTCAAGTCTGGGAAAAGTTCAGTAGTTTTCTGAAGCAGAGGGCTTGTGAAATGGAACCTTCCCCATTTTGGGTTACTTTTGCATTTGCTGAAAAACAGGTGTTTCAATCATGCTGCTCTTGCTTCTGAAATTTAGGAGTATTTCTACTACTATAAGTCAATTTGAATCAAGATCAGTAATTTCCCAGTGAGATGGAGAGCTGTCTTTGTTTACAAGACCTTTTTCTGTCATCTTAATATGATCTCTGTGGCATTACCTTTGAAAGCAGTAGTATCTTTCTGTCACTGTACATTCATCTGCAAGTGGTAGGAACAAATGCTTTATAGAATAACTGTGCTACCTTGTGCATAAGGTAATATATTATGTGCTCCTCTGCACAGCTTCAGAAACAAAGCACAGGTCTGCTTCAGTTGCCTTCATGGCATGAATTGTGACATTCATGTACTGGAATTGGGAAGTTTTTTCTATTTTCTGTGGGGAAAGGAGCCAACATGACATAAATTATATCTCCTGTTGTAATCTGTATGATCCACAGTGGATGCTGAAGTCAGACTAAGTTAGTTTTGGGTCACACAGCTGTCTCATATTTTGTGACTGCCTTGAATGCCTGGAATACAAACCAGCTCACAAATGAGATTTTTAGTTCCCTTTTTTGTTATCCATTTTTGTGCAGTGAATGTAGAGGGATGGGCACCATGATAATTTCCCTCAGAGAGGTGCCTAAGAGATGGCACAGTGTTCATCCATCTAGTGGCAGGCCATGCATCCTGGTTCCAGCTAATTGGCTTGGAAAATAACTCTGTTTTCTATTTACCCCTGCTTTTTCTTTCCACTTTGCTGGTTTTCTTCATTGTTGGTGTCTGTTGGATGTAAAAATCAAAGAAATCTCTTGCCAGAGTGGCTGTGGCAGAGATGTGCTGGCTGGCAGGATGTAACCAAACAAAATACTACAAAACCTCACCCCCACCCCCTCCAAACCCACAAACCCCTGAGATATGAGTGTCTCTCCTTAAGTTTGCAGTGTTGTTCCCATTCTGATTTACTGTAGTCCCTGCCATTGTAGTAAAAATAACAGTGTAGCACTTATGCCCTGGTGTCTCTCACCAAGAGAGACAAAAAGAAAATGTCTTTGGAAAAACAAAGTGGTACTGCTCCCCAGGAAAGAAAATTCTTGGAAGGATTATGCTGTTGGATTTCTTTTGGCAGCAAGAGAGGAGGCTATTTAATTTCTAACCCAAGCCTTTTAAGACTGCCGCGTATGTATCCTGCACAGATCCGTTTGGGAAGCTAGCATAATGACTGCAGCTATTCATAGTTTTTGTTTAAAAACATCTTAGGGAGAAGATGTATTTTCCTCCCACCCTCCAAATTTGTGACCATATTAAAGGGATACTGTAAAAGCAAGTTAGGAAGATCAGAATACCTTTTCCAACTGCTGCTCTCAGCATTCCTGACCCTACCAATTACCTCTTCTGCTCACTCCCCATCTCTAGCCATAAACACAGAAGCCCCAGCAAATTGTCACTATTACTCAAGCATCTTTAGAGCATTTTAAAGGCTTTAGTGAAATGTGTACAGTACATGTTCTGGTAAAGGGCACAATAATGTTCTCACCCTGTGACTTCAAGTAGTATATCCCTTCAAAAGCCCCTTTTAAAATCTGCTGTGTAATGGCTTCTCTCTGCTGTGCAACAGTAGGAGCAAGATCATCCTACTGGGGCTGCAGCTTATAAGCACCCAGGTTTATGATTCATTTGCACCTTCCATTCTGCTTTTGAGCTGCCTTATATATGTTTTCTACTATATTCTCTATTTACCTCCTATTTACCTCAGAGGTTGGATGTTGACTGCTTTTTCAGTAGTGAGCTGCATAAATTATGTTTCCATCTTCAATCTTGAAAATAAAACACTAAAGAAATTCTGAAAAAATCAGCTCTTTTTAAGAATTTATTACATGTTTCCCTCTTTCTTGATAGTAAATTCATATTCCAATAGATATCATGAAGAGTGTTGTAAATATTGTTGAAGATATGCAGACACTTTTTTCCTTCTTTATTTAGCTATACATATTGGTAATTCTTGAATGTTAAAGAGAATTTCAAAAGAAATTACTAAATATGTAGATAAGACAAAGATAAAATTAGAAATAAACTTGTCAAAATAATCTGTTATAGCAGTCTGTTATAGAAAAGTTATTATTTTCCTCCCTTTTGCTGTTGATACTCTAGGACTTGGCTCAATATGTAAATGAAGTAAAGAGAGATAATGAAACACTTCGGGAAATTAGACAGTTTCAACTATCAATAGAGAATTTGGTATGTGATTTTTAAATTTACATATAATTTTAAAATCACTTTTAATCAAACCTGTTGATAGATGTATTTTGTCCTCATTTCATAGGAGTTTATAATATTCTTGATAATATTTAAGTATGTTTTGCTTGGTTTAGAATGGCATACATGTTAAAGTACATAAATCTCTATTCTGGGTGTTGGTAGTTAAATATGTTTGTATATGTACAGTGACTCTCAGATGTTTTTGTAATGGGAAACCTTTCCCATTTGAAGACAAAAATAGAATGGACTGATTCTTTATAGTATTTATTTTATGCTAGTGGGGAAGAGATGTTGTTTCCTGGTCTGAAAAGTCCTTTATTGGGGTAAAAGGAGTGAGTGGTCTAATATTTGAATGTGTTATCTTCACACTGTTGCTGTATGGAATCATACATTTTACTTTTATTTCAGAACCATTCCCTCTTACAATATGGCAGACCTCAAGGTGATGGGGAAATAAGGATAACGACATTAGACAGACGTGCAAGGCAAGACAGGTGATGGCATAACTTGTGTTCACTATTGAAAACCTGTGAAGTAATTCTTGATAGATGGGAGGTCAGCTCGCTGATTCTTGGGGGCTTTCCATTCCACGGGGCATTCACAGAGCCTGTCTACCACTGACCAAGTGAATGTGCAAAGTGATGAATGGAAAATGAGTTCTTTCATTATTACCTAAGGTCACCAAGTCCCTTACAAGGAATTGGTCTTAAGCGAAAGTACTTGCAGTGTTGGTTGTTTTATTAGCCAGTAGTTTAGTTCTTCACCTGGAAAATTTTAAGTGCCACTGGCAAAAGTGTGTAAATTAAGACTTTTTGGTGTTAGCTTTCTGGAGTGTTTTTAACCATCTCTGTATTGTATTTTTGTAGGCATATCTTCTTGTTTGATCTAGCTGTCATTGTTTGCAAACGGAGAGGGGATAATTATGAAATGAAGGAAATAATAGATCTTCAGAAATACAAAATTACAAATAACCCCACTACTGATAAAGAAAATAAGAAGGTAAATATTTGTTGCTAATTCATGTTATTTTTTCATGTTTATTTTTAGCAAGAATTTGAAGCACTTTGTGGGAGTTTAAAATGTAAATACAATCTCTTTAAGATGTATTTCATTTTAAATATAAGCTGGAGTGAATATTTAGATTTGAACTTTATTTTGAGGTAATTAAAATGTTTGAGTAAGTCATTCTAAGGGAACACAAAAAAGTGGTCTTACTGTTCCCAAAATTAATGAATTAAAGAATATACAAATGCTTTGTTATTTTGTAGGGTTTTTTTTTCCCTTTCCGTTCTTCATGCCTGATGACTTTTGTATTATGAATCTTCTTATGCAGTGGTCTTATGGCTTCTACCTCATTCATATCCAAGGTGAAAATGGTTTAGAAGTTTATTGCAAAACTAAAGACTTAAAGAAAAAATGGCTTGAACAATTTCAGATGGCTCTGTAAGTATATTTTTAATTAAGGTAGAATCACATTAATCACTCATGTAAGGATTTTGCTTAAATTATACTGAACTTGCTTCATGTTTTAATAGAGTCTAGTTATCTATTTTATTTGACATTCTGAGAAACAACTGATTGATATCTTCAACAGTATTTCCCTGAAATTCCTCTTGGAAAAGCAAGAGGGCACTCTAGGCTATGTAATATTTTCCAACCTCGCTGCAAAAACTGTCTTAAGCAACCATGGGGAAATAGTAATTATATTAACAACAAATATCTATCAGAATAGTGACATTTTTCCTATCCCATTTTAATTTTGACTAATTGAAGTATGTTTTTGAAAGGTGACGCTGGTGGTTTGGTAGGGGATGCTGGCATCTTTTCTAGTGGCTTTTATCTAATTTATTAGTTAGCAGCTGAATCAAGTTGCTTGGCATATTAGATTTAGTTTCAAAAGGCTGATTTCCTTTTTATGTTTTAAAGTGAGAGGAGGTTGCTTTAGACTGCATGAAAAGTAAGTTGTTCAGGTGCAGCACTGCAGATTAAGTTATTGTTATGCAGCATGAACTTTACTTCCATTTCTGATTCTTGTCAGAAAGACAAACGTGATTACTGACACTTTGGATATTGTGATTAAATTTAAAGCATGCACAAGGGAATTGGATGATAGGTGATGCTTGCTTTATGGAAAGAAAAAGTGTGAGGGGGAGTGAGAGACTCCCAGTGAACACAGACAGCATTAGCAGTGGGGGGTTTGGATGTGGTTGTAAAGGGATGTGGATTCAGGAAAAAGGCTATTGTGAGCTAATTTGAGTGAAACTTCCTCAAAAATAATGCATACTTTTAAAAAAACCTCAGTATGATGAGTGTTAATGATATAATGGAAACATATGGAAGGAGAACCTGAGCTGGACAGATACAATACAGTCTGTTTACTAGGTTTCCCATCTTGCTGATTTTTATGGAAGGCAAAAATGACGTGTTTTGGCAAAAATTTATGGGTGTCTTAACTGGGGATGGAAGGAGGTATTTATTTGCATGTGTACCTCTTTCTGTCCCTCTGCTCTCCCTGCTGTGCTTTGTGTAATATCATAATTATGTTTACTTAACATGCGTGTGAGAAGTGAGGCACTCGGACTTATCAACTTCAGCATTAACTTTTCATCACTCCTCAGGCATCCTGGCCCAATGCCCCAGAAAACCAAACAACCAGAAGTCAGGCAAGGTGCTAAGAAGAATGGGGAGAGCGCTATGATTTTTTTCCCCAATTCTTCCCAACCATTTCTGTGGTTGTGTGCAGGACCATTCTCCCTGTCCCTCCTTGTGTTGCTGTGTGAGTGCAGCTCTGCCCTCATACAGTGCTGGGCACCAGCCAGCACTGTTCAGCTGTTGGGAATGTGCCTCTGTCACAGGAGTTAGGGCTGCTGCTGGCCTGTGGGAGCAGAGCAGGCAGCACCTCAATGGTTGGTGAGTTTGTGTGCCACTCTTTCCTCTCTGGCAGATGGACTTGGTCTTTGAAAATGGGTGGTGGTGCCTTGCATGGATGTTTGTCCTTCTTGTAAAGCCACACATCTAGTTTAACCTCTTCCTGTGTGGTTAAGGCACCGAGGCTGGAGCAGGATCAGGACTGAGGTGCAACATGATGCAATTGGCATTATTGTTTGATCCTTTCTGAAGTATTCATTGCTCATCCCCAACTCTGTTACATGGGTTTGACTTCACTGTGTTTCCCATAGCATCTCTTCCAAAACATACCTTGCTGCATGTAGCAGTAATCATCTTCTAATGCATGCTGAGACACAAGAGTTTCTATTTAGGAATAAACTAAGCCAAGTATGTTGAACAGTTGTTCAGTCGGTTTGGTTTGTTGTTTTCAGGGTTCTTGTTGTCTACTGTGTAGATTAACTTTTCTGCTCTTGTTGCCACTTGCTCTGAAAAGTAGCTGTGATTGAAATTGTGCTCTTATTAATTTAATTCAATTATAATTGCTGCTTCCATGGGCAAAATACTTCTCATTATTTAAAAAATTTACAAGACTGCAAACCTAGCACAGTTGAAAGGGTGAAAAACTTTGGGTTTTGATTATCAGAAATGATGTTGTTTACCGAGTTCCAGACAGAAATTTCAATGCCTTTGGGATAGCAGTGTGTTGAAGTCAGGTTTGTGCAAGTGTTAATCTAAGAACATAATAAGAGAACAAACTAGGATCCCTCTTAGTATTTTTAAAGTAAGAATTAACCTTGTTGCTACTAGAACAGTCTAAGAGGCATAATTATTTCAGCTAGGCTGTAATTTCTCTTTTTTTGAGGTGGGGAACTTAGATGTTTATACTGGTGTATGAAAGAGTAATGATAGTTTATTTGCTGAAAAAGCACCTATTGTTGAGATGCTGGTGGTGTTGAGATGAGTATTTGCCTCCAGAAATGTGAAACTTATGTTATTGATGAAGCATGATATAGAGGAGAGCACTGCTTTGCTACTGGACTTGATTTAGGTGCAGAGGGCAGGAATACATTAGACATACTTGGTATGGAAAATCCCTAAAGGAAGGCTAGATGAAACCCCAGTGCTATTTCCAGAGTGTTACTTTTCAGAGTAGTAAATTTCTCTTGGAAAGCTAATTTCAAAAACCTGTGAAAATATTCTACCTCTTAGCAAACTCTGTTAGTACAGTGTGTGGTGAGTTTTGTTTTGAGGGAGGTTGGAAATGCTGGCTTACTGGTCATAGGAAACTGAGTAAATTGTTTTAATTTATTTTATCTATATATTGTTTTTTATTTATGGCAGCTCTGTTCCTACAGTATGTATTTGCTGTTTTTCTGAGACTATTGCTTTATTTAGAAAGTATATAATATACCAAACACCCTGATTTCTTTTTCTCCTAAGAATTTCATGGGTGTTCTTGAAGTCTCTTCATACAGCACATACTTATACAACAATGATTCTGTGGTCTGGCTGCAATGAGTTTGATGCTGTAAACCTAGACATAGTAATAGCCACAGCTGCTCATTTACCCATAGCTCCCCAAAAGTTTACTGTGTACAACCCAAAATTGCTGCTTCTTTTGGAGTACTGGATTTTCTAGATCACAATAAAATGAAGCAGGACACTGGGGCAGCATAGTTAATATTGCAGTCCAGCTCTCAGAGTGGAAACTTTGGTTGGTGGATTGGAGACGTTTTCCTAAAGCTGTCTGCCAGAAACCACTGGAGGATGTTTTCAGAGGAGCCATCACTGCCAGTGCCCGAGTTCTGCCTTGGTGTAACTCTTCTCTTGCTGGTGTGAATGCACGTTCTGCGTGCTCGGGGGCGTGTAACCTGCTTATTGCCTTGGAAGAGATGTGAGGCTTAACTGTGACAGTGGCCAACTTGAGCAGTTGCTGTTTTTTCTTGAAGCTCTGTTCAGAGTAGTAGATGGGCCTTTAGCTGCAAGGGTAAATAAGCATCTTTTCGAAGATAGTGCTGCAAAGACTACTGTACCAGACTTGTAATGTTTAAATTTGGTCTAGCGTGTCAAATAGCATTGGTTTACATGCAAAGTCATTCCATATCCAGGATAATATTGATAGAAGTGTACAGCCAAATTACTGTTCCCATTCAGCCAAATCAGAGACATCATGTATTAAATGAAAGTTTGTCAGGAATGTGATAAAGTGCATGGTTTATTTGCTACAACTAGGCCATTTAAAACCTCAAAAACTGATTGTTTGAGACAAAAATATTTTATATTTTCTAGTAGCACATTCTGTCTAATTTCTTTCCTCCCCTATTGAAAACACCAAAAGAATCAGAACAAATATGTAATACTTCCATTTTATTCAGCTTATGCTAAAAGGTGGGAGTGTTGATTGATATTTTTTCCCTAGAAAGCTCTTCTACACAGGCTTTTTGGTTTTAAAAATGCTTATTTTTAAAAATAGTTGGCTAATATTTGTCAATGCATTTATGCTAACCATTCTTTTTATAAAGAAAACACTTCTTGAACGCTGAAGCGTGCCTCCTCTGTTGTATGCATATGTACATATTCTATGTATGTACCTCAGTTATATTGTTACTTAGCTGACTAATTACAAGGCTTAATTTCTTATTATAGAGCAACTGCTTTTCTCATCATTGTTAGGAAAAATTTAATTTTTCTATTTTCTCATGAGATGATAGAATAAATAGTGAAAGAAAATCTGTTGATTGTTTCTACATCTGTCTCATGCTGACACTTAACACTCCCTTCCATCCACTAAATACTTCGTGTGTAGTTTGTTTCTTGATCACAGCAGAGCATGAAGCAGGTGTGTGTTCTCATCACCACAACAGCAGAGAAAGGCTCCCATGAAAGGCTGCAGATTATATTTTCCCGCTGAAAATATTGGAATCCATTAGTGTAATATGACATGTAATATCTTATGCTGGTTTGTGCTGAATTTATTTTGTCATTATGTTTTCCAGTTTCCTAATTTAATTAAGCCTTTCTCAACTGGGTTTTGTAATCCACTGTAAAAAAGACTGTCAGCAAACTTGACTTGAGTATAGGAACCTCTTACACATAAATGCAATTTAAAGGAGCATTTAGGTTGGAAGAGGTGTGTAGAGATTTTTGGCTTCAGTCTTCTGCAAGGCTTAGATTGCTCAGGGCTGTGTCAGCTTTAGTCCTGCTGGATTTCAAGACACATAGAACCAATATTGTAAAGTCTCTTGCAACAGTGTTGTAACACAGCTTTTAATTAGGCTTTACTCAGTTACTGCCTTTCACAAATTGAGAAGTTTATGAAAAGGTCTTGCAGGCAGAGGAACAGTTAAAATTTCACCTTCTGAAGTACTATGATTTCAGCTACTGCTTTGACGTAGCTGAAATAGCAGTATTAATGTCATGTCTAATTAGTAATGCCTGAAAAATCAGTGGGAAACAGGTTCATTATAGTGATCAGGGTATGCATTAATTGTGTGGAGTTAATGAATCTGATTTTTCTTTTAAATACCTAAATAAACGATTTCAGACATGAAAGCTGTACAGCTCTCACAAAATACTGGTTTTAGTTTTAATTACACTGTACTTTGTTTTGGGTCACTAGAGAGTTTGTGCAGCAGCTCAGGTAGAGTCGAACCTGTTTTTGAAAAATTGCTGCTTCAATTCAACATAAATTCACACCTTGCAACTCAAGGGACACAGAACATATCATCTGATAGTGAGGAAATAATCCAGAGATTCATTGATTATCAAATCTGTTAAGTGTGTGCACAACAATTTAGATTAGGGAAACTACATAAATTGGACTCAGAGCTCATTGGTTTTCTAAATTTTAATGAAAACTAGTGCAAGACACAAGGTAGGTGCAAAGTGTCCTCTTATCTATTATCATTTGTGTTTTCACATTCACTTTGCAGTCTGTGACTAATGACATTGGTCAGATTCCACTCCAATAGATCTCTTCCCTCAGATCGTGCATTAATAATGCATGTGCATTAAGCTTTCTTCTGAGAGAATATTTGAGCTTTGACATATTGAACACTGCCATATTAAATTAAAGGTTTCTTATCAGAGCATCATAAAAGCCTTAAGATGTCTGCTGCATTTTTTAAATAACCTGCAGAGGTGTTGCACTTGTACCAACCTCACACAGGTTACCAAAGCAATAAACAAACATGTCTGCCTGGGGTTTTTTCATCAGTATAAGTATTGCAATACTGCAAAAATTAATGCCAAATTCATGTCTGTTAAAGAAGAATGCTTGCCTGTTCTTTGCTGTGACTCCAGTTGGTTTTGATCAAATGTTTTTCAGAGTTATAAGCAATCATTCATAACATATTTATAGTTATAACATTGCTTTAGATTATTCCAGACACAGCAAGAACTGCGTGAAGATGCTAGATATGATTAAGAGCACAGTGTAAGGACAGTGTAAAATGTGAAAGCAAACCAGAATTTATGAAAACAGTGGGTAAACACCTGAAGATGATAAATATACTTCGGTATTATGTCTTCTAGTTCACAAAACCCAAAAATAGCCCAATCCTTAAGTTTTTACAACTTACCTTACAATATCTGAGGAGTATTACTAGAAAAATTGGCGCTTCTTAAAATTCAGTGAAATAAATTTGTAGTGACATTGCATCATAAAAATAAAGTACCACCATCTTAATATTGGCCTTTTTTGTGCAAGGAGTTTCTTCAGTGTTAAAACATGGAACGCTGCATTACATGTTTGTCTTGATACTCTGGTTATATGAACAGATAGCATAGCTTCACCCTGTAAACCAATGCTACCTTTTTTCTTAGCACATAGAGGTATTTCTCTAATAATTTACAAGTTAATGGCTGTATAAATCCTGTATTTTCAGAGTTTTTGACTCCAAAACACAGACTTGTCTTCAGTTAAGTATAAATATAAAATATTTAAAGCTTACCAATACAAGCAGCTTGGTAAAATTGGAATAGTAAGACTTAGAACTTTTGCAAATAAGATTCAGCCATTGAATATAGAAGTATATAAAGTATAGATGCTTTTGATTTGCAAATACTGATGTGTGACAGAGCTTTGTTCCTATCAGGTAGTGTTCAAAAATGTTATACAGGAATAGATTAGCTCAAAGCAATTTGCCTCCCATGCTTTTTGGGGAAGTAGACTGATAAAGAAAAAGGAAAGCAATTATCTTGTTTGAAACAATGCAGTACGTTTCCAAAAAGTTAACAAGATAATTTCCTTGATCTCAAAAAAGCCACTCATCATATGATCAAATAAGCAAATTTCCTAGCAAATTCTTAGAAGTTGCGTGTTCTTGATCAAAAGCACAATTTACTTGTGATATGTTTAATTTAATTTTATAACATGTCTTCTTGATGAAGACCCTTTGATGTGACAAACCAGAATGTCTGAGTATTAGCATATGGAGAATTGATTGATTGATTACTTCAGTAAATAGCATTTTCAAAGATGACTCTTGATATATAACAGCCAAGCTGGAACAGAGAAAATGAATTAGCTGTAAGTAATCAGCATTGCTCCTGAGAAGAGAAGGTAAAAAAGAAACTGCAAATCATCCTTTGTGAAATGGCATTGCTCATCTCTAGTGAGAGTATCCCTCAGGAATACCTTTTTTTTTTTTTTTTTTTCAGGTAAATAACAAAATCCTTGTAAAGATTCGAAAAGGAATACTTATTTGTATTTTACTTATTTGTGGCTTTCTCTCTGCCCCCTTACTTTGCTATTGCACAAATGCCTTTCTATTAGATGACAGCATGTTGTGTGACCAGTTGAAATGGTGTTTGTTGCACAGAGCTGAAATGGTTGGAGTGTAAAGTAAGCAGAGTGCAAATGTAAGGCTGGCTCTGTTTGTAGGGACTGGGATCCTAAGGGTGAGTGTGGTGTGTGTCACAGCAGGGAGTGAGGGCAATGTCTTGGGAACCCAACTATGCATTAAATACTTCATGTGAGGTTTGGCTGAGAGCTTTTAGCCTTGTTTGACAGTAACATATTGTTGTGTTTTTTTTTTTTTTTCTCCACTGTCTAGGTAGCATTTGAATATATGGCAATAGCTAGTAAAGTTTAGTGCTAGTAAAGTTTTCCAAAATTTTCTGAGATGCTTAGTACCAATAGTCACAGCTGAATGTCAAGGTGCTTAAAGTTTAGAAAGGAGGTCACTTTGGCACAAACTAGGATTTGTAACTTAGGATCTCTTCATAAATATTTTCTGTTAACATCTCGTATCTTAAAAATACTTACATTAGATCTGGGTTTACTGATGCATTTTCTGCAGTGATGCCAATTACTTATACAATAAAGAAACCTGGAATAAAAATTTTCAGTATCCAGAGGCAATAACCTGTGCTGTTTTCTTTACAAGCTATACTGCATGAGTACAGCATCAGATTTCACATCACATACACTTGAAAATGATCTTCAGCAGTTCGTGCTCAGGGTGTCCATAATTCTGAACAGTTCTGGATGGAGCATTTTAAATTATTATAAGCATAACATGGAGTGCAGAATAACATCAGCTCTGAAAAGCAAAGGTCTAACATGAGGTTGAAAGTTGAGGAGAGTTCAAGGTATGGAGTTTTATCTGAGCTCCCTGTAGTATTTCTTCTTTTAATACTTAAACAATTGCAATTCACTGCAGACTCTGATACTTCATGCATCTCCTTATTTGTTATGCCTCTGGGCTCACAGGTGGGCATTCATGCATTAACTATTCTCTAAAGCCAAGTTTTAATCAAGTGCAATGGCTATTCAGTTTCAAATATAATGCATTTCCAAAATGATGGACATATTTCAAGCACGTACATGCAAGTGAACTCTGCATAATTTCTTGTGACACGATTGCATTTCTTGAAGAGACTAAGGTGAGAAAATGATCTTTGAGACCTGACCTAAATAGTATTTCTGTGGAAAGAAGTCAAACCCAAAAATAAGAAGAATAATTAGAAGTTCCTAGCATGGGTTTTTTTTTCCCTTTTGGGGAGAACTGCCATCCCCAAAGGGTGGGCAGCTGTCTCACTGTACTGTTATGCAGAGCCCATGGCTGCTCCACAGCCTGTTTCCAACCCAAAAAATTGTTGCTGTTTCATATTACTCAGAAAACTGCTGTGGGATTGCTGCTGGGAAAGAAAAGGTTTCTCTGCTCTCCAAGATGCCAGTGCCACTGAGCTGTGGCAGACTGGAGGAACTTCTCTGGGCCTAAGTGATGCCTGAGAGGTTTATCATCAGTCCTCTAAGAATGGCTTGATTCAGTCAATGTTTACAAGGCCTTTGCTTGCTCTGTATTTAACAGCAGTGATCTACCCAAGGTTATCTGGATCAGCACCTTCTCTTGCTGATACCTTCTTGTTTTGCAGCCAATTCACTTTTGAAAGGAACTTTCTTGATCTGTTTGCAAACAGTTACTTTTGCATTTCTCTTTGTGTGAAATGTTCATTCCTTGTTTTCCTCTGCATGTTGTGATTAAGCATGGATGTGCTTCTCATATGCATATATCTGAGGAATATCAAACTTTTCCAGAGGATTGTTTTCTCTCCTGTAATACAGTTTCCCTTCCAGTTTAAGAAGAAAAACAAATTTAATTTAAAAATACTTGAAGTTTGGGAGAGAGAAGTTGAGTTTTTAATTAAGTACTCCAGAGCAGCAATTTTTCAACATTAATGGGTTTAAGCAACACCTTTTCAGTGGCCTAGACCCAGGGAGGGGGGGAATCTGTAAAGGTCTTAATTGCTGAAGTCAAGCTGGTACTGAAGAGCTGCCAGGGAAGCAATTAAAAGAAATGGCCCTCAAACTACAGCGAGAAAGAGAGAACTGGTCACTAGAGGAGGACAGCATTGGACCTTGCAGGTTATTTAAACTACAGTTTCTAATTGGTAGCATTAAATGCAATGGTAAATAGATTTGTAATTAAAAAAATAACTATTTTCCCTTGTGCTCACTTCTGAATTCTCCTTCCTTTAACTCCTTGCTGGAGGTGAAGCCATAAGATGGTAGATCTGCAGTGCTCTCTGCTGCTGAATAGCTTCTCATTACTTCTTGTTGCTTGTTTTGTGCTACAAGATTGACATTCCTAACCAGGAGCCAAAGGCTTCACCTTCTATTTGCTTCTACTCTTTGATTTTCATAAAGCCACTTTTTCTCTTTTGTGCACTCTTTTTCAGTAAAGGCCTTGTAGTTTTCATTTTATTAATTTCCTATTTAATATTTAAACTTGCTGTAAGGATGTAATTAATCTAACAAATGTAATACTTCATTTTATCCCCTGATTATATTTGTTAGATTTGGCAGCCAGTAAGCTTTCAATAGTATGTCCATGCAAGACAAATGTGAGACAATAGTTCTTGGTCTCCAAGGCTAATACTGAAATATCTCAATTGCTAAACATTCAAGGAAAGATATACTCAATATGAAAAAAATTATAAAATAAGACTATAAGACTTTTTTGCATTTTGACTAGATTAAGAAATATGTCCTTTCTGGAAATGAAGACTTAATGGGATTAATGGGATTTTAATATATTTATTTTCCACCTGGGAAAAATAGGAGGAAGGGGCTATATAGTAAGCTGTCTCTCAGCCATTTATTTATTCTCTTGAGAAACATCTGTAGTATTTACATATTTTGTAGAAAATATTGAGTTTTGTGGCTGAATGTTCAGTAGTTTTCCTGGTGCATTTTATTTTGTAAGCCCTACCTTTGTAGAGGAAGTTTAACTGACAGTAAAAGAAAGTATATTTGTGCCTACCCCCCTTGAAGATGATGTAATTTATTTGTTTATTCCAACCTATTGTGGAAGGTACTCTGTATAGTTTTCTTTGTAGGAAACAAACATGAATGTAAGAATGCTGATAAAATCCTAAATTGTTGCTATAAAAGAGCCAAATGCATGTGGTATTCTACTGCTCTTCAGACGCATTCTGATTTAAATGTCTTCTCATGAGAATATGATTTTGATTAAGTAAGGAAATTACAGTAAGAAATCTTATCTAAGTTGCTTGATACTAATGATGTACACTTCATTGCATATACACCTTGGCAACACTTTAGATCAAAGATAATCGAAGTTCAGATTTGTAAAATGGGGCATAGGACTTACAGAATTGGATATGTCAAGATTGCCAAGGTTCTTTTTTTCTGACTTAAGTATTTGTCTTTTGATTGTCACATGTTTGTTTTGAGGGTTAAGCATGAGTTTTAAGTCTTTGAAATGTTATCCCAGCTGCTAGTGTGAGAAAATTGTAATTTAAACTGTTTTGTTTTTTCATATGAACAATTATTTTTTGGTATTTTGAGGCAGGATAGTCAAGAGAATTTATTCCTTATTCTACAGGCATAGGAATAAGCACCTAGATGTCTTGTCTGACAAGACAATTTTGGGCTATCTCATTACTCTGTGGTCAACTGTGCCATTAATCTAGACAAAGATGATTACAGGAATGGATTTTGTCTGCAGAAGCTTGTGGGGGCCGGTTGATAACGTGACACTTCCTGGCACCATTTATGAAGGTGTTGCATTATGTGGGTGGGATGAGATTGGCCTATGATCAATTTACTCTTTTGGAAAGAACAAGTCAGTAGAAAGAAATGGCACTGCAAATGTGGAGAGAATATTTTTAGAAGGGGAATATTTCATATGCACAAGGAGTGCTCCAAAGGCTGATGATATGAAGGGCAATTGAATGAGATACCTGGGTAACTCTTTTCTGCAATGAACTTTCAAAACTTTAATGACAAAGGGACTGCTCAGAGATAGAGGATTGCCTGAAGAAGATGGTCATTCTGCCCCTGGAACTGCAGCTCCCATGGCTCGTGCAGAGACAAGAATTGCATGTCCAAGTGACAGAAGCATGTGAGATACGCATCTGCAGGTCTCTGGCTTGGTGGTGTAGCAGTGAATTGGTCCCAGTGGGACTAATATTCTGGAATTAAATTGGAAAGAGAAAGCTTTGCTCAGAAGGCTCAGGGGCAGCCCAAGGACATTGCAGTAGTGACTGGAGTAAATCTGGTTATGGGGTTCCAGCACTGTGCAAGAAAGGACACTTGTGGTTGTCCCTTATAAAACCTCTGGTGCTGAGTTGAGGAGAGAATTGGAAAAATTGTCCGAATAAGAGATTCACATTGACATTTTGTCTCTGCTGGAGTGGGGAAGTTAAAACAGCCTGGAGAGAAAGTAGAAGAGACAAAGGGAAACTACTTTTCCCTCCCCACATTGCTGTTGCTAGTACAAAAAAAAAAAAAGAAGAGTTTTACAATAAAACAAGGAACATATTCTGTGTCACTATTTACTTCAGATTAAGTATTTCTGGTGTATGAGTGACTTCCTGCTCTGGCCACTCATCAAGATTGTTTGGCAGCAGAAATAGAAAAATATGTTGCTGCCTGGGGCACCTCATAATAGCAGTGGTTGTGGTAGGAGGGACTGAGGACTCTGCAGGAGAGCTTGGCTGTCCCACTGTGATAGTGAAGGAACCCAGTGTATGACCCAAAATAAATATTTTTGATTGCTTCAATACATTTGAGTTTTGCTAACAATTACATCTAGGTTTCTTTTTTTTTTTTTTTTTTGGTCTCCAACAAGAAATCCTTCTTCTAAAGAGGGAAATAGTACTTTCACATATTAATCAAGTTGGGTTATTTTTATGTTATTTGATTTTGGAAAAGAAATATATTGAAAACGGAAATACCAAACCCCTAGATTCATTAAGTTCCCGACTTTACATTTAAAGGCTTGCTGCTCCATGCATGCTGCTGTAGTGCATCATCTCAGCCTTGTCTGATGTGATGGGACTGCAGAACTGGATTTGCCATAATGCAGCATTACTGATCTGGTAGCAGAATGTGCAAGAGTTTTCCTGCCCACAGTAGCACTGCACTAAATGTTCTTCTACAGAGCTTTCCTTATTCTACATTTGCAGTAGACAGCACACATTGATTTTATTTTTCTGGGTTTTGTTGTATCACTAATTATCTTTCCATACTGTGCTTCACTTTACAGCACTCTGTCTCCAGAGTAAGCATACAATTTCTTACTTTGTACTGTTCTTTTCAAATATTGCTTTTAATATAACAAAGAATGAATACAGTGTATCATCTTTGTTCTGTTAATAGGAGGAGTTCACACACTTCAATCTTTGTGGAAGATAGCCTGAGAGAAGAATGAAAGAGAATTTTTACATATGGAAGAAAGTTGTGTAGTCACATCCATGTGTTAAACTACTGTCTATAGGAAGTTATAATGTTTTTTTCTTTTGATCCACTTATTATTTTTGAAGATTGATTCTGTTGTAATAAATGAATGTAATTTTTTTTGGTTTGTTCTTGAAAGATGGTCAGGTTGTTAGGTTTAATTTGATATGCTTTCAGTCTCATGAGTCTTGCACTTTTGGCTTATACTTTGAACACAGTTTTGCAAGATGTCCTGGTCTGAACCAAATGGTCAATAAAAATGAGCTTTTGTTGGGAGTGAAGTACTGCAACTTATTCTAGGGATTTTTCAGGATTGCTTGGAGTGTAGCCTAAAAAGTTTTGGCAGCCCTCTGGCAGACACGTGAAATACAGGCTGTACCTAGTTAAGAGCCAAAAAATAATAATTCTTTTTCTCCTGGTTTAAAAAGTTCTTTACTTTATGAGATTAATTTTATCCTGCTACTGTACCTTCCTGCTGTGGATGGGGTAGTATGCACACCTGCTTCAGTTAGCAGGAGTTGTGGAATTGATGTCTTGCATATTAGAGCAGAAAGAGAGACACAAGTGAGGTAGTTAAAACAGTACTGATTGTAAGGTTGTTCTCAGGAACAGAAGCAAAATTCCTTTTGCTCTTTGAGTACAGTTTCATTTTCAGCATGTTCATTTTCAGCAGGTGGATTTGAAGATGGACCTTTCTGACACTGGGTAGTTAAACAGATTCTTTGAATGGTATTTTGTAAGCCTTTAATGCCATCCAGGAGGGAGTGATGCTTGCATGGTTATGTGTGTTTCATTGCAGTTTGTGGCTGGTCTGTGTTTTAGTCTGGAAGTTATTTATAATACATAAGAATAAAACTTAGAAGTATCTCCAACTTTACTGGAAAAATATGTAATTTTCTATGTTGGAAAAAGCTTCTGGTTTCTCCTTTGAGTACTGTAGTTTCTTGCATTCCTGCCCTCATTATTTTTTCCTATTTTAATTCCTATGCATCATGCCTTACTATGTTTTTGACAAAAAAATACCAGAAATGTATGGAGTCCTAAACATTCTAATATAAATAATAGTAACAAATTCATTAATCCTTACTATATTTTTTTTTTCTTGTCTGATACAGTCTAGATTAATATTACGTTATGCACCTAGCATTTCAGCATTACTGATTTTGACAGTGTTAAGCTACTTTGGGGATATTATTGAATTAAAAAAAAGAAAAAAGAAATTAATTGAAAATGTCTGTTCTTCCATTCAGTCTCAGAAATGGGACAGATGACAGAAAAAATTGAATAGATTACTTAATAAAATTTAAATCTGAGAATAGTCACTGGTACAACAAATGATGGATGGTTTACATGTAAATTATACTCCTGCTTTTAAAAGGGATCAGTAGGGGAGGTAAACAAACCACAGGTACAGTAGTGGACCAGTGCTTTGTACATAAATCTGATCTTTGGAAATAAGTCTGCTAGTAGTCTGTTGGTATCTTGGCAGTGTGAATAGTGATCTTTTATTTTGTTTAATTTACTGTATGCATCTACAGCTGTGGGCACTGTGCAACACAAGGCTAACCAAATCCTGGTGAATATTTTCTAGTTGGTTTGAAAGCACTCAGGTTGTCCAGTATCTTGCTGCATAGGTATGACCTAACTGTCTTAAATTTGCTGCTAATGTTTTCAAATATGGTGCTCCTCAGGCTGTGAGTTGCTTTTCCTTGTGCATTGACATACTAAAATATTGTTGAGAATGATCCTAGTTACTCAAACTAGAATAAAAACCAGATGTTTAATTTTCTGTTTATTGTGACAGCTAAGGTAGTTATAGTGTATATTTAGGAAGTCTGCATAATACCATAATCCAGATTTCTTTTCAAGGTGGTTGGTAAAGTCCATACTTCTGGTTGTTGTCAGTGAAAAACATTCAAGTCTAAATAAAACTAGTTGTTTGTGGATTAAGATTTCCTGCTGTGGATGTTGCCTCATGTTCTAGATTTTATTTAATGCAAATTTTCAAATTTTGTTTTTAGGTCAAACATCCGGCCAGACTATGCAGACACAAGCTTTCATGAGTTCAAAATGCACACCTTCAGTCGAGTGACATCTTGCAAAGTCTGTCAGATGCTTCTGAGGTATTGTAAAGGCTTTTTTGGATGGTGGTCTCCCCCCTTCCTGCCCCTGTAAGGTCAGGCTGGATGGGGCTTTGAACATCATCCCAGTCTAGTGGAAGGTGCCCCTATCCGTGGCAGAGAGTTTGGATAATTTTTGAAGTCCCTTCCAACCCAAAGCCTTCTATGATTCTATGTTGCACATTGTTGATATTCTGAAAAATGATGGCACAGCATTTTAGCAAGGGTATTTGAGTGTGGGTAGTTAAGTACAGGCATGGAATAAATGAACTTCAGGTATGTTCCTCCTTGACATACATTTTTTCTTCCTCTAGCAATGCTTTACCTGACTAGTCAGACTGACCTGTATTTTCAGAGATTTTTTTTTTTAGTTTTTTCCCCTCAATGCAATACGGTCTAAGTGACTATCAACAGTGGTGCAGACCTTCTAAACTTAAAAGTCAGGAGGGCTAATTCCTGACTTTGGAGCAGTGACTTGAGTTAACTGGGTCTGCACCAAGTGCTGCTGCTGAGGAGCAGCTGTTGTGCATTCAGGATACAGCCCCCAGGATGCTGCCTGGGTTCTCCAGGGGCTACCAGCTGGGTATTCCCAAGTGCCACCCTGTGGTACAGAGACATTTAGAGGGAGTAGCAGCTCCAAATATTACCTGAAGTGTCCATGATATATGTTTTTTAAAAACGGAACAAATTTAAAGTCAAGAATATTTGCCATACAGCTAAAAGCTACTTAATGCTTAAATATACATTCAAGCTTACGACTCTCTTGAACTGGATCCTGTTCTTCATACTGCATAGGCAAATTCCCACTGAGATGAAGTGAAGTGTAGAACTGTAGTAGGATAGATGCATTATGGTACAATTTCAAGTGTACTGTTCCGAAGTAGCTTTGGATTACATTGAAATGGAGGCTATTATTCTACTAGTAGTCTGAAAGAACTGTCTGGTTGTGATTTTTAAATGGCTGGTAGTGACAGAAAGTAGATGAGCTGCTTGTTTGTCAGTTGTCACTTTTTCTCAAGCCTTTAAGGACTATCATTATGCAGAACAACAAATGACTTCTAATACCTTCTGCCATGTTTCTTATGTCCTTTATGTGTGGAATTTGTCACCTCTAATGTATCACTACCTAATTTTATTTTACAGGGGAACATTTTATCAAGGCTATTTATGTTCTAAGTGTGGAGCTGGAGCACACAAAGAATGTTTAGGAAGACTAGACAATTGTGGCAGGGCTAATTTAAGCGGTGAGTCATTTTAATTGTTAGAATACCATTTTTAATTAGGACATAAAACTTTCTAGATATAATTAAGGTTTAATTTACCTCTAATTTGTGTTTATTGTAACATGTATACTTGTGAAGCTACCGTTTATAAGCACAATTAGAATTGCATTTAGGATTCATTGGGATTTTTATTGCTGTTCCAAAGCAGGAGAGAAGTGTTACAGGTCAAACCAAATTTCTTCCTCAATGTCGTATACAACAAGGAATTGCTCTTGTTTCAGTTGTGGACTGCTTATATATAACCCCTACAGTACAGCACTTCATCTATCATCCTTGTGCTTCTCCCTTTATGTCAATTTTCGTATTTTCCTCTCAGTTCCTAAAGCTGTTTGTGTTGCCTCAGCTTCCTCTTTCATCTCTTTGGTTTCCATGGTTTCTGTCCACTCACAATATTCACAAAAAGGTGATTGATGGCTCTCTACTTCCCACACATAAGAACTATTTTTTTTTTCTTCTTCTTCTTTTAATCAATTGCTCTGTGAATTTCTTCTCTGGCCACTGTCACTTCAACTTCCCCCGTTGTTCTGCTCTTTGGGACCTTAAGGAATCTTTTGATTTCAACTACCATTTGGCCTCCCACAAATAACTCCAAAAATTTGTCATCTTCCCATTCTGCTCAGTATTATACCTGTAAATCTCTTTCTGACATCTTCTGGATCTCCCACTGGCTCAGTGTTAGCCCCCATCACTGGCCACCCTTCCCCTCCCTGTACCTACTCCGTTGGTGGCAGCGAGTTTGTTACACTATTGCCACAGTCATATAATCCTGGTGCCATTTCTGACTCTTCCCTCTGTCCAGCTTCTCAAATGTACTTTTTTCTAGAGATTATTTTGAATTGCTGTTGTGTTTAAAAAAGAAAAGCCATTGGGAGCACATAATGATTTCTGCAAAGTGGAGTTTTATGTGTTTGGGAAGTTTCTAGTCATGTATCATTCTCACATCTTTAAAATCTTTGCATTCCTTTTCAGAATTATTTTATAATCATTTGTGAAGTTTCTCATGTCTCACATATTTCACATAAGCTACTTCAACCTCTTCCCTTGGGTTATTTTCTTTTTGACATTAGTATCTACAATCTTTGTAGCATGCTGTTGCAGAGATATTCTCTCTCCCACTTTTGAATTACGTGATGACTTCATGTGCTGCTCTTTACTAAGCTGCTGTTTCCAAATTTTGACTCTGGCTTGTTGTTCCTTTCAACATTGCACAAGCTTGTTTTTGTCTTTGCCCCTATGTGCATTACTTCTGATTTCTACTTGGCTTTTGGCTCTCTGTGCTAATTACCTGTCCCCAGTCTTCCATGAAATCAACAGGATGGCAGGCACTGACTTTTGCTGCAGTCAGTAAACTTTTTTTTCTCAGCTGCTTTTCTGTGTTGGAAATCTTCCATGCTATCCTTCAAGTCTGAACTCTTTACAAATAATCTTTTGTAGATCTAGAAACCATACAAGCAATCACAGTATTTGTGACTGAACCCCTTTTTGGAACACAGACTTTTCACAGAACCTCCTGCAGATATTCTAAGGAAAATAAATATTTAAAATTATCTTAAAAAATGAATGTTTTAAAGCAATTACTTGAAATTAACAGAATGGAAAAAACAAACACATATTGTTCTTTCCAAAAGAACTGTCTTCTGTGGTACAAACCACCCCTACTTCTATTTTTTTTTTCTCTTGCTCCTTTTCTTTTAATTACTTCTGTAGTTTTTATTTTAATTGGATAGCTGGCACCCCAGGAGGCAGGAGCTTGTCTTTCTGTTCCTCTGTAAATATCTGTGGACACATATGGTGCAACATGCATCAGTAAGAATGACCATAAATGCCTAGATAACAAAAGGTCTGATTTCTTTTAATTTTCCTGCATACTTAAGCAATGCTGTAGGCTTCAAGAGAGAGCAAAATAACAGTAACAACAAATCACATTCCTCCTTCTTTTGAAGAGGAATAAATTATAATTTTAAAAATTCAAGGAAGCAGAATCATCTTCCTGATATTTGTAGAATTATACTGTAATGAAATTGCAAGCAACTGGGTTGCTAAGATCCTTTGTGTTACATGTTTTGGTTACATCCAGGTATTCAGTCCTTTGTCCTCTCTTCAAACTTCACTTTCTCTACTCAGTCTGTTTTTAATTC
This sequence comes from Vidua macroura, assembly GCF_024509145.1. Lineage (NCBI taxonomy): Eukaryota > Metazoa > Chordata > Aves > Passeriformes > Viduidae > Vidua > Vidua macroura. The sequence goes on from NC_071579.1 coordinate 12,053,022, forward strand.
TATGCAAAGACTCTGATTGCTGCAGCTCTCATACAAGGCAGAGTTGTGTATCTCCTACCTGCTCCTGAGGCAGAAGGACAGGAGGTGCTGAGCTGTGTCTCCTTAACAGTCTGCTCTGTGATCATGACTGCAAAATCCAACTCTACACTGCAGCTCTTGCCTGACTTCCCCTTGCTTTATCCAACAATGGGCATGGAAAGGACAAGGGATTTTGCTTACCTAGCTGGAAATGTGTCATCCCTCCACCTGGTAAAGGCACTTTGGCCAATGAGTTAGGAAAGGAAATTCTCAGGTTTTTCTCTACTGCTTTCCTCTTTTACTCTTTATTTGCCTTTTTAAAGAAAGAAGCGTTGATTGAGCAGTGCTGGCCATTCATAATGTGCACAGTCCAAGGAAAGGTTTAAGGAGGAGCTTTAGAAGTACTTGCTTCCCTGTGTGGGCCTGAAAGGGATGAAACAATTAAAACACTCTAAAATATTGATTAATGAAACTTGAATTTTTTTTTTTGGAGCTGTCCTTTAACTGTTCCAGAGCTATACAGAGAAATGAGGTCTCCCATAAATTATCTTTCATGCCTGCAAAGCTATGAAATGTTATTAAAGGCATGCAGACATAAAGATATAATATAAAATTCAACATCTTCACTGCTCTTTGTGGAAGAAGTATGCTCTGTAGGTACAACAATCTAGCATGGTTTTCATTTTCAATACTTTCCTTTGAAATATTTAGAGAAATTAATTTATGATAAATATAATATTTTTTTAGCAGTGTCATTTGCTGCTCCTGTGGGAAATGAGCAAAGGCTTGCACAACAGCAAAATGCCTGGGACATTTATTGTATTGCTATGTTTGCTGGGTTGGTTTGGTTTTTTTCTCCCCACATTTTTTGCTAGGGGACTATTACAGCCTTTTTCACAAGGTAAAATGTACATGAAACTGAATCATCCTTTTGGGAAACTGGACATTACTGTTCTCCAGTCATGTGGTATTAATTATAGCTACAGACATGGAATATATGTCTATATATGTGTAGATATATGTATTTTCTGTTTAATCTGGTGTTCTGTCATTCTGCCAGTGCCATTCCAGATACATCACTTGGCAAAGTGCAAATCCCCTGTGTGGTAGACAGTGTCCAGGAATGATGCTCCGTGCTTGAGCCTGTTAAACTTCCTTCCTTTCATTTTTGGTGTTTGAAGAGTTTTTGCATCTTGATAATGCTTTTGCATTTCCCTATTTGGAAATATCCCACTGCAATTCAGTGTTAGAGTGTTAGAACAGTGAGTTCTCTGTGAACATGTGACTTTGGGCTTTTGTGAGAAGTCTTGACTGACTACTTCTCTATGATAAATTATTTTTACTCCTTAATAGTATATTCTCCAAATGGAACAGTTTCAATTTTTTAGTTATCTTTTTGTAAGTGTAATTTTTTCTATGTTTCAAATAATTTTCATTCCTATTCTGTAGACCTCTTGTACTTCTAGAGGCTTATTTGAAAAAAGGTGATCAAAGTTCAAAGCACTGCAGTGGGAATATGCCATTAGGTTTCTCAAAGGCATTTGAATTTTCCTCAGCATTTTCTGGTTTTGTAAAGTTTAAGATTCTGTTTTCTTTATAGACCATGAGCAGATGTTTTTGCCAGCCTTTCTGAAATGATGCTTAGAACTTTCCTGAGTGGATTAAATCTTTTAAAATTTCATTCCAAGTCACACTTTGTGAAAATTCAAAAGGCACACATCCAAAGATAGATGAAACCTTTTGAATGACAAAATTATTAAGTGTCAGATTTAGATGATACACTTATGAGAGAAACATTGACAAAATCTGAAGATAAATTGCTGTGTTCTCATGCTATGCCTTATACACAAACATATGCCAGTTCTTCAGATGTTTTGCTTCAAAGAAGGCCAGTTCAGCAGATTGTAGAAATTTTAGTGATAAAAGATGCAGAGTTAATCAGTTGAATTAATAAATAGAACAAAATGTTTGCATTTAGCTCTAGGGTTTTCTTGGTTGCTGTTCCTGCCCTTGCTGCTTTAAATTAGCAGTGCTGGTTGAAGTCTCCTGTGCTTGTTTCTTTCATTATTGATTTAACAGGTTTTTTTTCCCCCTAAAATGCTGTCCTGTACATCCTCAAATAGCCCTCTACATTTTCATATATTTTACTCTTCTTCCCTATCAATTAATTTTTATGTGATTTGGAACCCTTGCTAATGTTGTGATGAACTCCTTTGAGTCTTAAACAGACTGTATGAAATCCTTAAACACAAGGATTAGAAAATGGCTCGACATATTTCTGTCACTGGCCATTTATAAAGACATACACGGTGTTCTTTTCTCTGCTGGCTGTGAGGGCACCTCCTCACCCTTGTTACATCTTCTGGCTTTTCAACTGCATTCCTGTGTCTTATTTCATGGCACAGAGCAATTTCACTCATCTGGTGATGCTCTCCCACTGGCTGGAAGGGTTTGTGCCTGGGAATGCTTAAGACTGGGGCCTTGGGTAAGCAAGAATGAGTAAGACACACCTTTAGTAGTCCAAGGGGGAAGCTGTATCCCTTTATTGTTCCCACTTCTATTGTACAGTCTGTTCTGTGTCCCTTGCAATTTCTTCTGAAGCTTCATAGGATTGATAGAACAGTGTCACTCTGCCCAGAACATACTGAAGAACTCCAGTCTGTTTCCTAGTCTAAACCAGCAGAATTAACAATTAATTTTTATTTCTCGACTGGAATTTTTCCAAGTCCATCAAATTATGTTGAATTAAGTATTCTCAGGCAAATGCTTGCTGGTTCTACTGACTATTGAATATTTCAATTAGAGAAACCTCCAATGATTCTAGAATCTGAAAGTGTTTTGAATATTTTAAATATAGTGCCAAACCCACAGAATTTTCTTCTTTATATTGCTTTTCCCAGGGAATGTTAAAGGCGTGTCTCATCAGGTCTTAAATAGATTAGAAAAATATTAGCTGGTCATTTTTATAATAAATCTTAATTTATTCACAATTTCTTTCTCATTTGAATAATATCATTTGAGAAAGTTCTATATTTCTTTCAGTGGAAAAGTTTCTTCATCTTGAAATGAACTAAAAGACAATGTTGGCGTATGAATGGGTTAAGTTTAGAATTGCTCTCATACAGTAACGTGCATGCCCAATGATACAGTCCATGCTGTTCATGTCCTAATTGCTTGCTACAGCATGTTAGAGATTATTCATGAAAAGCCTGTGCTCTTGACATCTCAAAAGAAACCAGCAGCTTTCACTGTTTACGTTTTTGCTGACTTAATCAATAGTTGCAAAGTTGCTGGCTCTCCTCCAAACCTCTAGTGTCAACTGAATTGACAAGTAAATGCTCAAATCTCACGAAGTTCATTGGAGTTTACCACTTTTTTAAAAACTGCAACAGAGGTTGAGCTGTATTGCTTAACTAATGATTCTTGCTCAACCTGAACAAAAACCAGTTAGGGTGCTTGATATTTTTTAGGGTCCTGCAGTGTGGTACATCTGGGTCACATTTCTAATTTTGTTCTGATTGAGTAATGACTGGCTAACTGACTGGAAAGGAACACCTAGTCCCACAGTTCCTTCCAAGGGACTTAGTTCGTAGTTCCTGCATTTTAAATATTTTGAGTTTTGTTTTAAAATAGAAAGGTGAGTATATATTATTTCATATACTTTTTATTTACACTCCATTTAGTTAGCATGTAGATCCAGCTGCTCTGTTGCATCCCTGAAGAGCGCTTACTCCCATTTTCTGAGCTCTGTTCCCTCACTTACTGAGACCAGCTGCTGCTCCTCTTGCTTCTGTAGTAAAATATAATTATCAAAATGTGACCCAGTGGTAATGTGGCCTCAGTTAATAAACAAGAAAAACCCCAAAACTGTGCTGAACTATGGCATTAATTAAGTGGCTGACAGAACTGAGGACTCACTTGATGATTTCATTGGCACTCTGGTACTGAGCAGAAACTTGAATTAAAGTTGTTGTGTGTAAAATATCTGCTGGTAGATATCCTTAGGCACTACTTTTTTTTTCACCCCTAAAAATAGAAATAAAGGTTTTCTTGATCATGTACTTGTGTAATGTTTGGAAAACAGGTCTTTCATGAGGACATGATACAAATATTTCAATACAGAGTATTCTGAATTACAGTCATCTTTAAACTGTAATGAAATAACAAGTTCTATTTTTTTGAATAGCCTTTTAGGTGGAAATACAGATGCTGGACATTGTTTTCTATTCCTGAAGTGTTAACAGTGAAGCCACAAATGGCCTTTTGGTCCATCAGTATTGGTTTTCATTTTAATCCAAATCCCTCCCTTCCCTTTTAATGAAATCTATTTTACATGAATGATCAGGAGTATTTGTTATCTTATGTAGTGATTTATTGAACCCATTTATTCAGTTATTGAAAGTTAATCACTGCATTTCCTAATTATTTATTATAAAAACCTCTGGGATGCTGTGATCACCAGATGGAACTCATTCATCGAGTTGGATTTGAGATATTTTCTAGAGGTAAAAATAGTATTCAACAGCAATGTTTGAAGATCAGATTCATTCATTCCTATTGGAGGACAGAACAACATTTCCATTTCAACTTTTTGATAAATGACCTGCTGAAATAAATGTAAGTCTTTAGAATATAGAAAAGAAAGAAAACCCCTAAGTCTGGATTAGAAATTTTGGCCTCTTTTGCAAGTACTTACCTATATAACTTCACTAAGTCACTCATCATGCTGAGATCAAACATTCAAAAGAGATTTTATTCAGATTTTGGCAAAAATTATGAAGGGCATATCAGATAGTAAAATACAAAATTTTATTGAATTTCAGCAACACTTGGGCAACCAATTCCCTCAGGCTGCTTAGAAAACCTCAACAGACTACCTGCATCTCTTCCTTTGGGCAGGCTTATGTTTCTTCTCTTTGCTGACTCTAGAAATGCAAACAAATCCTTGTGGAAAGGTGGCAGTCCCAGCAGCGCTCTCCGTGGCTGTGCTGGCGCGGCACCGCGGGCGTACGTGAGCGCAGCGGTGCCAGCGCTGCGGGGCTGTGCCCGCCCGCCCAGCGCGCAGCCGCGGGCTCGGCCCTGGCACGCCAGGCCTTCTGCTTTCCCACACTCCACTGCCTGATGGAACCTTTCTTTGTGGAACAAAAGTTAAAGTTTATTATTTGTTTTACTGTGGGTATGCCTTCCTGTTCAGAAGTCAGCACAGTAAAAGTTTTCCAGTGTCCTGAAGTGCACAGAGACCAGGCATGTGCAGCTTGTGCTGGGCCTCAGCAGCGTGTGTACTGCCAGAGGCAGACACAGGCAAATACAGCTGTGTGTGCTTTGGTAAGGCACCGACCCAAAATCTACAGTGCACTCAAATACCTGCTATCAGATCAGATGTTCAAAGGACACGTAGAAAAGAGATCTTCTTTTGTGCCTTTTGTGATGTATGGTGGTGTGTATGCGCTGAAGTGTTACTGGCTTTATTCAGTCTTTCTGATGTCCCACAGGATTTTTTCCCTAATTTTTAAGTAGTGCCATAAAATTAATAGTAAAAGCAAATAAAGCAGTAGTGGTGCCAGTCTCTGGTATACTAATGTAATGGTGAATTGAACATGAAACATAGAACACTTTGAAGCTAAAGGTACACGTTTAACCTTGATACACCTTGTCATGCTGTGAAAAGACAGAGGGAAAAAAAAAAGGTGTGAACTCGACTTGCAATGAACTGTAGCTTTGAGTTCCCAACGAGCCAGTATTTCTGCAGCATTTTTGCAGGGCTCTCAGGGTTTGTCAGGTGTGGTGTCCCAGCCTGCCGTGCCGCTGCTGGAGCGTGCAGGTGCCCTGCAGCCGGAGCCAGCCTGGCCATGGGCGCAGCCCGGCGGGGCCAATGAGCGCCGGGAGCGCGGCGGCGTTTGCACAACAGCACCCGGCGCGCCCGGGCTCTGGGCGGCTGCACAGATCAGGTGGCAAAAGGAGGCAGCAGGGTTTTCTGTTACAGCACGCAGGCTGAGATTGCTCTGTAAAAGGTGCACAATTTGCAATCAACAATAATGCCAATTTTTACTTATGTTTCAGAACATGGAAACGTGAAACATGAGGTAAGAATTTGTTTTCTTTTGCATGTGATGTTTGTTTTGTTGGTGACATAAGAGCTCCTTTTTACTCTGTGTACATGCTGATGGAGAAGGTATGTTTTTCTTCTGGGTTTGCAAACAGATTTATTTAGAGTGCTGGAAAAGTTGTCCAAGCAACAAGGCATTCATGATTAAATACGAATTTTCTGCTCCAAATGCAAATTAAACTTGCAGCAAAATGACAGTGCTGAGAGCATTGAAAGGGGTGGAGATGCTTTTTAAGCTACAGGTAAGAAAACATACATTGCTTCACAATTGGTGGTTAGATCCTTACTGTTCCTAGACAAAATCTGGCTGTAGAGTTAAAAGTATTTTTCTTTTCTCTACTATGCCAGAGAACTGTGGGGTGATGAAGGATTGGCAGGGCAGTGTATGCCTCTTCATGTGAAAAGACTATGTTTGCAGAGGTGTCCTGTGTTATGGAGTTTATGTAATCTGGAGAGAATGTTAGAATGGGACCTGAACAGAGAAGCTGCTGTGATGCACATAGTGTAGCTTGCTGTCAGCCTATGAAGGCTGCAGGCCACCCTGGTGATTTTTTTGGCCATCTCCTGAGATCTCTTCACTGTTGTACAGGAGGGCACAGCAGCTGGGTTTTGTCTGTCTCGTCTTGACAAAAGAGAGGCAGCACTTCAGACCTAGAGCATAATAGTTTCTAGCATGTATTTTAGATCAGAAGTTTATAGTAATTGCTTAAATGACATGCCAGTTATGAGCAACATGTGAGTATAAATGTTGCTGCTCTCCATAGCATGGCTGTGTTTGATGCTGTTGCTGATAGGAGTAATGGGAGGATGTTATTGCTGACATGGCTGGTGCAGGGGTAGCTGTGTGCAGGGCTGCCATGGCTGTGCTCTCTGATGTTTGAGCTGTTTGGGTGTCACTGTAACCCCAGGCAGCAGTGGGGCTGGGTGAGGGCAGCTCTGCACCCTCTGCTGAGCTCCTGGCATGTGGGCCCCAGGTGAGCTCCTGCTCCTGGGATCCTGCAGGGGAATCGTGTGGTGGCAGAGGAGAGGGGTGTGCTGCCTGTGCCCAGCCCCTGGCCCTGCCTGTGCCCAGCTCCCCCCTGCTTTCCTCACTGCATCCTCAGCCATGCCTCTGACCAGGTGCTGCCCAGTCTGTCATGTCTCTGCCTTGACAGATGTGCTGAGTAAGGGCACTCTAAACTTTGGGAATCACAGTGTGGTCCATTTGCCTGATGCCTTTCCAGTCCTGCAGCTGGCAGGCACGGCTGGATAGTTGTGAGCAGATCATCTACTGGGTTTAGTGCACAAGGTTGCCAGGCTTCCTAAAGCTAACTGTGGTGACCATACTGTGTCTGGATGAAAAAATAGGTATAGTTTTTTCTTGTTAGGAAAATTAAGGCCTCCTTTCTGGAGCTGTTGATTTGCTATTGCCTATTGAGTTGATCCAAAACAACAGGATTACATTAATTTTTACCAAGACTCATATTTAAGTGCCTGCTTTAATTCTCTCGGTGCAGAAGAAAACTTAAGCATGGATGAGGAACTGTCATTTTGGAAAACATGGATTTAGGTTTTACACCAGTAAAGAATCTACTGGTAATTTAATATGTTTAGGGGTCTTGAGCTTGTTTTCATACAGCTCAAGAACTATTTCCTTAAAACCATTTTCCAGCCGGTCCATTGGTGTATATGACTTGAGTTGTCACTGTCCCTCTTATTTTTATTTGAATTAAGCATTTCTGTCTCCCTTTGTACTTTCCCAAGTCCTGCCCCTTTCCCTTTCTTGTGCAAATCTGTGGTTCCTCACCAATCTGCATCAATCTGGATCAGTAACACGGCTTCTATCTATAAAAAACAATATAGGATATAATTGAGCATTTTGCTTTTATCCAGTACTATTATCTTCATTGTGGCATCAGCTTTAAATTTTTATTCTCTCCGGTACAGATAAAGCAAAACTTGTATCCTTTATTTAATTAGACTTGTGGGGTACAGAGAGAATATGTCCAAGGACTTGAGAGTTTGACAGCTATTTTTAAACCAAGCTTTTGATTTTACTTGCCTGCTACAGGGCTTGGTAATTGGGTTATGCCTCAGGTTACTGCTTTCTGGCTTGCCTTGGTGTGTGTCCTGCATCAGTTTATATCAACGGCGAGTAAATCAGAGCAAACTAATTGTTCCCTTTGTTATGCAACATGCCTTTCTCTGCTTGGTTTGATTAAAAAATAAATAAATGCATGAATCATCATGCAAGTTAGCAGATAAAACAAGTTTGCAAAAGCGGATGAGTAGTTTGCAGATATGCTTTATTGCACATTGAAATTTCCAGGGATCCATAGTGTTTTAGTGTGTAAAATATAGAAAATAAATGGAAATAATCTGAGTCTTGTCAGAGAGATTCTGATTTCACACAACTCTGGTTCCTCCAATGTTTCAGAGACAGACAAGTTGCTAAATATATTTAAATATTTGCCCAGAAAATAAGGAAATTAAGCATTCCATAGGGAATTGTAGTTAGCTTCAGTTTAAAGTAGAAATAGTGGAAGTTTCTATTGTATTAAAGTAATGCAAGTGGCTTTGAGTTTTGTGTTGGTGGATGTTATCTGGGGCAGATAATGCCAGACTGCATGTTTTCCCCATATCCTATTCAAAAATGATTAAAAAATAATTTGTTCTCAGTATCAAAAAATGTTGATGTATGAATAAACCTTCTATGGACTCAGACTCTTTCAGCCTAGTGTCAGAAAAAATGGGATATATGAAAAAGCCATCAACATTACTAAGAATATTTTTCAAAGTGTGATCTTTCTACGAGATAAAGATAATTGTGTTGGTGGTTGGGGGAAATAAGAAAACAAGCTTTGCCTAGTAGATTGTGGTAATGAAAGGATTGCAGTGGGCCTCCATGAAAACATGTTTATTCATATCCTTGATTCTTATTTTTGCTCTGCAGAAACGAACAAATGGAATTAGAAGAAGCTCTAGACATGTGGACCCAGGTTTGTGTCATGACTTTTTAATACTTCAACATTAAAAAATAGTAAGAAGCTGTGACTTGCTTTGTTAAGCTGCATTGTGAATGCTATTGCCCTGCACACAATGCTAGAACTTGACTGCTGAAGTCATGAAGGTCTAAAGCGATTGCTCTGTTTGTGATTTTAAAGATAAGGTCAGCTGGTTGAACTCTTAATTTTTTTTCTCATGTTTTTTCTTTAAGTAGAGCTCTTGGTTCTGTTTGAACTACAAAATGCCTCTGGGCTTTCAGTTAATATGACCCACCCTACTGTACTCTGTAGTTTTACATGAAATAACTAAGGGATGAAGAGCAACAGTTGCTTATAAGGTTCAGGTTCTAAGTCTTCAAGTTGTGGGTATTCTCAGCTCTTAACTGTAGTGGTGCTCAGTGCTTAACTGTATGAGTTGCTTTTCTGAAAGGCATAAACCAATTGCAGTTTTATATTGAATTTCAAAGTGATTTTATTTTTCCTGTTAGTTTATAGTAGATACTTCTGTGGAATCATGGCAGCAGCAGCCCTTAAGAAAATTAAATGCTTGGTTATAGGTTGTGTACTCAAGTGGGCGAACATTTCCTCTGGAGACCCATTATGTATCTGTATAAAATATTCAATGTTTTTCAGTGTAACTGTGTGATATTTTTAGTGTCAGTAATTACATTTCTGTCCTTTATGTTTCTTGTATAGTTTAATTACTGGAGATTTGTTACGCAGATATTATTTGGAATAAAAGTAAGCTGTGGATTATTAAATATTTCTAGATGTGGACATCTGAGAAAAGTTGGAGTTAAACATTAAACAGGATGGCAATTCTGTACACCACATTATAGCCTGGCAGAGCTAAGCACTTTTCAAAAAGTAGGAATGCTGGTTGTGCCACTAGCATTGCAGCTGCCTTGGCTTGGAAAGGCTAAATGTTGTAACTAGCTGAAGCAGACCACACCTTTCTTACTCACGTACCTTTGACATGTTTTGGAACACGTATTGTCACTTTGTTCCCTCTAGCAAAATAAACCTGCTTCATGATTCTAGAAATTGTTCTGTGTGTTGTGACGACTGCAGCCATAAAAGAAAAAAATGAGCACCCTGTAACTCTGAAAATTAATACAGTCAAAGGGGAAAACATCAAGGGTAGGAATTAAATAATGCAGAAGGGGATGATTTCTTCCAAGTGTTTGCTAACAAGACTTGAGTTCTTTCCATTCATTAGTGCATGCTGCAGTGAAGTGTAATTGTGTGCTTGCAGAATAGTCCTTATATGTTCAGTATGTTTTAAAACAGCTGTCTCAGAGTCAAAAAAGTCAAGTAATTTAGCTTTGAGAACCTTTTGAGTATGCTGGTGATTTTACTTGCTATTGAAGTATGATGGAAGTATTTGCAGGATCTTTATATACAAGGATACTTTAAAAGTAGTTTTTATTGAAGACTAAGTACCATTGAAATCACCAAAACCAGTTGAATTAAGTAGGTCTTTCAAAATTGCATGTAGCCAATACCTAAAATACAGTTCTGCTTGCCTCTTGCCCTGTCCATTTACCTACACAGAACATTAGTTCTTTGAGTTGTTGGGATAATCTTGTTATGATGTGGACTTCTTGGTCCTCATAATATTTTTGAAAGCCAAAAGAAATGATTAACGTCTGCATGAACTTTAAGTCCCTTTCTTAGAGACATGGCTCTAGAAGACTTCTTACAGAATTGCTTCTGTCATTTTAAAGGTTTAAAATAAATAATAATGAGAAACATATTACATACTAATGTGCTCTGTACATATACCATATACTGACAGTTTTTAAATGAAATGAGATTTCTGTTTTGCATTTTGTCAGGATAGGCATTCTGTGTCCTCCCATAACTTGGTGGGTATAACTTTTTAAAGTCTTTGGTAAACTCCTGGCATCTATTTTGCATAATCTAAGTACTACTGTTCGTCAGATTGCACATTGCCTTGAGAGACAGATGCTATCCAGAGGGCAGTGCTTGGAAGAGATCAGTCACGTCAGGTCTGCATTGCTGCATTGAGCCTCAGAGCTTCCCAAGAGCATTGATTGACATGTACAGTTCTGAGCACCAGGATGCTCTTTTTGCTGAGAGAGGTGCTCAGAAGATTGACTGCCAGACTGCTTTGTCTTTAGAAGGTTTGGTTGGCTGCTGCTGCTGCAGCCAGTGCTGTGATGGTGCTGAAGCATGGGTGCTGGGTTAGGGAGCTGACACTTGCTATGAATCAATAACCAGCACCTGCAGTGACTAAATATTGATGGAGTTTGATATCACCAGTAAATGCAAATATTTTGGGTTGTAACTTGTCGAGATTGTTCTGTTATGTGTGCCTTGGCTATTTTGGTAAAGAATGATGAATAGCACGGTCAAGTTAATGCATTTGGTGCTTCTCTTCTTATGCTTAAAGTCAAATCCAACTTTTGCTGCCACAGCTTAGCCCAGAATCATTTAAATTTGATGAGAAGTAGTGCAAGTTGAAGGATGGTCTAAACAAAACAATGGGAGGATACTGGATTGAAATATCTTGTTTCCTGCTGGCAAAGCTCATTGATGAAGGAACCTATTTAGCTGAAGTACCCTAAAGGCAATAAGTTAGTTTATGGCTTTTTCATTTGAAGTTGGGTTAAAAGTTTTGACAGTGACAGTTTCTTCCTCGAGATTTGCTTTGTGCTGGGTAAGAAAGAAGGGTAGAAGAAAAAATGATTAATGGATGATGAGTCAGAGAAATTCCCATGAAACGAAAGCAGTCATGAGAAAAACATGTGTACAGAAAGAACAGTGTGCAGAAACTGTACAGGTGAAGAGAAGACTGGAAATCCTACTAAATAGGGCTTTGTCTTTATGATGTGTACTAGGCCTTCAGCCTGCAATCCAGTTACAGAGTTTTTATTACTTCATCTACTCCTCAATTACTTCATCTACTAAGCTTTAGTGGGACAGGTTTTAAGTAACCTTTTTTTGGATTAAGCAGGAGATCATAAAAGCCGTCGATGAAATGAACCGGTGAATACACCTGCAGCAATAAATCCAGGAAAAATTTGGTCTACAGCTTGCATATGACTGTAGAACAACCTGATTCTGCTTAAATACGTTTGAGAAGTGATCAGACTGATGTCAGTTTTTGCATGGAATAGGCATGTGAAATGATAATTATATGACATTTCATTCTCATGTAGGGAATATGTTTAAGCATGGAAAAATGCACCATTGGCTTAAATGACAAATGAAGCATTCATGTGTATATTCATAAGCACAAATTCTTATTGTGTGAATTCTTGAGAAGGATGATACAGTCTGACCAATGTTTTTAATGGAAATAATTTTGTATTTATTTTAACATGAGTAAAAATTACTGTATTTCTCAGCTATTTAAATAGTATAGTGTGTGTTTGCTGTCTTTTTTTTTTTTTCAGTATGAAGAGTCTAAATGTGATAGATTCACAGCTTAGTGTTTTTGAAACTGGTTTTACCCTAAACACTTCTGCTAATATAAACATTGGAATTTTAATCTCCAGAAGTGTGAAAGTATATTTCATATCAGAAGGATAAACTTGGTAAAAATAGAATACTTGAAGCCTTATAGTCAAGATTCATTGTAGATTAAACTCAAAATCTGATCTGTGAAAGATCACCGCTGAGCATGTTCTGACTTCTTAAATAGCTGATTTCTTTATAAGCAAGGATTAAAGATTAGAAAACCTCAGTTCTGAACCGAGGGCCAGAACCAATATTTTTCCCATCACAGAAAGTAAAATGTTGTAGTAAAATATCCCAAACATTTTTGGGATGGAGGGAAACCATACTAGCAAGTCATGTACACAGTGCAATAGCTTGTGAAAATGTATTTTTCAACCCAGGAGTTCAAAGTTCAAATAATAATTTTAAAAAGAGAGATTTGTATTTCTGGTTGGTGTCTGGTCCATACTTGCTTTGTGAATCCTCAAATATTGGTTTTACACAGGTGATTAAAAACCCCTTGGGATCTGAAGAGAGTCACTGGGTTTATGGCCTGAAGTATATGCATTTAACAAAGAACAACAACAATCTGTGTAGGGAGAAGTACAATACTGGAGATATGTTTATTTCATTAGCTTTAGTGGGAAATAGCTACTTTGTGCTTCATATTTTGTTCAAGTTGGATTTTGGAATCTTTTAACTAGGTTGTGTCATTGTTATATATGTGTGATCAGTAAGCAGTGAATCAATATTCAGGGCTTTGTGTAGTGTGGTAGTGTTTGCATCCTGTTTTTGGAGTAAAAATTAGGAGTAGTGTCATATTGGCAGGTTAAATTTTCTCTTCAGTTAAGAATGAAGCATGTTAGACTGTGAGATATTTCCACAAATTCTTACTCAGTGTGCTCTATGATATGCAAGTCTAACTCTGATTTCCATTTCAGTGCCACTCCAAGTGTATGCCCAGCCAAAAGCAAAATCTGGCTCAAACTCAAATGCTGGGATATCCCAACCAGCAGATAATTCTTTGCCAAGTATGCAGTTGTTATAGATAAAGCTACCCTTTAACTAAGGATCTGAAGCGTGTCACTCATTTTCTTGTTGCATTGAGGTATCCAGGCGCATCCTCAGTAGTCCTGATTGACTGTTGTCTTTCTCATTCAGCCCAGCATAGAGAATACCCAATTTCATGGATGAGAAAAGATAACCTTCTGCAGTGTGAAGCCCCGTGCTGAAAACAGCCATTCAGGAATTTATTTCTTCACTTCAACAGTGGCAGCAGCTACCTGGGATTCTGGCTGTGGTTTTGGTGGCCCAGTATTAACTAACTGGCTGTCAGTATCAGTGTTGAAAACAAGAATTTATCTTGGTTTTAAGTCACAGAAAAAGGTCTACCAAAAAAAAAAAAAAAAAAAAAAGGCATTAAATAAGTCCCCTCTATTTCATGAGGAGTTGACTGATGTCATTGATAGTATCTCGTTATTAGGATTGTCTTCATCCGGATGAATTAGACCACGTAGCGTCTTTTTGCTTTGGTAAAGGAATCCCTGTGTATGGAGTCAAGAAATACATTGAGAGGTATTTTTCATAGACATTTAATACTGTTACTTAATTATATTTCCTGTAAATAAAATGTAGAAGTGAATAGCAATCCCTCAAGAACTAGAATATATACATGGAGCATTCTTTCCAGCTGTAGATACTGTTAGCATGGAACGTGATGTGTTTTAATGGCTGGACAAAATGAGGGCAACTGTAAATTAAATTGAGGAAAGCCAGGAGGAATACTGGAGCAAAGAGAAATGTTTCATGAAACTTTCTCTAGTGAAGAAGTAGTTGTTTGACAAGTTTGATGTCTTTTATAATGTTTGTGGAGCTTTAGATTTACTGAGTCACTTAGGACTTCTCTGCACACTAATGTTTTATGCAAGCTACAGAACCAAAAACAAGGTTCGATTTTACATATGTGTGACACATGTTTAACTTTTGCCTGGGTTTTATTCAGCTATGGATGCTTCTTCCTTTTCTACACAGCATCTAAGCACTTCGTTCAAGGTGCTCTAACATGCATCCAATACATGTCTCTAGGAATCTTTGTGGAGCAGAGGAATTGCAGGTCAGAATGGGTTTAACGGGGTGGCTGGGAGCACGCTTGCTGCAAGGAGAACACTGCTTGGCAGGAGAGATGTGCTGCTGCTTACTGAACACAGAGTAAGAACTCCACTTGCTTGGAGTTCTCTGAGGGACTTTGCAGCTCTAACCTGACAATCTCTTGGTATTGATAGACATGTTTGAGCATGTTTTGCATCAAGTGGCTGGGATGGGGGTTGGTGTTTGAGACCAGTCAGTGAATTTCTTTGTGGTCCCATGTCATGGGACAGGTTCTCTCAGCTGGGACTCAATGGCTGTGAATTCAGAGATACACTGAATTGTGTAGCCTAATTTGTGAGATCAAATTAATTTATCTCACATATTTATTAAAAAATATGTATTACATTCAAGATCTCCGTCTTTTTTTTTTTTTTTTTTCCTTTCCTCTACAGTGCTTCACAAAATAATGAATTCATCTTTGTTGTGTTACAAGAAAAGACATGTCTAATGTTTTGCAGCAAGAAATTTTCCACTAATGCATTTCTGGAAGGTGAAGCAGAGTTTTGTCTTCCAATGAAGCATTTCAAATGCAGTTTAATGATTTTTATTTGGGTTGTTTTATTTTAAAATTATTTTTACATTCCTGTTGGGGAGAGATATTTGAAAGGTGCCTGTCCCCTTGGCATCTCAGCAGTGAGCTAACATTCAGAGAAGAACATAGCCTTTAGCCTTTTCTTTTAATTAAACATCAGAAGACCCAGATGCCAAAGGGTGAAATGTATTTATTTTGTCAAACTCTTTCATCCTTGTCTGGTTGGATTGCAAGATTAGTTTTTAGTTGAGTGATTTAAACTCTTTTGTCTTATTGGATGTGTTTTTGGGACTGTCTCTATATCTTAAGGAATTAACATTTTATTTTTGTCTTAGAGAAATAATGGTGTTCAATACATACTTAGCCATACACTAACATAATTTTTAAGCTGAGGTGGACTAAAAATCTTTCAGTATCTTTTTTTCTGCATAAAAACACTCAGCATCAACTATTTAAGCAAAACATCACTATTTAGAGATAACTGCAAGGAAGTTGTCAGGAAGAAAAAAGGAAAAGGTCAAGTAGAGATGGACAAAATGGGCATACAAGTATGATCAAAAAAACAAAAAATAAACTGTTTTGTATTTTAAACACACAAAAGTAATGCCAACACTATTTAAAAAAGGAAAGAGACCTGTGCCAGCAGCTATATGGCCCAAATTTGCCTTTACTTACCTTGGCAAGTGGAAGTGAATTGCTTGATATTTGGTAAAGTTTTTTGGGACTTACAAATCTCTTATTCATCTTCAAGAAGAATATTGCATTTACCCATCTATTTTCATATCTGATTTTAATTTTCAGGGTGCTGTAATTCTCAGAAGGCAAAACAAAGATAATAAGGCAATGAATGATTAAAAATAGTCAAAAGTAACTGAATTTTAACAGTACTCTAAAGCATATGGTTTCTTTTTTTGTGGCTCACTCATTTAACTAAATCAGTATTTGATCACTACTTCAAAGTAATTCTCACACAAAGAATTTGGGAAACAGTGTAAAATTGAAAGCAGCCATCCCATGGGAGAAAAAAGACTGCTGAAAATTCACACAAGAGAAGCTCCCAGAACTCCCTCTGCCTTTTGCCTGAGGAAGGTTTTAAAGCTTGGTAGAAGAGGCCAGAGGCAAGAGCCTGAGAAACTGATGCTGCTTTTCAGGAGAGTTTTTAATCTGCTCACCACTTTGAGATTGCCAGAGAAGGGAACAATGAGGCTGAGCTGGGCTGCAGGCCAAGCTAGCTCAGGATCCCTCCAACAGCAGCCAATTAAATGCATGCTGAAGGATAGAATTTGGGGTAAGGTGCTGTGATACTTCCCGCCTTACCCTGTTTATTCGTTTCTTAGTTCTTAATTTTCCTTCCATGTATTTCATCCTTCCATGTATTTTCATTAGCACCTTTAAAACCAGTCTAAAATCTTCACAACATCCTTTAACTGTCACTCTCATAATTAGTTGTGTGAATAAAGCACATTTTTTGTTTGCTTTTAACTTGCTACCTATTACTTTGACACCTGTGTGTTTTTGGATCAAGAAAAAGATTAATAAATAAGGAAATAATGAGTCCTTTTTCCCTGGTCACTATTATGCCACTCATGAGTTGCCTGTCATATCCCTTTCAGTCACGTGTCCTCTAACCTGAAGCGGTTTTATCTGCTTAATTCTGTTGATACTGAAGCTCTTCTGTATGTCTGACCACCCTGTTTGCTTGTTTGTGTGCTTCTAGGTCCAAGAGTAGTCAGTCTTTCTAGTTCTGTGTCTGCCACAAGAAATTTCTTAGTGTTGGTACAGAGCAGAATTAGATTGTGATATTGAAGAACTGATTGTAAAAAATACTTAGTAATTACTTTGAGATCTGTTCTCTCTATGGTGATATCTGTTTCACACTCCGTCATTGTGTATGAGTATTCAATCCATATGTTACTTTAAGTCTTTCAGGAGGATGTGACCAAATGGCCTCCAAAGATCCTTCCAGCTGGAGTTATTCTCCAATTTTGAATCCTGTTGTTTATGAAATCTTCCTTCAGTCATTTGCAAGTAGTGTTCTTTTTATAGAGATGTTGTTTCACCTTCTTCAAGACTTAATCCACTCTTAATATTTTAATAGTGCTTATTAATTTTTTGAACAAGGAAGGGCCAAGCACAGATTCCTTTGGGTGACCCTTCTGGACACTGTCTTCTATTTCAAAAAAATACTGTTGTTCCAACCTTTTATGTCCCGTCCTTCTGTGGTTTATTTATCGGGGGCAGGGGGGAAAATTTTCCTCTTTTATCATGTAAGCTGGAAGCGACCCTCATTGTGAGTCCTGTTAAAATTATTTTGCTAATCCACGTTAATATATAATCTTACTACTTCATTGTCTGCTTTAATGAACTGTAAACAATGTCCCTGACTTGTTCTTAAAAAGTATTTGTAGTCTTTATATTATCCATATACTTTTAAATTCTGTTTATATAGTAGGCTTTACCAGTCTGCCTTGTACAACTGTCAGATATTTGTGTTGAGACATCTACTGATTACAACTGAGTTTCTCACATATAACTACCTATTTTTATGGTACTGAGTTGTTTTAAGAAATAGCTTGCAGATCATAATTAACAGCTCAGCAACATAATGTTTGAATTTATTTGGTACTTAGCATTTTCAAGTAGTGACATTATATAACCTGATCTGATGATTTTTCAGTAGAATCAATTTATTCAGTTGTTTTAATCCTTAGATGTGGTTTATTCAGGAAAAAAGGTAAAGGACTTAGGCATTAAGTGAAAGAACTTGGGAGTTCAGCCCTCAGTGCTGCTCTTGCTGACCTGCAAATAAATAGAAGACATGTTCAGTCTTGCTCTTCTTAGAACTTGTGTTTCTTAAGCCTCAGTGTGCAACAGCGAATTAAAAAGTAACTTCATTATCTGATACCTTGAAAATGTGCCTCAGTCCGTTAACTGTAGAGGTTATTCTTTAACCAGCCTGTTTGGAATAGGGCCTGTGGGGAGGGGGGAGCATGAGGCACTGTCTTTAGTTCAGACAATAAAGCGTGATGTTTACTCTTCTTGGACTTTTTCCTTAATTGGGTTTGACAGCAACAAATAGCATGAAATATGGTACAACAAAAGCTGCATGTGTGGATCACAGCTTTCCTTCCAGAGCAACATTACTCTCCTGGCAGTAGCAGTCTTCTTGTGACTGGCAGGGTCATTTTAGTACATTGGAAGTCACTTAATGCTGATATATCTTCTATAACATTTTTTTTTTCTTTATTTCTTCTTTACAGAAGACCCTACAGGCTGCCCTATAATTTTCACCTTTTCCTTTTTTGCTTTATCATAGGGACAAGAAAGGCTGAAAAGGAAAAGAGTATGAGGCTTAATGATAGGGAATTAAAGCTCTGATTGCTCCTGTGCATTGTGTGCTAGTTTTGTTATTTGTCCTTTTCTGGAGGTATTGATTTAAACCCTGTAACTGAAGGATCAAACTAAGCTCAAAGAGCCAATGCTGGGATTTAAGTGTCTGAGGTGTATTCTTTGTCAGGGCAGTATTTTGGGAGAAAGAGCCAAGTCTGGGTGTTCTGCTGGTGTCATTTTGATCTCTGGTGATTCTTGGATAACTACAGGCTGTTGCCACAAGGTGTGGCATTTTTTCCCACTAAGGTGTCCCCTTACTGCTTTTCTTTTGAATCTGTGGATCACCTGATCACAGGCTAAATAACTTTAGTGAGGTAATGGCAGACTGGTCATGGGAGGCAGGGAGGCAGCTGTGGTGAGGAGATAAGTGAGATAAGTCAGCCTGACTTACCTGCGATATCAGCCCACAGACTTTATTGCTTTCGGGTATGGTTTCTGTCTTAACAAATCTCACACTTTGCTGGAGTGTATAATCCACATTCAGACTGGAAACAGAAAATGGAAGGAGAATGTTCACTATTGAGCGGCAAATATGTGGGAGTTTCCTTGACAGGGAAAGGAAAGAAGCCAAAATATGTAAGATGCAGCCTGATTATTATGGCAGTATTGATGTCTTGACAGGGACTAAACTTGATATTCATCTTTATTGCCTATGATAATTTACCAGTAAAGTCTTGATTTTGCAACAAAGATCAAGTGATGGGTTATTTTATTGTATGTTTTCATTTTTGCATTTAAAAGAAGGCCCTTTTACAGCTTATTATTTATTCATCATGTAAGCAATCTTCAAGTTAAGAACTTATTTATATATAGGCATAGAAAATTATTCTACTTAAATTTGTACACTATTTTGAAAATTGTTACTAAAAATTGAAAATAGTTTCCTTTGATAAAAGGGAGTATGTAGAAACAGTGTATTAGAATAGTATAAAATTTTTCATATGCTAGTTTTGCTAGAAAAGAAAGGCTGACATAAATGAAGACAGCAAAAACTTATACGCAACATATATATTTTTATACTCAGTGGATATTTTCATTGTAGTCTGAATGGCTTTATATAGGTATATCTGCTAATTGAAGCTAGAGATACTACAAATTCATGGGGAAAGCTGGAGGTATCACAAAATGGGATGCATTTTGAATTTTCTAGTATTTTTCATAGATTGCCAATAATTCAAATATGCAAAGTGTGCAGCATAAAACAAAATCCCAAGTATATGCTATTTAGGAATAAACAATTTTAACTGCATTGTGGTGTTAACAGTGAAATACATATTCATTCTTTTTTACTTCTATAGCACAAATACTTTGTAATGAAAACATAATTTAAAAAAATAATTTATTGGCTGCAGCCTATACAGAATAGAAATAAGTAGGCATGTTTTTTAAGAGCAGGTTTGTTTTAGCCAGAGCAACAGTGTTTTTTCATTGCTTTAATATAATGCCGTAATTCTTGGCAGCATTTCTCTATTGATGCTTGCATGCAAAGAAGGTGTACAATGCCTGAAATTTTTTTGCATGTGTGCTAAGAACTATCAGTTAAGAAATAAAAGAAGTATCTGCTGTAATCAGGGTAGAGGCCACAGTGAAGAAAAATTGCTTGAAGAGTAAGATCATGAGTGTTTAACTTGAAAAGCTGAAGGATTATACAGCATTATGAAGAGGGTGCGTGCAGGCAAAATTATTTGTCATCTGCTGGGACCTGCCTGCTTTGCCAGGCATCAGCCACTTCCCTTTCACGTTATGTAACAATTTAAAATGCTTCTCTTGCCAGAGAATTTAGTTCTTGTAAGTAACACAAATGGGAGACTAAGGCCTTTCATCTTAGAGGCAGATGCTATTAGTCAATACTGAGCACAAAAGAAATTGCTTGAAAGAGAATTGAATTCTTATTTTTGTAATTCTTGATGAATAAAATGTCAGCACATATTCAGCAATGTGTGTTTTTAAATTTGATACCTGTGAAAGATTCTAGGTGATGCAGACATGTATTTTCATGGATTCTATGTTGTTGTTAAAATTATTCAGTCTGTCAATTCTCAACTCTAGAAAAAATGTCTAGGTCCTGTACAAGATTCATGACATTTTGAAGTATTAAATTCATTTTCCAAAGTGGGGTTTCTGTTTTCAAGCCTTTTTCCTCTTACTGCCTGCTGCAGAATTATCCCAGGGCATGGGTAAGTTAGTATTTAAAGTACAGCTCCAAATAATTACTTCTATGGAATAATGGACTTCTATATTCCAAGATTTGTCCCTGTTTTTCAGAGCCTTTTGCTCTACTGTCTGGACACACCTTCATAGCTCATCTGTAGTATCTGCCCAATGCAAGTTGTTGGCCCCTGAGGGCAGGTGCATGTTTGAACAAATACACAAATTAGAATGCCATGCCTGTCTATGGCATCACATGAAAAGATGTGATAATTAACACTGGTTAATCTTCATACCATGTGCTTTTATAAAAAGCAGCACCACATATACCACACTTTTTAATTCATATGCCAAAACTCCATTTTGCTTAACTTAAAAAAAAAAAAAAAAAGCAAGCTTCTGACTTTTGAGGTAACATGATTTTTAAAGTTTATATCCCTAATTCACCTCCTGGACTACATTAAAAGGACGACATTTCATTACTTTGTCAAAACAAGAGAAAACTGTGTTTCTGAACCTGATTATTCTTTGTTGTTTATTCCCATGAAACATTTAACGCTCAGCTGTTTCTAATGCTTGTTCAAAGTGCTGAGACTCTTTTCAATCCGGGCAATTCCAAAATCCCTTACTCTCACAAGGATAGCTGCCTGTGTCACTCCAAGTACGAAGTAGTTGCCTGAATAAACATTTGAAGTTAGAATAGTACAAAACAACAAGAGCTTGTCCTTAGCACTTGTATGGAGGAAAACCTGCTGTGAAGAGGAAACTAAGGTCTGTCAGTGAAGGAAAAATAGTTTTCATTCAAAATGAATCACAAAAAGATATGTGGCAATGAACATTAGGAAGTCAGTGACTTTTTTAGCTCTCTGCCTTCTTTCAGTGCAGTCATGGAGAGAGTCGTCCTCCTCTTTTGAGAAACTACTTGGGCTTGGGTATAAAAACTAAGACATAATTTTGGAATTGCACAAGAAATGTTGGTTATTTTGGACATACTTCCATTTGCCGTCTGAAGTTCTCAATCTAGGGCATGTTCAGGTTTTCTGAATTAATATGGATCTACAAAGACAAATGTATGTATTATAGGGGAAGATTCAGTGTTTGAAAGATGCAAGCAGCTTAAGAAAATGCTTGCTGTGCAAATGGGATTGGGTTTGCATTTGTAGCTTCTTTTAGCAGTGTACTTGACTAATTTTTGTATTTCTTCTGTGTTGTAATATTTTGTTGCCTGACTTCCCAAAATCTTCAGAGTTTCGTTTCCTTCTGTTTTGAGACACAAAAGTAAATTAAACCTCAGGAGTGAATCTGTGAGAGTTATGAGCAGAACCACCCTTAAGGGCGTGAGAGACAAATGGTCATCGGCCATATAAATAAGAATAGGGTCATTCTTCCTAAAAGGCAGCCCTTGTGACTTTATCTTCTGAAGTTTAAAAACATGGCTTTTCAGAAGCATTTTTGTAGTGCCAGCTTTTATTTCTTGCACAGGGTTGAGCTTCCAGGCTCCTTAAAATGAGTGTCACGATGTGCCAAATGTCCCCGCTTAAGAGTGAAGTAAGAAAATGCTTTCTGTTGGAGTTATTTTTCTAAATTAAAAAAAAATTAATTCTGAAACGTAGTTTGGATTTTGGATTTTCTTGGTAAATTTATTTCTGATCAAAATAAACGCTGTATTTATGGGGGACTAAGCTGACCTTCCCTTGGAAAACATGGAAACTTAAAGCTCCTACTGAGAGGGGACTGTTCACCTCAGTGAATGTCCATATTCCCATGCTGCTAATTTTATTAGTTGTTTTATTGTTTATTAGCTTAGTTGTCACTAAGCACAGTTATCCTCAAAAAATCTTTGCTGACAAAAGCATTTGAATGAAGCCACATACTGATGTTCAGAGCAGGGGACGATGCCCATTTGTCTATGCATCAGTCTTTAAGTAGCAAAACTACTGTAATATAAAAACAAATAAATGTGTAGAAATATAACAGAACTCATACAGTTTCAAAAAGCAGCCTTGTAAATTGAATAACATTGCTAGTCTTGTTTATTTTCCTTGCAATGAACTCCCACTATGATCTGCAATGAAGTTCCAAGTTTTGTGTGGATCTTAACTAGAAAATGGAGATATAGCCACTTATCAGGGGGCTTTTTGCTAATGATCAGATCTACAAAACTTGGGGAAGCACAAGGACTTCCTGAGTTGTGGTGTTTTTCTGTTTCTCATAACAAGTTGTTGATTAGACTGTTAGCAGACAGATTTTTTTCCTCCCACACATCTTCATTTTGGTTGATGGTTGACCATTTCTGTAGAGGTCTCTGCCAAGAATACAATTTCTATATGCAGCATTAAGGAGAAATGGTGGAAAAATTGAGTCTTTGAAAAACGTAGATTTGACAGGTAATAAAGGACTGAGGGAACCCCAAATCCTGTTTCAGTAAGGTTTTTAGGAAGGAAACAGTTGTTAGAAGAGAGGGAGGACAGTGACTGAAAGCATGGCTAGGACTGTGAAAAAAATGATGTTTTTTCCAGTAGTTGTATATGTTCTGGAAGATGACAGTCCTTAAATCTTCCATTTTGATGGAAGAGAAATGTGAATGTTTATCAGATGTGGTTTGGAGAGCATTATAGATTGGTCACCTGAATTTTGAGATAGTGAAGATGATTTTGCTCTCCCCACATCCTTCCCCCATATTGCCCCAGTGCTTGCAAGTTTTCTGTTTGGAAGAAAGGGCTGCTTTACTTCTATAAGCAGAAACTTAACAGTTGACTTAAGGCTTTTGGTAGCTGATAAACATATTAATAATCAGTCTTGTGTAGTTTTTTGACTTCAAAATTAAGTGGCAAACTCCAGAGTTGTGGTTAATCATATGCCAATAGTGAGACTTAATTGAGCAATACACAAAGGTAAAGCAGTTAAAGAGAAGACAAGTGGAATATTCCTGAGTCCCAGGCTCTGTCAGCGTTTCAGCCACCTTGCCTCTTAACTGGAAGGAGGAAGGTGTGCTTAGGAAGCAGTTCTTTACTGTGAGGGTGGTGAGGCACTGGCACAGATTGCTCAGAGAAGCTGTGGATGCCCCATCCCTGGAAGTGTTCAGGGCCAAGCTGGATGGGGCTTGGAGCAACCTGGTCCAATGGAAAGTGTCTCTGCCCATGGCAGGAAGGTTGCAATGAGATGATCATTGAAGTTCCTTCCAACTCAGCCCATTCTATGATTTTATGAATGTAAGGCTTAACAGCAGTATCTGAAGTTAGAACTTTTAATTAACATGACATACAAGAGTAATGATTTAAAACTGGGAGAATTTAAAGTTCAATTAAAATCTCTTCTTTGAGATATGTGTACTTCTTGTGTTAATTTTGTCCAATAGTAATTATTTAAATCACTGCTATTCTGATGAGTGCTCTTAATAGACTGGCATTTTCCATGTATGTGAGTTCTGTAATTTGTGTTATAAGTACTTGGCCTAAAACTTAAGAATCTAGTCTCTTTTGAGGCATTAATAGACTGCCTCAGAAACTGAATGTAAGTGGGTTTTTAAAAGTGATTAGTAGTGTTGCTTTCCTCATGTCTCCTCACCAGCTGAGGCCTTCTAGACAGATTTTGCCTTGGCAGTAACAAAGCCATTGACTTCCACTGGTTCTGGAGATAGATGACACTGTTGAGGAAGCTGCTCTCCTGATAAAGGCAAAAGAACCAAGTTTATGGTTTATTCTGCAATAAAATGATTATGAACAGGATTTTAAAACAATAAAGGTAGCAGAGCTGATTGGTAGAATGTACAGAGGACAAAAAACTTTTTCATATAGCTCATTCTCAGATTAGAGCTTTCCATTAACTAGCTTTCAATATTAGTGTTGGACCTAGATGATGTTGCCAAAAAACGTGTCAAAGCTGGTGATTTTGTGTCATGGATGCTCAGATTGTGGGTATAACAGTTCCACCTGTTCTTCACACTGCTGTCCTTATCAACCCATCTGTTTTTCTCTTTTTATCATAAAACCTTGTTACTGTATTATTTGCATTTATGCTTCTTGATCAGAAGCCTTCAAAGTGTGATTTTACTTACCATGGTATAAATACTATTTTTTTTTTCTTTCAATATGAGTTCCCCTTTGCCTGTCTCTTTAAATTAAATTTTAAATAAACTTTAAAGTCTCTTTAATTTCTGCTGTTAAAATTATCCATGACACTGTGGGCTACTGTTCAGACATTTAATCCTGTGAGACACTGCCATGAGTTACTTAGCCCTTGCTTCCCAGTTGGAGTGTGAAGATGTATGGAAATGTATCTGCTCAGAGACTTTGGGTGGAATATTCCTCCTGGCCTTTACTATGGAAGGCTTATCAATCACTAAATGTCAGCTTGTTTCTTAGCAGAACTGCATTTCCTATGTTAGTAGCTGCAAAGATAAAAAACCAAAAGGGGTCAAAGGAAGTTCAGAGGTTCCAAAGAGACACCCAAAATGCTGTTGTGGTGAAAGCAATGACAGAATTAGTGAGCCTTCATGTGATTTCCTATATGAAAGGCAAAGTTATTTTCTTGAGATTCTGGAAACATCAGGATGTGGCCTTGTCAGATAGTCTAAAATTCTGTTTCAGATGCAAAGCCTTAGGAAGTCAGGAGGCTTCATTGCATTGCATTAGTGGGTTTTTTTTCAGTCAGGTTATAAATATTGGTGAGTAGGCTAAATGTTTTGTAGAGAAAAAGAAAGTCTTCAATAACTAAGAGGGGATGTTTAATGCAGACAAAGTTGTTTCATGCCTTTCTGATAATAGCATAAAGTTTATCCACAAATTCACCTTTGAACCCTGCTCTCCTATATGCTGGATCATTATTTTGTATGTTAGAGTGATCCCTGCCCAAAGTGTAAGCCATGTTTTGCTTTGCTTGGAAATAACAGATGCTGGAATCAATTTTGACAGATAGAGGTCGTAATAGGGTGTGCATTATGCATATTGTTAGCAAAAAATAACATTTTTGAATCTCTGCATGAAACTCTGAGGGTCATTCACTGTTGTTTAGAAATGCAGAGCTGCTGTAAGGATCACAAGTAGTTTAGTTTTTTTTTTGTTTGTTTCATATATAATGGATATTCTAACTTATTATGTGCTATGTTAATTCTAAATTGTAGCCTCCTTCCTTGGCTCATAATTACCAGATGGGATACTCAAATGTATGGTATGGTTTATGAAAGGTTTTCTTTTTCTAGAACGCAACTTAATTGGTACCTTATAAATGTTGCTCTATCGTGCTTTCTGTTTTTCTCATGAGCTACAATTTAGATCATCAATTTCTGTTAGTTCCGTGACCCAGAGCCTGGCTATGAAGACTTTTCTAGGAATCTGGGATTTTTTCCTGGTTTTCAAGTGAAGTAAATTTTAGCTATTTATTGGTCTTATAACTGGATAAGTTTGGTTTTTGACTTCAATGTTGGAAATTACCAGGCTCTTTTGTATCTTTAAATTAGAAATTTCCTGATAAAAAACTGTCATGTGGAAATCTGACTTAATGGAAACCAATAGGATTTTTAACATTAATGATAATATATGGATGAAATCCTGATCTTGTCCTTTGTGTTGGAATTTCACCTTCTTTTTAACTTGTTAATGAGTAACATTTTTGTGCCAGATATGGTTCTGCAGTTGTCAGATACTGTCAGTACTGCAGCTATGTACATTGCAATGCCAGTGTCTCTAAATGCTTAATATGTTTCACATTTCAGTAATTAATGCATAGAGGTTCTATACTGTTTCTGTCACAAATAATCCAAAATTATACTCTAAAGCATTTTAGGTTTCTGTAGAATACCACTTTTTCTTCTCTACATTATTGAATTACTGCAAGTCCTCAGGATTCTTAATGAGTATATTTGTTACGAATCCATGTGCCAATTAAAAATGAAATGTCAAGAATGACAAGGAAAATATCCTAGATCTTGCCTGTCTGAACTTCTGTAAAGCGGCTGGTGTACTGCCTCAGAGGAACTGGTCTCTTATGAGAGGAAGCTAAAAGAGCTTGGCTCGTTTAGCCTAGCAAAATGAAGGTTAATAGGGGTGTGATTGCTCTTTAACTGTAGTATGAAAATAAAAGCAGACAAGGAAAAGAACTGTGCAGGCTCCTGTTCCTAAATGGATGTGAGTTGGCCGTGAGCTGATTTACACTGAAAAGTAGAAGATTCTTGTTGTGGTTTAACCCCAGCCGGGAACAAAAAGCTAAGGTGAGAAAACTCGTGGGTTGAGATAAGGACAGTTTAACAGCTAAAACAAAAGCTGTACACACAAGTAGAGCAAAAGAGAGATTTCATTCACCGTGTTCCTTGGCCAGTCTGTTGTGCAGCCATCCAAGGAAAGCAGGACTCCCATCATTTGTAATGGTGACTTGGGGAGACAAATGCCATCACTCCAAACATCCCTTCTTCCTCCTTCTTCACCCACTTTATATCCTGAGCATGATGTCATATGGAATGGCTTATCCCTTTGTCAGTTGGGGACAGCTGTCCCAGCCATGTCCCCTCTCAGCTTCTTGTGCACCCCCAGCCTACTGGCAGGGTGGTACAAGATGCAGAAAAGACCTTGACATTGTGCAAGCAAACCCTGTTTTTGGCACAAATTCAAACCTCATACTGTCTTTTCTGAAGAAAACTACCCCAGCGAAAGCCAGCACAATTGTAAATGCTCAGAGTATAGAATTCTAGAGTGAGCAATTGGAACAAACAAATGTGTTTTAGGGTAAGCTTGTTAAACTCATAGATTGTTTGAGATAGTTGGTGTGTTAATGATGGATAGGTCTGGATACATCAAATTCAAGTGTTTGTCCTTTTTATATGTTAGGAGGTGAGGGCTGACCAATTTCTGCCCAATTAAATGTCCACCAGCACAGTGTTAATCTACTAAACTCTTTCTGGGCTACTATAATCAAATCTGTAATTGCATGCTGAAAAGGAAGGTAAGCATTCTATTTGGAGCTTCTTGACTCCTACCCTCAATTTATTATTTTTTCTGTACCCCATTTATTTTTTCCATGCTTAATGGTGATCTAAAGGAAGTTCTATGAGAAGAGCACTTACCCATGAAAATTTAGCTATTCCAGAATAACATGTACTTGTTTTTCATTGATGATTCAAAGATTTCATTTAGTCTTTTTTTCCTGTAAAAATTGATTAAAAAAAAAAGTTTAAAATTATATGACAAGGATAAGTCCTTTTGATATTTTCATATAACTAGCAAAACCTATTAGTTATGCACTCACTGCTTTTGTATCTTTGATTGATACAGGCTATGTGTGCATGTGTGTTGTTATTGCTACTGAAATGAATACGGCCCTCAGTGACTCAGACACTGCTGTTGTTGGAGAGTGAATTTACCTTCAGTTGTTTTACTTGGAGCTATAAAGTGCATTTCAGAATCTGAGTCAAATCTAACGTGTGCTAACATAATTAGCACCAAAATACCATTTCCCTTGTTCATCCATGCATTTTTTATCCATGGCCTTGAAGCTGGCACGCAGTCTCATTACAGAAGTGTCTGAATGAAAGAACAACATTGCAGTGTGTCAGTGATTACTGTATATTGTTGCAGTATTCTGGAATCCTGGCCCTACATCCCAGTTGCTCCAGGTGCTGGTTTATGTCAGTGTGGTGACAGTGCACGTACACTGTGCTGGGCAGTGAGTATTCATAGCAGTTCAACGCTGAGCACAAAGAGCTCCTAAGTAGGCCAAAGACAACAGTTGGATAAAATAGGTGATACAATTGCAGTAGAAAAATGAGATTTGTGTGTCACCAAAATAGAGACCAGCTATAGCAAGCAAATGAGCGCTGTAGTTACCATGGTTTCTGTAGGCATTACAACAAACTAGTTTTAAGGAGGGTTCTGAAGCAAGATAATAAACTCCATTAAGGCCGTAACCCAAAAGCCTATTTAAATGATAGGATTATTTCTGGTGATGTCAAGAGGTGTTAGATCAAATCTTCCAACATTGTATCTGCCAAGGTAACTTCATAATCAAAATTGCCATAGGATTTTACAGAATCAAGCATACTGAATTATACACAAGTTTTCTGAGTATGGTACTTTTTAACAGGATTAATTCTGTGTTACCTTTTGAATAATTCTACTAGTTGACACAGCACAATTTCTCCTTTTTTCCATAGTTCTCTTGCCCTGGTTTTCAGAGATGCCAATAATCATAATTACCAGTGGAATAGAAATTAAAAGTACTTTTATTCATGTTTATGATTAATAATGTAAGCACTATAATATCTTAATAAACCACCAGGATTTTAATTGAAAAGTACATGATTATTTCCTGAGCATATTCTGATGAGTTCAATCCAAGGGTGGGGTTTTAAGTTTATTGTATCTGCACACTAATAATGTGATAAACTAAATCACCAAATACATGGTTTTATAATGTAAATAATTTTTTGTGCATTTGTTTGACTTCCCTGTATGTCTCTTAGATGAGTACCAGCTTACAGTTTGTTCATCACATATGCAGACCTATAATTCAGATTCTGATGGGGGGGGTTTCCTTTCCTTAGGACAAAGTTGTCAGCTTTCACTTGACACTTGTATGCAGCATTACTTCTGTTTGCCATGCAGAGCATGGAGCATTTGTTGGTGCTGGATCAGTATATGAAAGCATGAAAGCCTTCAGCTTAGAAACAAAGTAGTGTCTGGTATTTGCTAAGTGTAATAATGGCTTAGTAATAACTAGGTGCTCGTTTTAAGTATGCCAGGTAACTCACAGAAACAGTAAAAGTTGAGGTGTCATTTGGGTTGAGTAATGTAAGAGCTGGTATTACTTTGCTTAATGTTTCATCAGCACTTAGGATTAGTATTTATTCATTAACACAGAGAGTAGTAATTATGGAAGGTGATCTCTTTCATGTTTCATACAATTTAGAGGCGATCATGGATATTTGTGTTTGTTGCCACTTAAATTACAGTAGGGATCTTGCAACAGAAATAAGTCTTCTGTGGGCCTGCTGATCCTTTGTTGTTACAATGAAATTAATGGTGACCTTCCAGCAAGACACATGTTAAATATGGCAGCCCAGCGACCTTGACTCTGCAGCCTGTCACTCTTATCTGTAATTATTCATATATATTCTTACAAAACTCTTACTTAACTAAAAACTGTCTGGTTAAGATTTGAAATTTATATACCCACTTAATGATTTTGAAAGTCCCATGTTTAATTAAAACCAGGAAAATTATTCTAAAGTTTTTTTTTAAGATGGAGAATAATTAAAAATAGCTCTGTGATAAAAATAGCTGTTGTGATAAAATGCTTTCCTTGGCAGATATAGAGTGCAAAAATTATTTTCTAAAAGCCTATAAATCCTTAATATATTTGTTATGGAGTGCATAGTGCTTCATTTGATTTCAAGTATTCTTATAGTATCAGAGCACACTCTGAATGCAATACACTAGCTGTCCATAATGCTTAAAATGTTGAGGTTTTTTTTTTTTTTAAAGCTGTTAAAGTTATTTGAACATGAGGTTACAGTATCCACAGTTTTATCTTCTGACTGAAGATCCAGAGATTGCCCCTGCATTTGATACTTGCCTGTGGAGGATTCTTGAACTGCAGTTACTAACACTGCTTTAGTTTGTACAAGCAGACAGAAGTGGGTTGCTCCCTTAAAAAAAAATCCCCAACACAGCTTAGTTGTCTATGATGCAGTCAGTATTGACGTGGAAGGACTAGTGTGCATCTAGAGTTCTTGTCTTGAAAATGAAACCTTCAATTGATCCAGGCTTTGCTACAGACACCCAGAAACCGTGTCATAACATGAAAATTTAAAAGAAAGAAAAAGTGTTGTGAGAAACCTAAAAGAGTTATGATCCTGACTCTCCTGGCCATGTTCACATCAGCCATAGGTTTTTGGTAATAGTGTTCTAAAGCAGATAAAATTATCTATATTGGTGTCTTTAATACTAATTCATTGAAATCTTTGCCTTAAACTATAAAGATAGCCTTAATATTTGAACCCTACGCAGGGCCAGGGGTGCACATGTACAGGGAAGAGTCTCCATAGGCATGAAATCAACTTTACCCCAAGAAGAAAGGGGGATAGAGATGTTTTTCCAAAGTAATAATTTTCTATTTGGTAGTGCTGTAGTCATATACCTGCTAAAGACATAGTGTTTCTTTGCTTGATTGCTCTCATGGTTTTCAGATTCTGTAGATTGTCATTAAGTAAAAATTGATTCTGGCTTTTGGGATTTTTTTGTTTATGTTATTTATTTTTTTAATGTTTTTTTTTTCAGGTTTACCAAAAATGCAAGTAATTCGGAATTACAATGGAATCCCACAGCCAGCAGCACAAGATGGGCCACCGTTGCATATCCAGATTGGGGACACTATTGAACTCATTAGAGGAGATGCACACAGCTTATTTTGGCAGGTACTGTATCATTTATCAAATGGCTATGTTCTGTTTGTCCAGATAGCAACTTCTTATCATATATTGCTCTCCTAACTTTATTTTTTCTTTTTGAACAACAACAACAAAATTCTTTGTGGTTTATCCAAATAAATGCCTAATACAACAAATTTTGCTTTTAATTTGCCAGTACTTCCTACATGGTTTAAATTTTCATTCTTGCAACCTTAAAGTAAAAGTCCCGGTGAATAAATCTGCAAGAACATGACATTGGTGGCAATCCTTGTGAAATTATAAGAGTTAAGGAGAGTGTTTGGCACAAGAAGCAAAGTTTTTGAATTTTCAGTGTCTGGTTCTCTAAGCAGCATAAGTAAAAGCTTTGTTGACAAAACCCAGTTAGTGAATATTAGATTTATAGGGGAGAAAAATAGCTCTGCAAAACAGAACTCCTTGATGCTGGCTCAAGTCAGTTAAGGATAGGGGTTTTTTATATACATAGGAAAAGTATATTCTGTTGATAGCAAAATTTGCTGTCATGTGATTCATATCACTACTTTTGTTACTAAAATTTCTTCTTAAATGAGAACTTTAAATGTTGAAAATGCTGACTTGGATTCACTTTAACAGTAAATGCATTAAAATGTCTCATTTTTCTTGACTGCTTTCTGAATTGTTTGTATTATTGGGTACATGGAAATAGAGCTAAATAGAAGAACTATCAGGAGATAAATAGAATAACAAGTGGAAAATATCTGTCTTCTTGAATTGTTGTTCCTGTGTTGATCTTCCTGATTTTCTTTGGGGTTTTTTTTAAGCTATGATAAGGTAATGACTATAATATAAAAACTGCCTGGTCTACTTCATGAGTTATGTCATACTTCTTCTTGTTTGTTTTGGCTTTTGTTTTTCTGGCTACAGTTAGGATGGAATCTTCCTCAAACTCTGCAGGACTGGCTCAGTGAACACTTCCTATGTCACTGTATCATCCTGAACATTTAATGGGGGGAAGTAATAAACAATAAAATTACTTTTCTATTGAAAAAAATGGAAATAGGTGTAACTAAACCACCTTACTCCCTCCCAAAAAACCCTCCAAACCCAAAAAACCAACCAACTCCCCTCCAAAACCCCCCAACCTGTTACTTAGCAGACCATGGGTATTTTGCATCACTAAAAATAAATATTTTCAAATGACAGAGTTTGGCCTGTGTAGTTTTGTATGTAGGACTTGGTTCTGCAAGGTCTAGAATTCTGATCTGGAGAAGCATTTAAACCTGCTCTTGACTTAGGACTGGCTAAAAGGTAATCATCTGACTAATATAATTAGTACAAGCCAAAATTACTGCTACCACGTGGGACTGATTCTATTGCCATGTTCATACACATCTGTCAATTCAATTTACAGGAAATTGTCTTAGAGGTTGTTTGTGATTATCATGCTAAAGAATTTAGCTAGGATCTCATTGTGTTTAACTAGCAGAAACCAGAAAGCGTGTTAGGTTTTTCCCTAGAAGCCTTAGTAATAGATTTGAATCCTAATGGAAATTGTCATCTCCATTAGCATCATTCAGGAATTTTTTTTCTCTCTTGTCACAAACTGCTTAAGACAGATTTTTCTGAGTCTTTTAATGACATCTACATTTTAAAATGTATATTAAGAAAGAGTCTGCAAAATGCAATTTATATTAAAATATTTAATTATTCAAAAGGGTTTTTAGGGTAATTTACAGCTGACCCACTACACTAATATTCCAATGGTTTTCTAAGTTGATCATTTAGAAATTCAAATGATTGTAATAGATAAGTATGTGTGGTTTAAGTAAAACTTTTCATTTTTTACAGCACATCAAATAAGCAATGCAGGTTACTAAGCAGTGCTTGAGCTGTAGCTGAAGTGTTGTCAAACATGCCTTGATAAGCATTAATATGTTTTGTTCAGTGGCTGGTCTTATTGAGTGTGGTACCACTTGCTATTCAGGTAGGATTAGTATTGAAAATAAGTGTCACTTGGATGGCAGACTGTTTCAGAGTTGTGCTTAAAATTAGGTCTATGCTCGAGAGGGATTTGTGTTTCAGGTGTAAATAGAATATACAGATACAAAGGGTAACCTGTATTCAAGCAGGTGATGTGAAAGGGAGTAATGAAGCTTTGCTGAACACAGGTTCAAATCTGTGAGACTGTCACTTGTTTGCACAGAATTATTTTTTTAAATATCACTAGTATAAAGAACTTTTAGCTTAAATACAGCCTATGTGATTTTCCCTCTCCTCTGCTGCCTCTGCACTTCTCTGTATTTTTGGTTAAGGGAGTGTGTGATTTTTGGTTAAGCTACTGTGTGTGATAAATTGCATAGTGATCTTCTATGGAGAATGGTGCACTCACTGTGCTTAGGATAGCACCAATCAAAGAATGTTTTTATTTTTTTCATAAACCCTTGTTATTTTTTTACATTCAGCTCCACTCTCTTGCATTTTCTATTTTCGTGGGGTGCTATAGTAGAATTACACATTTACTGTTACAGAAACAAAATGAACCAAAACCCTGAAGAAATTTCATGTGTGTTTATGAGGGTTTTTCCCTTTTAAATTTTATGTTGCAGGTAGGCCATTAAAAAAAAAAAAAGTAATTTGCATGATTTTAGTGCTTGTAAAGTACTCATGCTTAATCTCCTTGCCAAATGCTGAGAGTATATTATATTTACAGTCAGTATCTTACATTTAATGGAGGTTAAGTATTTATGTGCTTTTAAAAAATCAGTTAAATTAAAACATTTCTTTGCCTAAATACACATTTTGATGCCTTCATTTTATGAATCTCTGTTCAGGAATTTAGGTATGTGTCCTTCTACTCTAAAATGTGTGTTCACTGCCAAATATTACTAGGAATAAAAAGATGGTTTTAAGGTGTTCTTCAGGAGAGTTTGGTTGGTGTTGAACTGTGTGTGAGCTGCTGATGCATGGATTTGTGAAGGTCAGGCCACTTTTGGTGCTTAGAAGCTGGAGTAAATTGGTGGTCCTGCTGTCAGTTTGCTCTTTTAAGAGTTTTAAAGTTCTTCTAAAAGTTTTCTATGCTTTCTAATGTTTACATGTTTTTACTAAGTTCCCACACATGTTCATGTAAATAATAATTGTTTTACATTCTTCTTTGTAAGTAGAGAGAATTAATAAACTGTTAGTTTGACCAGTGTAGTTGGAGAGGTGGCAATTTCACCCTCCAATCCACTTGTCTCTTTTGTAATTCTATATATTGCAGAGTCAAAAAAATAAAATCTCTTTTAATTATTTTCTTCCCTCTTTTACATCTAACATCCATATAAAAATTATTTTATATCATAATATAACATCTGGAACTTTAAAAAAACCTTTAAAACTCTCAAAAGAACAAAGTAACAGTCCTGCCACTCTGGGAGGGCAGCTGTTGTGGTGCAGGAAAGGCTCAGTTCAGGCTGTGCTGGATGCATTTCTGCCCCTGGTCTCCCCATCGTGGGGATGCATCTCCAGCATGTCAGTGTATCACAGTCAGGGAGTCATCTTTAATTCTGTTGGTATTCCCCTGCCCAGCTGATTCCCACTGATGCTGTGTATCACTTGGGGAGGTGCTTAATGTGCTGTCTGAATTGGCTCTCGGACCACGAGTGCTGAGCTCCCACTGGAGTTTGGTCTCTCAGGTGCTGCAACCACTGCTGCACAGTGGTCTAGTCATTTTGGGGATCTGCAAGGTTGCAGAGTGGCAGCTTTCTGTAGAATGCCAGCTGAGGAGGATGTGACTCGAAAGGAGATAATTAGCCTTAATGAAGATATCAGACACTGGCAGACATTGACAGAGCTGGGAATCACATCCCAGTCTCTGAGCTCCCTTCTTGCCTCTCATCTCTCAGAGCTTTCAGATATATCAGTTATAATTATCACTTAATTATATTAAACCCCCAACAGAACAACAGCAAAACCCACAGAAATATTGAGCAACACTTTATTAGAACAACATTTTATTTTAAAGACTCTTGGATATATTTATTGTCCTAAAGTCCTGGGTGTGTGTTATTATTTACTGTTAATCCCAATTATGTCTCAAAAATGGATTTTTTTTTTTAGGGAAGAAATCTAACAACAGGAGAGCTTGGATTCTTCCCAAGTGATGCAGTAAAACCTAGCCCATGTGTAAGTACAATTATTTAGTTCTGTGTGCCACCTTACAGGAAAACTGCCCGGTTCATTAGTTCATCAAGATTAATTTTACCTTACAAAAATAATATTGTTTCTACTTCCTCGGTGCTTTCATGGTGGTTTCAGTATTACTTAAAGTAGAGAGTTCTAATACTTTTGGTTATCGGATGTAAGTAGGGCATGTCAAGAAAACAAGTTTGATAAGCAGGTTTAACTTTTGGGAATATTAATAAATTGAACTGTCTGAAGAGTTTCCAGAGTGTGGATCAAATGCATTTTATGTGAAAGTGCACTTTCTTCCTTCCCCAGCAGGAAGGTGAGAGTGCTGTGGCTCTAATCTATTCCCCAGTCACTTTGGGTTAGAGAGAGGGATTACAGCCTAGCTAGTAAGTTTAAAAATTGTAAAACTAACATCAAACTTTGAATTCTGACTGCTTGATAAATTTTCTTTTTTATGTTCTTACCTGTCTTTATTTCACGCAAGAATCTTCTCAATATAGAAAAGTTTGTGAAAGCAATAAGAAAAATAATTTTATTATATGTACTCAAGAATTTTATGTACAGATGTGAGGCTGTATTAATATACTATGCACTTGTTCCTTCTCTGCCCTCTGTACCACTGTGCATCAGATTACTGCCTTCCTTTGCTGAGGTTAATTGATAAAAACCCATAAACCCAGTAATGAATCCTATTCCTTATTTTGCTTTAAGGCAGTTTTAACTTACTTTAACCTGATTCTCAACAGTTTGACTTATTAATAGAATTGCTTCTGTTACACCAAACAAGACATGCCACTTCAATAGCTTTTATAAGTAGGTGGGGGTCAGCTCTTAGTAGCTGCATTTTGATATGTCTTTGGGGCTTATTGTGCCTTAGTTTCCAGAGCAAGTTTATATGAGATCCTAAGGAGTATAAGTATGTTAAAATACCATAAGACATCTTTAATAACCTATATTTCTAGGATTTTGTTTGAAGAGGAACACACAGGCTATTTGTAGGTACAAGTTCTGTTAGTTTGGGTGAGAGGACAAATCTGAAATAAAGATGAAACTGTTGTGTGACTTTAGCTTTCATCCCTCCATCCTTTGCTTATTGTTAAATTTGTGAATTTCCCACCCCTTGCTTATTGTTCAAGGGTGGATTTCCCATGCCATGGTGTCACTGTCAGTGACCCCATCAGTCATTGTGTAGTCATTGACCCCAACTGTAGCAGCACTTTTAGGAATTACCAATATACTTTAAAAGCACTGGCAGTGTAATATCTGAAGTTAGGAAGAATGCTGCTGGTGTGTTATGTAGGTCTCTTTCTAATGTTAAAGCTTTCTGCTAAATTTAAAATACACTATTTAGAGGAGTACTGAAAATAACACAGTTTTTCAGAATGAATAAATACTATTCATGAAATGTTACCAACTGGTGTCATGAACAGAACAAAAAGATGAATTGATGCTTCAACACTGTTAGCTTGGAAGGAATGAAATATAAACATCTTATTATGATAAATGATGCAGTGAAAGATACTGAAACATCAATCAGGTTTTAAACATACTATAACTTTTACTGTTATTATTAAGTCTAACAGTCTTTACAACCATCTGATATAAAAATGCCCAGAAACAGCATAAAATCCATATATCAGAAGACTTTAGGAACGAATATTGAATGAAAAACTGCTGAGCTCCAGAATATCTATATTCCAGACTTTCCACAGATGTCCCTATAAACAATTTTTTCCCTTTAAAATAAGTAGTATATGTCAGCAGACATTTTATGCACTATATGAGTAATATCTGTTTCTTCCTAGCTTTCCTCCATTTTTCTAATTTCTGTAGAGGCATTGGATACATAGCACAGTATGAGCCAAGAGCTTCTGGAATAACATTTGATTTTATCCTTCTTTATGCCAATGAACAACACTTGTTATATGAATATATTTGTCCATTCAAAATTTACAAAAGCAACTACTGATCTATCATTTAACTGCACTGGAGGATTGACTTAAACCATCTTTGAATTTTTATATCCTTTCCAGTTTATTAGCACTACCAGAAATATTCAAATAAGTTAGAAATATTTAAGAATATCTTGCAACATGTAAAAACTTGGTAATTTTTGAAATTGTGGCCTTGAAGTGTGTCATCTGGTGGATCCACTAAAACATTTCTCTTAGGAATTGTTTGTCAGCATATTCATAGTCCATTAACTTTGTGCCAGGTCTCCCCATTAGAAGCAGAGCTGCCTGAGTGACACCATCAGTTTCTGCAGGGATGGGGAAGGCCAGTGCTGCTGCCAGGGTGACACCTGGCTCTCCTGGGTGCCCTCCACTCCTGAGGGCTTCACGTGCTGCCAGCACTGCAGATGCTGCTGTGGAAAGAGCCCTTTGTCTACACTGTTTGGGAATAATGCATGTTTCCTTTTTCTGTCTCAAGAACTAGACTAAAGGACTGTTTAATGCCTGTTCAGATTTACTGCTACACAAGGCAAACACGTGAGCCTGGTTTTATGCCAGAGAACTTTAATGTGTTCCACACTGAAGTTTATTTCAAGGTCAAATCTAGAGACTTGATAGAGATCTTAGCTGATACCTGAGGTCAAGACAGTGGGAGTTGTAATTGATTGCAATTCAATCAATTTAAGTTTATAGGCCTTTATAATAATACTTTCCTTCCTGGATTTGTTTTTGGAAGTCTCTTTTGGTGACATTCCATATATCATGAATATAAAACTGTAAGAATGTTACTGTAATTTCTTCCCTATTAGAGTCCAGAAAATAAAACATTTATTGGTTTTACTTGAAGGAAAAAAACCAAAATATACGTGCTTACCTAAGAATATGTGACCTTAAGTTATAAGTGTGTGAGATTTATGTTAACCTTTCACTAAAATCCATTTTTCAGCACTGTGCATTTTCACACATTGTTTTAGAAGAGTAGGGTAATACTGAGTTATCACAGACTAATGGGAGAGGATACTGTGCATCTTGTGCATGAATAAACATGATCTATCCATATGTTTGTGTACTTATAACGTCCATTTTGCAAACTGATTGCAGTTTAATTTTTAAACTTAATTTCAGAATCAAATTACATGCTTAGCAAGGTACAGTACAATAGTTGCCCAAGTCAAATACAAAGAAATGAATGATGTCATGTGATATAAGTTGTGGAATATCCTCAGGTCTCTCTGAAGATTATAGACCATATTTCCCAGTGGACAGTCTAAGGCCACACAGTCCAGAATACATGAAATGAATTTTATACATTACTGTAAATTGGTTGCATATTTTAGTGCACTTTTCTACAATGCAGAGCATTGAGCTATTGTGTGTATGAAATTTGAATGTAGGCACTGTCAGAAAAGCTTCAAACAGTTCTGTGAAGTAAAAATGCCCAAAACAAACTTCACAGAAGAAAAGAGCTTAAAATATTTTGTATTACTTCCAGAATGATAGGGAATATTTGTCCTTTATCATAACTTCCTTTAAAGAAAATAGACTTGTAGACAAATTAGATCACCTGGTTATTGATAGTTAAATCAATCCATTTTCTGTTTTTTAGAAAAAAAATCTTGATCCTCATTTTCTGTGTCTTTTGATATCCTAGGTTCCTAAGCCAGTAGACTACTCTTCACAGCTGTGGTAAGTCTCTGTCTTGTCTTGCTTCTCTGAAAGAAGCAGTCACAGAAAGCAACTGTGTTTACTGCAATTTAAATTATATTAGTTTAACCTTTCTAGGCTTCAGAAGAAGACTGTGTAATGGTTTGGGAAAGCAATGCCATGTGTTGCCTAAAGGCATTTCTGATATAATAAAGTGCTTAAAGATTGTGATGTTTTGTTTGCAAGTCTGTGGCTGTACAGCCTTAGTCCCAGAGGTCTGAAATAGAACAATAAGAGATGATTACAATATGAAGCATGGAAGTATAACTTACATGTTGAGTGACTAAAGGAAGGAATAATGTTAAATGCATCTTGTATCATGACTAGTTCTGCATTTCCTTAAGAACCCCACCAACACTGAAGCTGTAGAGATACAGGTGGCACCTGGGGGTATGGTTTAGGGGTGTCTATGGTGGTGCAAGGTTGACGGTTGGACTAGATGAATCTTGAAGGTCTCTTCCAACTTTGACGCTGTGAAAAAGATGGTGTATCAAAACTGCAACCACTGCTGCTCTGGGCTTTATGGAGTGTGTGAACTCTTTCCCACAACTCAGAAAAGACATGGCGATTCTGAGAGAGCAGAGTAAGCATCACTTGTGTTCTTTCACTGATTTTATGCCTTGCCATTTAGACATGAGTTCTAACTTCCTCTTAACTTGCCAAAAGTGAAATTAGGATCACATCTAAACAAATACTGATTTTTTCATAACAAGCCAAGTAAAATACTTATTATTTAAAATTGGTATTTTGAATTAATTCCTAACATTTGGTCTATTTATAGTTTGGTTAGAAGAAAACATTTTACTGGCATTAGTCTTTATCTTCTATGGATTTTTAATAAAGATCTATTTTTTTACTTAAAGCTCCTTTCTAATTGGTCGTGATGTATTGGTGTGAAATTTTCCATAGTGGTGGTCTGTGGTGGTGACAGTCTTTGTAAAATGGTAAGATAAGCATAATTTCCCTGGAAGCTAGGTCACTTTCCCCAGTGAAGAGTTTAACCTCTGGTTTTGCAAATGAGTGTCTGCTGACAGCCTCTCAGATGTCCTATGCAAACCGCAAGGCAGAGCAAGGGCACAAATCTGCTCATGCAGGCAGGCTGCAGAATCAGTGATTTATTTGTCTTAGCTTTCAACACATAGCATCAGCTTTTGCAAATTTGGATGGTTTTGGCAGATTTTTTTTTTCCCTCTAGATGTTTAGTATAACCATTGCACTTTAGCATTTAGAGGTTATGCATAATTATAAAACCAAATAAAATATTGTCTTGTGTAAGTACCAAATTTTCATATAGCTCTTTTGTTGACCTGATCTACCTCTGGTGGCTGATTCTCCCTTTTGTTGTGATCAAGCTCCCTAGAACTCAGGGAGGTTCAAAGGTTCTGGACCACTGTTGTATTGCTTCACTTGCAGCATGATTCAGATAAACCAGTTGGTTTTATGAACTTTTCAAGCCAGTTGTCATTCAGCTAATGCTTGGGTTCAAGCACTTTCTTTAGCAGAT